>NW_027411644.1:86675816-86915116 GCF_047663935.1 Musca autumnalis
AGCTGATGTTGAAGAATTTTGCTCTTAATCGAATTGCAGCGAGTCTTTCATTCACTGGAGTGAAGCTGGAGACCAGATGTTTTAACCTCCGACCAACTACAAATCCGCAACCAAGCTCATGCTTTGTGTCATGGCAGCTATAATACAGTGCGTCACCTTTAGGTGTTGTTGCGACGCCTTTCCCAATCCACCGTATTTCCTGTATGGCAGTAATGTCGGCCTTGTACTTTTCAAGTACATCTGCCAATGCGTAAACTGCACCTACTCTATAAAGAGTGCGAACATTCCAGGTGCAGATTCGCAGATCATGGTCCTTAAAACGTTTGCGGGGTTCTTCAACTTTAGAGGGGTTTGTTTTTCTTTCGTTTTTTCATAGAAGGCTGCTTTTTCTAGGGGAGGGTTACTAACCCGACGCCCAAACCAAAGTTTTTAACGTTCACTACCTTTCTTCTTCTTCTTTATTTGCAAATCCGTATTCGGATATTAGCGATCATACAATGTTAATTATTACAGAGTTATTTGGTTACATATTATAAAATAAGATATTTCATTCAATTATGGCTAGTTCTCTGTTTCTGGCGGCGCTTAAAAGGCTTATTTCATATTGATGTCCTGTCCATTCCTGAATGTTTTTCGTCCATGTTATTTCTCGTCTACCTCTCGGTCGGCGTCCTTCTATTTTTTTATTCTTATGATAGCTTGGAGAAGATTATATTTGCTATTTCAAATAAGCAGTTTTTCTCGCTTTTATCAATCTGATCATTTGACTTTCGGTATTCATTCGTCTCTGTACTTACATCTCAGTACAGTACATTATTTGAGATGTGATCTGTCCAGGATATCTTTAAGATCCGTCGGTATATCCAAACCTCAAACGAGTGCAGTCTTCTCTTGTCTGCTGCTTTTAGCGTCCAAGTTTCTGCCGAGTATAATAAAACGGACCATATGTAGCATTTAACAAATCGTTTTTTAGTTTCCATGGTTAACGGGCGTTAAAGGCAGCTCCCCAGGTGACACTACAGGGAGGTCAGTGTCCACTTGAGATGAAAGAGGGACCAAGATAAATCCTGGGCTTTGCCATGTTAAAGCCGGTCAGGACCGTTCCTTGGTATCTTCCATCCCCTACGTCACCCATATTTGTCTAATAATTGTGGATTTTTTTGTGACCAGCAACCCTTCACCCCCTTAAATATGAAAATGTGTGTCACTATTTTTTATGATGTGTTTGTTAATAACCCGGTTCTTCTCTTTGCGTACCCACAATTTACAACTTGAACACTTCAACATTGCATGCAATGGCCATGCCACCACTTTCTCAGCGACATTTATTTTCCTCCTCCATATGCAATGTATTCCCGTAATGCGGGTGTGAAAATGTCGCCGTAAATAAACAGAGAAAAAAACTGACACACACAGCGATTACGACACATTTAACACGACACGTGATAATTGCCAGTTGAAGTCATTGCTTTGTTGGTCGGTTAGTTGCTCGCTTGCCGGCCATTTGGCTTTTGCCGCTTGGATTGGATAGTTGGCTAGATTTCATGTGAAAATTTGTGACCACAAAAGTAATGTCTCCAATACCCAAAGCTCTTTTAGTGGGAACGGCGTAACACATAACGACAAAAAGAAGATTTATTATTCTCCCGCAAACACATCCATAAATGAATGAATGAATGAAGATGGCCAACGAGATTAAAGGGGAAGTGAAACCAATATTGGTAGAAAGGAAATATGAGTGTGTAAAATTCACAAGCTTATGAAATTGATAGGAATTGAGAAAGATGTGCGAGAACAAATATAAATCAATGGGGTTCCGTTACTTTACAAATTTTCATAAACTTTTAGTTACTGAGTACGAGTTTTGACTTGGATAAAGAATATAAAATTCAGCTCAATACATCTTGTTTTATTTGGTTTACTTTTGACTCACATCCACATCCTTTGTGCTGTTGCAAATTGCAACAACTTCCACTCAACAAGTTCCCTAATTAAGGAGTTTACTTTAATTACAGATCACTTTTGAGAGATTGGGGAAGTTGAGTAAACTTTTTACAGAGTTTTTAATTCGTGTTTTTGTGCGTGCACTCCATTGAATGCAGCACTTTGATTAATAATCATCCAGCCTACCTTATCACTCATCAGTCTGTCTGTCTGTTCGCCTGTTTCACTGCTGCCTGTTTCACTTTCAATTTGGTAATTTTCCATCATTGCTAACCACTTTTGTCAGCAGTGGAATTCTTTGCAGGCACAACAACAATGGCCATTACCTCTAGAATATTTAGTGGCTGGTGCTGACTAAACCAGTTTTGTTTTGCAACAAACCCAACAACATCAGCAGATGCTGCTTCTGCTCCAGTTTTACAGATGCAATTCAAAACTTTTTGCATGTCGATATGACAATGAAATACATAAAGTCAGTCAGGCTGACATTGGAACTTAACACAGCTTCCAGTATACTTGATCATGGTGGTTTGCGGGCGGAAGAGTAGGACAGATGAACAACCTTTTAATGTAGTTTTTGAGGTTTTTTTGATATAGTTTTTTACATTCATTTTGATTCGGTTTGATTTTGTAAATCTGTTCTCAAGAAGGCTAGAAAGTATGAGGTTTTTTATTCTAAAGTTTAAGCAAGCAAATGTTAAGTGGTGTCATAGGTGTTTATAAGCTGACAAGTTTTTTTTAACGTTGTCGGAAATCGTAATAAATTCTAGAACATAATTGCATGCATAATTAAGGAAATTGCTTCCTAATTGTAATTGTTGTAGTTTTGAAATTTGTCTAACAAATGCAAATTAGCTTTTTTGCTGTTTATTTCCGCTTAATTTAATACATATGAGGGCTGTAAAGAAGTAAAAAAATCCACAAATGGGAATTTTTAAAGAATATTATATTTTTAGAAACGTGGATTTAAAAAAATATTTTTCCACAAACGTTTATTTTTTTAAACAACATTTTTTCACAAACTCGGATTTTTCAAAGAATATTTCTTTCATACAAACGCGGATTTTTCAAAGAATATTTTTTCACACTAACGTGGATCTTTTAATTTTCATTAAAACGGGAATTTTTTAAAGAATATTTTTCACACAAACTTGGATTTTTTAATGAATATTTTTCACACAAACTTGGATTTTTTAATGAATATTTTTCCACAAACGTGAATTTTTTTAAGAATATTTTTCATACAAACGTAGATTTTGTAAACAAATATTTTTTCCATAAACGTGGATTTAAAAAAAAATATTTTTTCAACAAACGTGGATTTTTTAAAAATAAATTTTCTACAAACATGGATTTTTTAAAAATAATTTTTTCTACAAACATGGATTTTTTAAAAAAATATTTTTTTACAGATTTAGATTTTTAAAGAATTTTTTTGTCACAAACGTGGATTTTTTAAAGAATATTTTTTGTCACAAACGTGGA
Organism: Musca autumnalis; assembly: GCF_047663935.1. NCBI lineage: Eukaryota > Metazoa > Arthropoda > Insecta > Diptera > Muscidae > Musca > Musca autumnalis. The sequence continues at coordinate 86,679,246 of NW_027411644.1, forward strand.
TTTTTTAAAGAATATTTTTGTCACAAACGTGGATTTCTTAAAGAATATTTTTTTCAAAAGCATGGATTTTTTAAACATTTTTTCAAAAACGCGGAGTTTTTTAAAGTTTAAAAAAATTTTTTGTTCAGAAACGCAGAGTTTTAAAAATTATTTTTTCCACAAAGTGGGGATTTTTTAAAAATATTTTTTTATTATTTAGTTTTCAATTTTTTATTAATTTTTTAATATTTTTTTATTTATTTTTAAAAAATATTTTTTTCCCCAAACGTGGATGTTTTAAAAAATAATTTTTCCAAGTAAAATAATAATAATAATAATAATAATAATAATAATAATAATAATAATAATAATAATAATAATAATAATAATAATAATAATAATAATAATAATAATAATAATAATAATAATAATAATAATAATAATAATAATATTAATAATAATAATAATAATAATAATAATAATAATAATAATAATAATAATTATAATAATAATAATTGTAATAATAATAATAATAATAATAATAATAATAATAATAATAATAATAATAATAATAATAATAATAATAATAATAATAATAATAATAATAATAATAATAATAATAATAATAATAATAATAATAATAATAATAATAATAATAATAATAATAATAATAATAATAATAATAATAATAATAATAATAATAATAATAATAATAATAATAATAATAATAATAATAATAATAATAATAATAATAATAATAATAATAATAATAATAATAATAATAATAATAATAATAATAATAATAATAATAATAATAATAATAATAATAATAATAATAATAATAATAATAATAATAATAATAATAATAATAATAATAATAATAATAATAATAATAATAATAATAATAATAATAATAATAATAATAATAATAATAATAATAATAATAATAATAATAATAATAATAATAATAATAATAATAATAATAATAATAATAATAATAATAATAATAATAATAATAATAATAATAATAATAATAATAATAATAATAATAATAATAATAATAATAATAATAATAATAATAATAATAATAATAATAATAATAATAATAATAATAATAATAATAATAATAATAATAATAATAATAATAATAATAATAATAATAATAATAATAATAATAATAATAATAATAATAATAATAATAATAATAATAATAATAATAATAATAATAATAATAATAATAATAATAATAATAATAATAATAATAATAATAATAATAATAATAATAATAATAATAATAATAATAATAATAATAATAATAATAATAATAATAATAATAATAATAATAATAATAATAATAATAATAATAATAATAATAATAATAATAATAATAATAATAATAATAATAATAATAATAATAATAATAATAATAATAATAATAATAATAATAATAATAATAATGAACGTCGATTTAAAAAAAATCACAATCGTACATTTTTTAATAAAATATTTTCCACAATCCACACTCGATGAAAAAACATTTTTTTTACAAACATTGATTTTTTAAAAAATATTTTTTTCACAAACGTCGATTTTTTAAAAAAAAATATTTTTCAGACATCCAAAGACCAATAAAACAATAAAAAAGACCAATAAACATGGATTTTTAAACAATATTTTTCCAACACCCAAAGACCAATAAACGTGGATTTTTAAAGAATATTTTAAAGCAACCGAAAACCAATAAAAGTAGATTTTTTAAGAATATTTTTCAAACAACCAAAAGCCAATAAACGTGGATTTTTTAAGAATATTTTTCAAAGAACAATAAACGAGGACTTTTTAAGAATATTTTTCAAAGAACAATAAACGAGGACTTTTTAAGAATATTTTTCAAATAACCAAACACCAATAAACGTGGATTTTTTAAGAATATTTTTCAAACAACCAAACACCAATAGTCGTGGATTTTTTAAGAATGTTTTTGAAACATCCGAACAGCAAAAACGTGAATTTTTGAAGAATATTTTTGAAACATCCAGACAACAAAAAACTTGAATTTTTGAAGAAACACCAATAAACTTGGATTTTTTAAGAATATTTTTCAAACAACGAAAGAACAATAAACGAAGATTTCTTCAGAATATTTTTCAAAAAACCAAACACGAATAAACTTGGATTTTTTAGAATATTTTTCAAACAACCAAACACCAATAAACGCGGATTTTTTAAGAATATTTTTCAAACAACTTAAGAACAATAAACGTAGATTTCTTCAGAATATTTTTCAAAAAACCAAACACGAATAAACTTGGATTTTTTAGAATATTTTTCAAACAACCAAACACCAATAAACGTGGATGTTTTAAGAATATTTTTCAAACACCAAACACCAATAAACGTGGATTTTTTAAGAATATTTTTCAAACAACCAAACACCAATAAATGTGGATTTTTAAGGAATATTTTTGAAACATCCAAACAACAAAAAACGTGATTTTTTGAAGAATATTTTTCAAACCCCAAACACCAATAAACGTGAAATTTTTAAAAATATTTTTCAAACAACCAAACACCAATAAATTTGGTTTTTTTAAGAATATTTTTCAAACAACCAAACACCAATAAACGTGGATTTTTTAAGAATATTTTTTAAACAACCAAACACCAATAAACGTGGATTTTTTAAGAATATTTTTCAAACAACCAAACACCAATAAACGTGGATTTTTTAAGAATATTTTTCAAACAACCAAACACCAATAAACGTGGATTTTTTAAGAATATTTTTTAAACAACCAAACACCAAAACCAATAGACGTGAATTTTTTATCAGAGTCGCGCATTTTTCATTAAATGTGAAACATTAGATCTGATATAAACTTGGCCTAAAGACCTTGGAATAAATTGTTTCAAAAATTCCCACTGATCCCAATCTCCCTCAATATTTTATTGTTGTGATTTGCTTGTGTCACATATGTACATACATACATACATCTAACCAGCTAGGTCATTAGATAGTTGGGTTGATAGGAAGGGAGAAGGGAAGTAAAGCATTGGCATTTGTATAGATTTTATTTTGTTGTTGCTGCTTTTATAGCCAAGTTTACTTTTACTATTAGTTAACAATTGTTTAACAAATAAAAATTGATTATGTTTACCGTAGAAATTATACTTTGACCATTCGAATCTCTGGGCTTGAACGTTGTACCCGCTTATAACACAAACGTTACATCTGAGTGTGTGTGTGTGCGCGCGTAGCCGGATGATGTTGCTATCGGATTTATTTTCAGTATCCAAGATTTGATGATAAACCGCACAAGTATTTACATTACAATTTTGCAATAGCAGAAAGAAACGAAGAAAAAAAAACGAACAAAATCCCAAGATAATCTTCTGTTTCTCTGCTTTAAGAGATTCATTCAATGACGAATGGATAAGCGGCTGAATTAAGGTGGAGTCTTTTATTTCGTACTATGTCAACAATAATGAATCTTTAATTGTTTTGAGTCGGTATAGAAATACTACTAAAAAAATTAGTTGTCATAAAATTGTGTGATATTTTTTGTGTTTTATTTTCGGATAGGTTGAAGGTTAACAATGTAGGCGTAAAATTAATTGTGCGTAGGGGCGAGAAAAAAAATAATTTTTGCAATAGAAACAGTTGTATACCTTCAGCATTTAGGTTTACGATATACGCTTTGATACAATTAAAAATATGGCTCGTTGGACGAAATCCGTTTCAATAAATTCGCAGTAAAATAAGTTCTGTAAGTCCGTCTGTCTGGCTGGTCAAAACTTTAAATCTCGTTATAGTTCTTCCAGGTATTGATCAAATTCGAATATAGAGGATAATTTCGTTGTGATCGTGTTTACAGCAATATAATGTTTTTCGTGGGCAACTTAAATGGCTGGTGATCAAGGTAATCGAAAAGAGTGACTTATATTGGTTCAAGTTTTGCATATCATAATATTTATTCCAAACGCACATTAAGTTCTAAGATGGTCTATGTCGGACAACGTCTTGGTAGCTCCCTCACAAAAGTCCAAACTTTAGCTTAAGAGAAGTTTAAGGGTTGTTCGAGGATTGTTAAAATCCTCATCGAACGTGGGCCATGTGATTCTGATTACAACGCTTACAATTTTTTGTGGGCAAGTCCATGATTTTTAAAAATAATTTAAAAAAAACAAGATTTTTTTAGAAAAGATTATTTTAATAAGCGTGAATTTTTTAGAAAATATTTATTCAATAAATGTGGATTTTTTAAAAAATATTTTTTCAATAAAAGTGAATGTTTTATAAAATATTATTTCAATAAACGTGGATTCTTTTCAATAAAGGGGGATATTTTTTCAATAAACGTGGTTTTATTAGAACATATATATAATTATTCCGCAAACATCCCAGATGGGACAAGGGAGACTTCTCTCATATCAATGAGTGCACCCCGATTCATATTAGCTCAATGATATGGGACCTACTGTTTATTGCCGAGTCCGAACGGCGTGTCCTAAGACACCACTTGTAGAGAAGTTTTTCAAGGCTGAAATACTCAGGAAATGTCGCCAACATCACTGAGGGGTATTTTGCCACCGCTGAAAATTTGATGTTGCCTGGCCTGGGAATCGAACCCACGATCTTTAGCGTGCAAGGCGGGTGTGCATACCATTGCACCACGGTGACACCCAGAACATATTTGTTCAAAAATCGTGGAATTTTTAGAAAATATTCTTTCAATAAACGTAGATATTTTATAAGATATAATTAAGAAAACGTGGTTTTTTAGAAACTATTATATCGATAAACGTGGATTTTGTAGAAAATGTTTTTTCAATAAACGTGGATTTTTTAGAAAATGTTTTTTCTATCAAGGTGGATTTTTTAGAAACAATTTTTTCAATAAACAGGGATTTTTTAGAAATAATTATTTCAATAAACGTGGATTTTTTAGAAACTATTTCTTCAATATACATAGATTTTTTAGAAAACATTTTTTCAATAAACGAGGATTTTTTTAGAAAATATATTTTTTTAATATACGTGGATTTTTTTGAAAATATATTTTTTTAATATACGTGGATTTTTTAGAAAATATTTTTTCAATAAATGTGGATATTTTAGAAAAGATTTTTTCAATAAACGTGGATTTTTTAGAAAATATTTTTTAATAAAAGTGGATTTTTTACAAAACATTTTTTAATAAAAGTGGATTTTTTACAAAATATTTTTTCAATAAACGTGGATTTTTTAGAAAATATTTTTTCAATAAACGTGGATCTTTTAGCAAATATTTTTTCATTGAACGTGGATTTTTTAGAAAATATTTTTTTAATAAACGTGGATTTTTTAGCAAATATTTTTTTAATAAACGTGGATTTTTTAGAAATAATTTTTTCAATAAACGTGGAATTTTTTAGAAAATATTTTTATCAATAAACGTGGATTTTTAGAAAATATTTTTTCAATAAACGTGGATTTTTAGAGAATATTTTTTAATAAACGTGGATTTTTTAAAAAATATATTTTAGAAAATATTTTTTCAATAAACGTGGATTTTTAGAGAATATTTTTTAATAAACGTGGATTTTTTAAAAAATATATTTTAGAAAATATTTTTTCAATAAATGTATTTTTTTTAGAAATTATTTTTTCAGTAAACGTGGATTTTATAGAATTTTTTTTTTCAATAAAAGTGGATTTTTAGAAATTATTTTTTCAGCAAACGTGGATTTTATAGAAATTATTTTTTCAATAAACGGGGATTTTTAAGAAAACATTTTTTTATTTTTTTTTTTTAAATATTAGAAAATATTTTTTCAATAAACGTGGATTTTTTAAAAAATATTTTTTCAATAAACTTGGATTTTTTAGAAAATATTGAAAACATATTCTTTAAAAAATCAGCATTGATTGAAAAAATATTCTTTAAAAATTCCGTGGTTATTTAAAAAATATTCTTTAAAAAATCTGTAGTTATTGAAAAAAAATATTCTTTAAAATAATCCGTGGTTATTGAAAAAAAAATATTCTTTAAAATAATCCGTGGTTATTGAAAAAATATTCTTTAAAGAAATCCGTGGTTATTGAAAAAATATTCTTTAAAAAAATCCGTGGTTATTGAAAAATATTCTTTAATAAATCACTAGCTATTGGAAAATTCTTTAAAAAATCCACTTTTGTGGAAAAAATATTCTTTAAAAATCCACGTTTGTGGAAAAAATATTCTTTCAAAATTCCACGTTTGTGAAAAAAGATATTCTTTAAAAATCCACTTTTGTGAAAAAAAATATTCTTTAAAAAATCCACATTTGTGGAAAAAATATTCTTTAAAAAATCCACGTTTGTGGAAAAAATATTCTTTAAAAAATCTACGTTTGTGGAAAAAATATTCTTTAAAAAATCCACGTTTGTGGAAAAAATATTCTTTAAAAAAATCCACGTTTGTTGAAAAAATATTCTTTAAAAAATCCACGTTTGTGGAAAAAATATTCTTTAAAAAATTCACGTTTGTGGAAAAAATATTCTGTGGGAATTATTGTTGACCTTTGGACTGAATTTATTTCTTGATTTTAGTTTGGCTTTAGGTCAGAAAATAAAAACAATAGAGTTTGTTTTTTATTTTATTTTTATTGTTCCAATATTTCGATCTTCTCCGAAGATCATCATCAGGGGATTTTTCTTTAAAAAAGAACAATTGACAATCATTATATAAAAATTAAACAAATATTTTCAACAATAATTACATTTTGTTTTTCTTTCCTTAACAATAGTCAATTATGCACATCCTATTTTCCAAACGAGTATTTTGCAACTAAAGCTTTTTTTGTTTTTCTATTGCATTTCTGTAGATCTGTGCACAGTGTTCCGTATCCATTTTGTAGTTTATTCTATTTTCTACTGGCACATTTATAATGTGTAGCATTTCAAGCATGAATCTGCGCTTGTAATTACTTTCCTGTGCCAAGATTTCTACTTCCTTGAAGTTCGGTGTGTGTCCTGTGGTTGCACAGTGTGCCGCAAGCGCAGTTTTTTGTTCAAGGGGTTTACTTTTGTTCTTTTGGTCTGATTTATGACCACTTATTCTCGTTTTTAGCTTGTTTTTTGTTGTGCCAACGTATACCTGAGGGCATACGTTGGACGAGTCACCGCTGCATTTTATCTTATATACGACGTTCGATTTGTCGTCGTTAGGAATTTTCGATTTCGTCCTACTGAAAAAGGTGTTATTAGTGTTATTGCTTTTTAACGCTAACTGGTACTGTTTGTTGTTATATAGGTTTGAGTGTGAAACCCTTTCTGAAAACCCAGGAACGTAAGTAAATCGTTTGTATATCTTGTCTTCTTTTTGTTCCTTGTTGACGGTTCTTGTGTTTGTTACGTGTTTGATTAATTCGTTTATCGTGTTAGTTGGAAAATCATTCTTCTTTAGAATATTTTTGATTTTATATTTATTTTTGGCGTGGAATTTTTGATCACTGATGTTCAAGACTCTTTTTATAAAGTTCGTTGCCGTATTTATTTTGATTCCTCGGGGGTGTTTGGAATGATAATTGATCAATCTTCCTGACGCCGTGGGTTTTTGATACCAATCTAAATAGAGCTTGTTACCTTGTCTATGTACAATAGAATCTAGGTATGGTAAACGATTGTCGGCTTCACACTCCATGGTGAACTGTAGTTGCTTGTTATAATTATTTAACATATTTAGTGTGTTGTCAACTTGGTCTTTGTGTATTATGCAAAATATATCATCGTCATATCTAGTCAGCATTCTTGGTTTTACCTCCAGTTTTTCCAAAGTTTCTTCTAGTAGCTTTTCCATAACGATGTCGGCTAAGATTGGGGAGATAGGGGAGCCCATTGGCATTCCTTTTAACTGCTCGAATATTTTGTCATCGTGAGCAAAATACCTTGAATCCTTAATGCATAAAGTTAAAATGTCTATAAAAATGTGTTGTGGGATATTTGTGTGTTGTCCTAGAAGGTTTACTGGGACGCTGGGGAACAAGGACACTACGTCAAAAGATATCAACATTTCAGAGTCATCAATCTTTTGATTGTTGATTCTGGATCTGAACTCTACAGCGTCTTTTATATTGTATTTCGATTCCAATGTCAATACTTTTAGTATTGATGCCACATATTTTGATAATTCATAAGTTGGCGAATTAACAAAGGAGCATATTGGTCTTAAAGGAATGCCTTCCTTATGGATCTTAGGGAGTCCATATATTTTTGGCGATACCGATGTTCTGTTCATTAACTTGTTCTTCTCCATATCATTGATTATATTTAATTCAAACAGTTTTGTAATTAATTTATTGCACTTTTCTTGTAGTGCCATTGTAGGATCTTTTCTCAAAATTCAGTCCAAAGGTCAACAATAATTCCCACAAAATAAGTACACGGGAGGCACGCCGAAGAAAAGCAACGAATCAACATGCATCTATATAAAAACATTAAACAAAAATATAACAATAATACACAGGACATCCTTAAACAATACACGCAATGTAACAGGCTATCAGCAAGGTTGAAGTCAACGACAACATTCCTAATTAAATGTAAGGACACAGGTACAATACCAAACTTTATAACTAACACAACTAAGAATGTACGCAACATATTTAAAGCTAACAATACAATACCAATGCATGTTAGAATAAAATTAGACACAATTACATACAACTTCCACATGAAAATACTCAAACTGTTAATCCAAGAGAAGCATAAACAGTCAAGCATCACAAAAGATTCATTGAATAACACAAAAACCCATCTCAGTACTCTCTTACAAAGAGATGATTTAGCATTATTTGTAGAGAGCGAGAATAATATTCTCCAAACACAAATCTCAAAACAAAAAGCAATACATATCAATAAGCTAAACGCACTAAAAAGACAACAACAAGAACTCAACTTACAACATAATAAAGAGTGGTTTGTCAACACCACAAACACTGACGTACCCACAAACGTTGAATGGTTGCTCTCACTTGGACCGAAATTTGCATTACCAACAACAACCCTCCAAACATTTTCTATCGCCTGCTTGACGCAAAAGTCACTGAAAGGCGATAGTTGTGTCTACTGCGACAGTCGCATTTGTATCCGAAAAGACAAAAATGACTGAAGAAACTGTTCCACTTATGCGGCTCAAACTCTATTATCGCTTCCGTCACTGCTGTATGTTTCTTATGCGATTCAGTTGGAGTGTCGGAACCGGGGCACTTTGAGTGTGCTTTAGGTACTCATGCAGGTACCGCTTACGAAACTTTAAGTAGTGACGGAAGCGACAGTATCTGTAAAAGGCTTTTCAGTTGTTTTTTATTGTTTATTCAAACGTATTATTATTATTCATTTGAATTTAATGTTACTGTGGTTATAAAAGGTGAATTTTATTATAAAATTGATCAAAAAGAAACAATTTTTATAATACAATGCACCTTTTATAACCGCATTTACATTGAGTTCAAATGAATAATAACACGTTTGATTTACTTTATTATAAAATTTGTAAATAAACAATAAATAAACTAAACATTCAGTCACCCGGCGCCTTAAATCTATATTTTATAAATTAATTTATAAAATATTTGTAAATAAATAAATAAACTAAACAGCTTTATTTTCATTTAAATTTTTGTATAAAGTTTGTACCAATAGCTAACAGAACTTCACAAGAAATGATGAAATCACGTCAATCAAATTGTTTTTGTAATGCTGCCACTATTGTTTTGAAAACAATACTCTCTATAACAGAGAGTAGTATCAATGATCCAGACTTGAAGCATTTGTTTTTGTACAACATAAAGTGTCGCTTTTTATAATCCTGTAAGTCAAGCAGTTGTGACCACATACGGATAAAAAAGCGATAACAACATATTTGTTCTTGTAAAAAGACAACAGTCGCATTTTTAACTGAATGCAGGCACTTTACAGAGACGCATTTACTGAGAGAAGATATATTTAACTTCCAAATGTTTGGAGGGAAGGACAACGTTTCCACTATTTAACATCATCTCAGAGGGAGAGGACTGTATACAGACTTTGGAGAGCAAAGAACAACAAGAGATCTCACGGGTTAATTTAATAACTCTCATAAATGATTATATGAGAAATAATGTGTTGAGTAAAAGAGATCGCTTAATTTTGGACACAGTGGGCCAAACTAACAAATTCCTAAAGGAAAACAAACATATTCTTATACTCAATTCGGACAAAGGTGGAAAGACGGTGGCTATGATGAAACAGGATTATGAATCTAAAATGCACAAAATCCTTATGGATATGTGCACCTACAGGCGTTTGAGAAAAGATCCTACAATGGCACTACAAGAAAAGTGCAATAAATTAATTACAAAACTGTTTGAATTAAATATAATCAATGATATGGAGAAGAACAAGTTAATGAACAGAACATCGGTATCGCCAAAAATATATGGACTCCCTAAGATCCATAAGGAAGGCATTCCTTTAAGACCAATATGCTCCTTTGTTAATTCGCCAACTTATGAATTATTAAAATATGTGGCATCAATACTAAAAGTATTGACATTGGAATCAAAATACAATATAAAAGACGCTGTAGAGTTCAGATCCAGAATCAACAATCAAAAGATTGATGACTCTGAAATGTTGATATCTTTTGACGTAGTGTCCTTGTTCCCCAGCGTCCCAGTAAACCTGGCTATAAAAACAATAAAGGAGAAGTGGAACATTCTAGGACAACACACAAATATCCCACAACACATTTTTATAGACATTTTAACTTTATGCATTAAGGATTCAAAGTATTTTGCTCACGATGACAAAATATTCGAGCAGTTAAAAGGAATGCCAATGGGCTCCCCTATCTCCCCAATCATAGCCGACATCGTTATGGAAAAGCTACTAGAAGAAACTTTGGAAAAACTGGAGGTAAAACCAAGAATGCTGACTAGATATGACGATGATATATTTTGCATAATACACAAAGACCAAGTTGACAACACACTAAATATGTTAAATAATTATAACAAGCAACTACAGTTCACCATGGAGTGTGAAGCCGACAATCGTTTACCATACCTAGATTCTATTGTACATAGACAAGGTAACAAGCTCTATTTAGATTGGTATCAAAAACCCACGGCGTCAGGAAGATTGATCAATTATCATTCCAAACACCCCCGAGGAATCAAAATAAATACGGCAACGAACTTTATAAAAAGAGTCTTGAACATCAGTGATCAAAAATTCCACGCCAAAAATAAATATAAAATCAAAAATATTCTAAAGAAGAATGATTTTCCAACTAACACGATAAACGAATTAATCAAACACGTAACAAACACAAGAACCGTCAACAAGGAACAAAAAGAAGACAAGATATACAAACGATTTACTTACGTTCCTGGGTTTTCAGAAAGGGTTTCACACTCAAACCTATATAACAACAAACAGTACCAGTTAGCGTTAAAAAGCAATAACACTAATAACACCTTTTTCAGTAGGACGAAATCGAAAATTCCTAACGACGACAAATCGAACGTCGTATATAAGATAAAATGCAGCGGTGACTCGTCCAACGTATGCCCTCAGGTATACGTTGGCACAACAAAAAACAAGCTAAAAACGAGAATAAGTGGTCATAAATCAGACCAAAAGAACAAAAGTAAACCCCTTGAACAAAAAACTGCGCTTGCGGCACACTGTGCAACCACAGAACACACACCGAACTTCAAGGAAGTAGAAATCTTGGCACAGGAAAGTAATTACAAGCGCAGATTCATGCTTGAAATGCTACACATTATAAATGTGCCAGTAGAAAATAGAATAAACTACAAAATGGATACGGAACACTGTGCACAGATCTACAGAAATGCAATAGAAAAACACAAAAAGCTTTAGTTGCAAAATACTCGTTTGGAAAATAGGATGTGCATAATTGACTGTTGTTAAGGAAAGAAAAACAAAATGTAATTATTGTTGAAAATATTTGTTTAATTTTTATATAATGATTGTCAATTGTTCTTTTTTAAAGAAAAATTCCCTGATGATGATCTTCGGAGAAGATCGAAATATTGGAACAATAAAAATAAAATAAAAAACAAACTCTATTGTTTTTATTTTCTGACCTAAAGCCAAACTAAAATCAAGAAATAGAAAAAATATTCTTTAAAAAATCCACGTTTGTGGAAAAAATATTCTTTAAAAAAATCCACGTTTGTGGAAAAAATATTCTTTAAAAAATCCACGTTTGTGGAAAAAATATTCTTTAAAAAAATCCACGTTTGTGGAAAAAATATTCTTTAAAAAATCCACGTTTGTGGAAAAAATATTCTTTAAAAAATCCACGTTTGTGGAAAAAATATTCTTTAAAAAATCCACGTTTGTGGAAAAAATATTCTTTAAAAAATCCACGTTTGTGGAAAAAATATTCCTTAAAAAATCCACGTTTGTGGAAAAAATATTCCTTAAAAAATCCACGTTTGTGGAAAAAATATTCTTTAAAAAATCCACGTTTGTGGAAAAAATATTCTTTAAAAAATCCACGTTTGTGGAAAAAATATTCTTTAAAAAATCCACGTTTGTGGAAAAAATATTCTTTAAAAAATCCACGTTTGTGGAAAAAATATTCTTTAAAAAATCCACGTTTGTGGAAAAAATATTCTTTAAAAAATCAACGTTTGTGGAAAAAATGTTCTTTAAAAAATCCACGTTTGTGGAAAAAATATTCTTTAAAAAATCCACGTTTGTGGAAAAAATATTCTTTAAAAAATCCACGTTTGTGAAAAAAATATTCTTTAAAAAATCCACGTTTGTGGAAAAAATATTCTTTAAAAAATCCACGTTTGTGGAAAAAATATTCTTTAAAAAATCCACGTTTGTGGAAAAAATATTCTTTAAAAAATCCACGTTTGTGGAAAAAATATTCTTTAAAAAATCCACGTTTGTGGAAAAAATATTCTTTAAAAAATCCACGTTTGTGGAAAAAATATTCTTTAAAAAATCCACGTTTGTGGAAAAAATATTCTTTAAAAAATCCACGTTTGTGGAAAAAATATTCTTTAAAAAATCCACGTTTGTGGAAAAAATATTCTTTAAAAAATCCACGTTTGTGGAAAAAATATTCTTTAAAAAATCCACGTTTGTGGAAAAAATATTCTTTAAAAAATCCACGTTTGTGGAAAAAATATTCTTTAAAAAATCCACGTTTGTGGAAAAAATATTCTTTAAAAAATCCACGTTTGTGGAAAAAATATTCTTTAAAAAATCCACGTTTGTGGAAAAAATATTCTTTAAAAAATCCACGTTTGTGGAAAAAATATTCTTTAAAAAATCCACGTTTGTGGAAAAAATATTCTTTAAAAAATCCACGTTTGTGGAAAAAATATTCTTTAAAAAATCCACGTTTGTGGAAAAAATATTCTTTAAAAAATCCACGTTTGTGGAAAAAATATTCTTTAAAAAATCCACGTTTGTGGAAAAAATATTCTTTAAAAAATCCACGTTTGTGGAAAAAATATTCTTTAAAAAATCCACGTTTGTGGAAAAAATATTCTTTAAAAAATCCACGTTTGTGGAAAAAATATTCTTTAAAAAATCCACGTTTGTGGAAAAAATATTCTTTAAAAAATCCACGTTTGTGGAAAACATATTCTTTGAAAAATCCAAGGTTGTGGAAAACATATTCTTTAAAAAATCCACGTTTGTGGAAAAAAATATTCTTTAAAAATCCACGTTTGTGGAAAAAATATTCTTTAGAAAATCCACGTTTCTTGAAAAAAATTCTTTAAAAAATCTTCGTTTATGGAAAAAAGAGTATCTAGTGAAAAAAATATTCTTTAAAAAATCAACGTTTCTGGAAAAAATATTCTCTAAAAAATCCTCGTTTATGGAAAAAATATTCTTTAAAAAATCCACGCTTATGGAAAAAAGATTCTCTATTCAAAAAATATTCTTTTAAAATTCCACTTTCTTTAAAGAATTATTCTTAAAAAATCCACGTTGTTTATTTCTTCGAAATCTACGTTTAAAAATATACGTTATTTGATTTTTTTTAATTCCACGTTGTTTGAAAAATTATTCTTTAAAAAATCCCCTTGGATTGAAAAAGTAATGAAAAAACATGAATTTTAGAAATTTGTTTTAATGAAAAAACATGAATTTTAGAAATTTGTTTAAGAAAATTACCTCTCTGGACTCTATTAAAAGTCATACCGAAGTGGGGTCTGATTTATTTATTATTGAACCTCATTCAGTCCATTTACTTACATGTTTTTTTTTTTACTTTCAGGTTAGTACCGCAAGAGAAGTCCACAAATTAAATCGTAAGTGTATTTTAATGACCTATGACGTATGTTCGGCTCATCTCTTTAGTCTATAATTCAAAACCGTAAAACATATTCCTTTAAAAAATGTATATATGAAATGAAAGTCAAATTAACGGTAGTTAAAACGTAAATGGTCATCATAAAATGTACAAAAACAACAACCCAAAAAAGACGTTTAAATGAAAATGAAAATTTTCTGTTCACGTTCATGGATTTTGAAAGCAAGAACCATTAAGGTAGGTAGGCAATGCGCTGCAGTAAACAAGTATATACGTCGCTGCTACTGTGGACACAAAGAAGACGAAGTATTCCCAGACAGAAAAAAGAATGTTTGTAGTTTATGCCTACCAGACAAACAGACAGACAGTCAACCAACCGAGCCGCCATTTACCGACTTAAAACCAAAACAAAAGTCAATGAATATTCACTGAATGGGCAGGTGTATGATAGCCAACAAACGGTAAGTCAGGCAAGGGAAGCCCAAGAGAGAGGGAGGGAGATGCCAAAGGCTGTGCAACAGGGCTGCTGGCTATCCATGACCAGTCGTTTCGAAGAAAACGTCTTTCAATTAAATAAGACAAAATTTTTCTCCACCATTTACCTTAAATAACTTGGCTAAGAAGACATTGAGAGATATTTCAAAAACTATTTATGCATTCATTTAGTACTGCTGTGAGCCACTCACTCATTCATTCTGCCACTGTTTTGGACAGTTTTTTTTCGGAACTTTTTTCCACTGGCGCTGTTAATAAACATTTAAAGTTTTCTTTGGGATTTGTTGTTTGACAGTTACGACGTTTACCTGTCTTAGTAGAATGTTTTAGTTTTAGTTGTTTGTCTTTTTAATTTCATGGCTCAAAATGAAACAACAACAATAGTAAACATTTTATAAACAAATTATTAGCTCTTAAAGTTTATAATTAACCTAATTTTCACACCTTGTTCCAGCAGTAGTAGCAGCAGCAGTGGCAAATTGCTACACGCAAAGTTAGTTCCATTACAAAACTTAGCGTTTTGTTGTTGTCGAGAATTATGACGATTATTTTCTGGCTGCTGCTTGTTTTTTATTAGTTCCAATTTAATAGGCAAACCTCGTTAAAAGAAAACCTTGTTAAGTGTTAAATGACTTCGATAATGATTAGCACATCGGATGATTCGGATGTTAAAATGACATCAAAAAATCAAATAGTTTGTTTTTATTATTTTTAGAAACTTTTTTTGCCCAGTGTTTAGATTGCGGGGCATGTGTGAAGATTAACCTTGAAATTTTTACAAAAAAGATGGTTGTAAGTGTTTGTCTGTAAAACTACTAAGCATTTTGTGGTGGAATGGAGATGAAGGTAGTCATACTGTAGGTCATGCTCTTTCAAAGTGTGGACCTGGTCTCATAGCAACAAGCTACAAATATAATCGGACTAACCAGTCTCTTCAAAGGTGTTCTTAGGTATAGTGACGATAGATATAATTACTTTTTAAATAATCTGAAGATTGAAAATGAAATGCAGGGAAAAAACTAATTTCTTTCTAGTCTTGACCTAAGTATAGGAAGGGCATAATATAATTTGTTCGTCTCTTCCCCTCTTTATGTTTTATGTTCTGTCTTGTATATATAAATCTCAAAACGGCAGAAAATATTTGCCTCACATTTCATGGAGTCTGAAAATATATCCATCACCACGGCTCATAACATTTCGGTGTTGCCAACAATCCAATTACCATTAACGCTCATAAAATAAACGCATTTTGATTTTCGATGTTACTGACATTTGAGATTTTCTTTTTCTTTACTGAGGATATTGTATGTTGGTTGTTGTTGTTGCTACTGTTCCAAGCAATAAAAATCCCTATAAAAGGTCATAACAATGGGCCGAAATGGTCCTTCAAAGCCAATGTACGTAAGTTGGATGAACAAATGACTTGTGGACAAAAGTGAAGTGTAGTGAATGGCAACAAAAGAAAACAAAATCTCATCATTTTTGATAGAACAAAAGAAACCAAAACAGAGAGAGAACAAACGAAAGGGAATCAAACAAAACTGAAGAAAATAAGATAAGCATGAATGAAAGTTTGCACAGAAACAGTTTTTTTCGAATTTCCAGAATAAACAAAAGAATGGAAGGAGAATTTAACGAATTTTATGTGACCTAAATCAAGGTCTATAGAGAAGATGACTTTCGGAGTCATCTATTAAAGAGCAGATGACATTTGCAATCACCTACTGTAGAGAAAGATGATATTCGGAGTCACCTACCGTAGTATAGATGTCCTTCGTGGTCATTTACCGTTGTGTAGGTGACACACGGATTACATTCGGAGTCATGTACTACAGAGTAGATGCCGCCCGGAGTCACCTACCGTAGTGTGGATGTTATTTAGAGCCATTTACAGTAGAGTAGATGGCATTTGGAGTCATTTACTACCAAATAGATGATATTCGGAGTCATCTGCTATCGAGTAGATGACATTCAGACTCATTTACTATAGAGTGGATGACGTTCGGAGTCATCTACTATGAAGTAGATGGCGTTCAGAGTCATCTACTATAGAGTAGATGACATTCGGAGTCATCCACTATAGAGTAGATGACATTCGGGGTCATCTACTGTAGAGTAGATGACGTTCGGAGTCATCTACTATAGAGTAGATGACGTTCGGAGTCATCTACTATAGAGTAGATGACATTCGGAGTCATCTACTATAGAGTAGATGACGTTCGGAGTCATCTACTATAGAGTAGATGACGTTCGGGGTCATCTACTATAGAGGAGATGACGTTCGGGGTCATCTACTGTAGAGTACATGACGTTCGGAGTCATCTACTATAGAGGATATGACGTTCGGAGTCATCTACTATAGAGTAGATGTCGTTCGGAGTCATCTACTATAGAGTAGATGACGTTCGGAGTCCTCTACTATAGAGTATATGACGTTCGGAGTCATCTACTATAGAGTAGATGACGTTCGGAGTCATCTACTATAGAGTAGATGACGTTCGGGGTCATCTACTGTAGAGCAGATGACGTTCGGAGTCATCTACTATAGAGTAGATGACGTTCGGAGTCATCTACTATAGAGAAGATGACGTTCGGAGTAATCTACTATAGAGTAGATGACGTTCGGAGTCATCTACTATAGGGTAGATGACGTTCGGCGTCATCTAATATAGAGTAGATTACGTTCGGAGTCATCTACTATAGAGAAGATGACGTTCGCAGGCATCTACTATAGTGTAGATGACGTTCGGAGTCATCTACTATAGAGTAGATGACGTTCGGAGTCATCTACTATAGAGTAGATGACGTTCGGAGTCATCTACTATAGAGTAGATGACGTTCGGAGTCATCTACTATAGAGTAGATGACGTTCGGAGTCATCTACTATAGAGTAGATGACGTTCGGAGTCATCTACTATAGAGTAGATGACGCTCGGAGTCATACCATAGAGTAGATGACGCTCGAAATCATCTACCATAGCGTAGATGGCATTTGAAGTCATAGACAATAGAGAAGATGACATTCGGAATCATCTACTACAGAATAGATGACATTCGGAATCTATATTACAGAGTAGCTGACATTCAGAACCATCTTCTCTATTGCAGATGACATTCGGGGTCATCTACTGTAGAGTAGATGACGTTTGGAGTCATCTACTATAGAGTAGATGACGTTCGGAGTCATCTACTATAGAGTAGATGACGTTCGGAGTCATCTACTATAGAGTAGATGACGTTCGGAGTCATCTACTATAGAGTAGATGACGTTCGGAGTCATCTACTATAGAGTAGATGACGTTGTTCGAAGTCATCTACTATAGAGTAGATGACGTTCGGAGTCATCTACTATAGAGTAGATGACGTTCGGAGTCATCTACTATAGAGTAGATGACGTTGTTCGAAGTCATCTACTATAGAGTAGATGACGTTGTTCGAAGTCATCTACTATAGAGTAGATGACGTTGTTCGAAGTCATCTACTATAGAGTAGATGACGTTGTTCGGAGCCATCTACTATAGAGAAGATGACGCTGTTCGAAGTCATCTACTATAGATTAGATAACAAGCGGAGTGATCTACTATTGAGTAGATGACGTTCGGTGTCTTCTACCATAGAGTAGATGACGTTCGGAGTCATCTACCTTAGGGTATATGAAGTTCGGAGTCATCTACCTTAGAATATATGACGTTCAGAGTCATATACTATAGAGTTCGGAGTCATCTACTATACAGTAAATGACGTTTTGACTCATATAGTATAGAATAGATGACGTTCGGAGTCATCTACTAAAGAGTAGATGACATTCGGAGTCATCTATCATAGACTACATTAAGTTCGGGGATATCTACTATAGAGTAGATACTTCCTAAGCCTCATCACGTGTTTCCAGTAAACAAATTTACATTAACAATGCTCAATGTCAACTTGAGTCCTTTTTCTACCCTCGCCCCCTGTTCACTCGCACTTTCGACTACTACTTGTTATTTGGTTATTATTGGCCATTCCAGTTCCCAGACCTACAAATATTAACATAAGGCAAAGTGTCCTGTAACACTCTTAAAAATCACTCTCTTAACACTCATGTACACATATGTACATATGTATGTATGTATGTGCGTATGCATACAATATTTTGTTTGTAGTGGTTGCTGTTGTTGCCTTGCCGTTTGCTTCGTTGTTGTTGCTGCTGCTTATTTACACCACACATACACTTAGCCATTCATCTTTAATAGACCATAAGTGTCAGCCATTGTTGTTGGAGTTGTTCTTCGTGTTCTCATTGTAATTCTTATTATTCTTCTCATTTTGCATTGAAGTATGTCAGTATGTGTGTGGGTCTTTGGTTTTTTGTTTATATATCTACGTAAATATTGTTATTTCTTGGCCATTTCGACAATGTTTTCTTTTTTAACCAAAGTTTTTATGGTCATAGATGTTACAATGACGTTTTGTTTTTGGTTGTGCCGATGCTGACACCCTACATTGGCTAAGGTAAAATAAATTTCTTGTGAGCCAAACATGGAATGTAGAGGTCAATAGAAATAAAATAATTGTAAAATATTTTCTTTAATCCACTATTGTTGAAGATCCTTGAAAGATATTCTTTAAAATTCCAATTTATTTGAAGATCGTTGAAAAGCATTTAAAAAATCCACTCTCTTTGAAGATATTTGAAAAATATTTACACAAACAATCCACGGTTTCTGAGAATCCTTGAAAACTATTTTTAAAAAATCCACGATTAATGAATAAATATTTTTAAAAAAAATTGACGATTATTGTGAACATTTTTTAAATAAAAAATATTTAAAAAATGCACTATTATTGAAAACATATTTAAAAAAAATAATTTTTATTGAATTTTTTAACCCAAAGCTAGGGTCTGCTAGGGTCCTCTTTAGAGAATATCCTTGCGGGACTGGTCTTCTACCTGTTATTCTTTAAAACAGACCTACCTGATCGTCTATAAGAAGATCTACCTTGTCTTCCGTAACTACACATACCTGGTCTAGGAGATCTTCTGGGTAGAAA
This sequence comes from Musca autumnalis, assembly GCF_047663935.1. Classification (NCBI taxonomy): domain Eukaryota; kingdom Metazoa; phylum Arthropoda; class Insecta; order Diptera; family Muscidae; genus Musca; species Musca autumnalis. The sequence continues at coordinate 86,699,069 of NW_027411644.1, forward strand.
GAAGACTTTTATTCTTTTACGAGAAAACGTGAATGTCTTCATTATTTTTTAGGAGACCATCTTATCTTTTATGAGGAGCAGTAGGACTTCTAATAGAAAACCTACTGGTAATCTTTTAGATGTTCTGCTGGTCTTCTATGAGAAAACCTACTGGTGTTCTATAAAAAGGACTACTTATTTTCTATGAGATGACCTACTGGTATTCTATTACAGGACATCTATAAGAAGACTTGCCTGATCTTCTCTAAGATGACGTATATACTAAATTAAAAAATATTTTTTTAAAAAAATCCACGTGGCCTAAAAACTATTTTTTAAAAAATCCACTTTGAGAAGTATAATGTTTTCAAAATCGACGTTGCATGAAAAGTATTTTTAAAAAAATCCACGTTGCTTGGAAAAAGTAGTGATTATTTAAAAATATTTTTTAAAAAATCCACTAATAATGAAAATTATTTGTTAAAAAATCCACTATTATTGAAAAATACTCGTTAAAAAATCAACCATCATTGAAAACCATTTTTTAAGAAATCCACGATTAATGAAAAATATTTTTTTTTTAAATCAACGATTATTGGAAAATATTTGTTATAAAATCGACGAATATTGAAACATATTTTATAAAAAATCCTCGACTATTGAAACGTAATTTGGTGACTATGTGGGTTCGAGTCCTTGGCTTTCCTTTTTCACTTGCAAATAATTTCAGATCATCAAGCTTAACTCTAAACGAGAAAAATTAACAAAAATCATTAAAAAATGATCTTCGCCCTAAAAAGGCAAAATTTCAAAAAAAAAAAAAAAATATTTTTTTTAAAAAATCACAATTATTGAAAAATATTTTTTAAAAAAATTCACGACTATTGAAAAATATTTTTTTTTTAAAAATCACAATTATTGAAAAATATTTTTTAAAAAAATTCACGATTATTGAAAAATATTTTTTTAAAAATCCACACTGATTTAAAAAATCCACGATTAACGAAAATATCTTTTAAAAATCCACGATTATTGAAAAATATTTTTTAAAAAATCCATGATTATTGAAAAATATTTTTTAAAAAAATCCACGACGGTTGTTGAAAAATAATTTCTAAAAAAATCCACGATTATTGAAAAATAATTTCTAAACAAAAATCCACGATTATTGAAAAATATTTTTTAAAAAATCCATGAATATTGAGAAATATTTTTTTTTAATCCCGAATATTGAGAAATATTTTTTAAAAAATCCACGATTATTGAAAAATAATTTGTAAAAATCCACTTTGATTAAAGCAATATTTTTTTAAAAAATCCAGTTGATCGAAAACTGTTTTTTTTCTTAATCCAAGATGATTGAAAATTATTTTTTAAAAATGCACGTTGATTGAAAAATATTTTTTAGAAATCCACGTTGATTGAAAACTGTTTTTTCTAAATACTATATGATTAAAAACTGTTTTTTTTTTCTAAATACTAGATGATTGAAACTGTTTTTTTTCTAAATACAAGATGATTGAAAATTATTTTTTAAAAACCACGTTGATGGCAAAAATATATTTTAAAAAATCCACGTTCATGGCAAAAATATATTTTAAAAAATCCACGTTCATGGCAAAAATATGTTTTAAAAAATCCACGTTCATGGCAAAAATATATTTTAAATAATCCACGCTGCTAAAAAAAATATTTTTTAAAAAATCCACGATTATTGAAAACTATTTTTTTAAAATCCACGATTATTGAAAAATATTTTTAAAAAAATCCACGAACATTGAAAAATATTTTTTTAATATTCCAAATATTGAAAAATATTTTTTAAAAAATCCACGATTATTGAAATTATTTTTTAAAAATCCACGATTATTGAAATTATTTTTTAAAAAATCCACGTTGATTGAAAAATATTTTTTAAAAAATCCATGATTATTGAAAAATATTTTTTTAAAATCCACATGGATTAAAAATTGTTTTTTTTTTAAATCCAAGTTGATTGAAAAATATTTTTTTAAAAAATTCACGATTATTGAAAAATATTTTATAAAAATTCCAAGATTATTGAAAAATATTTTTTAAAAAATCTACGATTATTGAAAAGTATTTTTTAAAAAATCTACGATTATTGAAAAATATTATTTTTTTAAATCTACGATTATTGAAAAATATTTTTTTTTTTAAATCTACGATTATTGAAAAATATTTTTTAAAAAATCCACGATTATTGAAAAATATTTTTTAAAAAATCCGCGAATAGTGAAAAATATATTTTTAAAATCCCGAATATTAAAAAATATTTTTTAAAAAGTCCACGATTATTGAAAAATATTTGTTAAAATTTTAGTTGATTAAAAAATTTTTTTTTAAAAATCCAGTTGATTGAAAAATATATTTTAAAAAATCCACGTTGCTTACAAATAGTTATTAAAAAATCCACGTAGCTTGAAAAAACATTTTTTTAAAAATTTGTTTTTATTGTTTTTAAAAAATCCATATTGCTTGAAAAATATTTTTTAAAAAATCTACGATTATTGAAAAATATTTTTTAAAAAATCTACGATTATTGAAAATATTTTTTTAAAAAATTCACGACTATTGAAAGATATTTTTTAAAAAAATCTACTATTATTGAAAAATATTAAAGATCCACGTTAATTGAAAAATATTTTTTTAAAAAATCCACGTCGATTGAAAAATATTTTTTTTAAAATATCCACGTCGATTGAAAAATATTTTTTAAAAATCCACGTTGATTGAAAAATATTTTTTTAAAAAATCCATGATAATTAAAAAATATTTTTTTAAGAAGTCCACGTTGATTGAAAAATATTTTTTAAAAAATCCACGTTGATTGAAAAGTGTTTTTTTTTAAATCCAAGTTGATTGAAAAATATTTTTTAAAAAATCGACGATTATTGAAAAATCTACGATTATTGAAAAATATTTTTTAAAAAATCCACGGTTATTGAAAAATCTACGATTATTGAAAAATATTTTTTAAAAAATCTACGATTATTGAAAAATATTTTTAAAAAATCCACGATTATTGAAAAATCTACGATTATTGAAAAATATTTTTTAAAAAATCCACGATTATTGAAAAATCTACGATTATTGAAAAATATTTTTTAAAAAATCCACGATTATTGAAAAATCTACGATTATTGAAAAATATTTTTTAAAAAATCCACGATTATTGAAAAATCTACGATTATTGAAAAATATTTTTTAAAAAATCCACGATTATTGAAAAATCTACGATTATTGAAAAATATTTTTTAAAAAATCCACGATTATTGAAAAATCTACGATTATTGAAAAATATTTTTTAAAAAATCCACGATTATTGAAAAATCTACGATTATTGAAAAATATTTTTTAAAAAATCCACGATTATTGAAAAATCTACGATTATTGAAAAATATTTTTTAAAAAATCCACGATTATTGAAAAACATTTTTAAAAAATCCACGATTATTGAAAAATCTACGATTATTGAAAAATATTTTTTTAAAAAATCCACGATTATTGAAAAATCTACGATTATTGAAAAATATTTTTTAAAAAATCCACGATTATTGAAAAATATTTTTTAAAAACTCCACGATTATTGAAAAATCTATGATTATTGAAAAAAATTTTAGTTGATTAAAAAAATTTTTTTTTTAAAATCCAGTTGATTGAAAAATATATTTTAAAAAATCCACGTTGCTTACAAATAGTTATTAAAAAATCCACGTAGCTTGAAAAAACATTTTTTTAAAAATTTGTTTTTATTGTTTTTAAAAAATCCATATTGCTTGAAAAATATTTTTTAAAAATCTACGATTATTGAAAAATATTTTTTAAAAAATCTACGATTATTGAAAATATTTTTTTAAAAAATTCACGACTATTGAAAGATATTTTTTAAAAAAATCTACTATTATTGAAAAATATTAAAGATCCACGTTAATTGAAAAATATTTTTTTAAAAAATCCACGTCGATTGAAAAATATTTTTTTTTTAAAATATCCACGTCGATTGAAAAATATTTTTTAAAAATCCACGTTGATTGAAAAATATTTTTTTTAAAAATCCATGATAATTGAAAAATATTTTTTTAAGAAGTCCACGTTGATTGAAAAATATTTTTTAAAAAATCCACGTTGATTAAAAAGTGTTTTTTTTTTTAATCCAAGTTGATTGAAAAATATTTTTTAAAAAATCGACGATTATTGAAAAATCTACGATTATTGAAAAATATTTTTTAAAAAATCCACGGTTATTGAAAAATCTACGATTATTGAAAAATATTTTTTAAAAAATTTACGATTATTGAAAAATATTTTTTAAAAAATCCACGATTATTGAAAAATATTTGTTAAAAAATCCACGATTATTGAAAAATCTACGATTATTGAAAAATATTTTTTAAAAAATCCACGATTATTGAAAAATCTACGATTATTGAAAAATATTTTTTAAAAAATCCACGATTATTGAAAAATCTACGATTATTGAAAAATATTTTTAAAAAATCCACGATTATTGAAAAATCTACGATTATTGAAAAATATTTTTTAAAAAATCCACGATTATTGAAAAATCTACGATTATTGAAAAATATTTGTTAAAAAATCCACGATTATTGAAAAATCTACGATTATTGAAAAATATTTTTTAAAAAATCCACGATTATTGAAAAACATTTTTAAAAAATCCACGATTATTGAAAAATATTTTTTTAAAAAATCCACGATTATTGAAAAATATTTTTTAAAAAATCCACGATTATTGAAAAATATTTTTTAAAAACTCCACGATTATTGAAAAATCTATGATTATTGAAAAATATTTTTTAAAAAATCCACGATTATTGAAAAATCTACGATTATTGAAAAATCTACGATTATTGAAAAACATATTTTAAAAAATCCACGATTATTGAAAATATTTTTTAAAAAATCCACGATTATTGAAAATATTTTTTAAAAATCCACGATTATTGAAAAATATTTTTTGAAAAATCCACGAATGTTTAAAAATATTTTTTTAAAATCCGGAATATTAAAAAAATATTTTTTAAAAAATCCACGAATATTGAAAAATATTTTTTAAAAAATCCACGAATGTTGAAAAATATTTTTTTAAAATCCGGAATATTAAAAAATATTTTTTAAAAAATCCACGATTATTGAAAAATATTTGTTAAAATTCTAGTTGATTAAAAAAATATTTTTTAAAAAAACCAGTTGATTGAAAAATATATTCTAAAAAATCCACGTTGCTTAAAAAATAGTTTTTAAAAAATTCACGTTGCATAAAATAGGTTTTTAGATTGTAGATTGTTACGTTTCTTGCAAAAATATTGTTTAAAAAATCTACATTTCTTGCAAAAATATTTTTTAAAAAATCCACGTTGCTTGAAAAAAAAAAAAATTAAAAATCTACGTTGCTTGAAAAAATATTTTTTAAAAAATCAACGTTGCTTGAAAAAATATTTTTTTTTAAAATCCACGTTGATTGGAAAAATTGTTTTTAAAATACCCATAGTGAGTGAAAAAATAGTTTTTACAAAATCCACGTTGCTTGAAAAATATTTGTTAAAAAATACACATTGCAGTAAAAATATTTTTTTAAAAAATTTTTTAAAATTCAAGTTTCTTGAAAAATTATTTTTTAAAAAAGAATCTAAATTTTATAGAAAACAGCGTTGTTTGAAAAATTTTTAAAAATCCACGGTGCTTGAAAAAATATTTTCTTAAAATCCACTTTGCATCAAAAATCATTTGTTTAAAAATCCACGTTGTTGAAAACTATTTCTAAAAAATCCACGTTGTTTAAATTTTTTAAATCCACTTTGATTGAGAAAATAACGTTTAAAAAATCCTCTTTGCTTGGAAAAAAATTTAAAAGAAATTGACAAAATTATTTAAAAAATAATCCACGAGTGAAATATTATTTCCAAATTTTTAGGTTAAATAAAGCTGCATACTACTCTCATAATCTTCAACTTTACTTGTTGGGCGTGTTTAAATGGGAGTTAACAAAAGTTCATATATTAGCGTGAAGGAAGTTTGCAATTGTTTTTTTTTTCTTTGTTTGCTTTCTTTAAGAGGCATTTATAGTTCTTAGCCACCATTATATTCCTCTCCTCATCATCTTTGCCGACGTCATCTTAGTTTGAGTTGTTTCATTCTGTTTTTGGGCAGGCAGACCATTAAACCATACCTTCTTGCATGAAATTCATTGTTAGCATAACTTTGTATATTTGCGAATGTGTGTGTGTGTAAGGACTGGCATCTATTTAAGCATGTGTGCAGGACCATGACCATGTTGTTGTATTTATTTTTATGAGCCAGTGGGTGTATGGATAGAAAACCTATTTATTTTGATTTTTATTATTTTTTGAAGTACTTTTTGATATAAATTTCATATTACGACTCTCTGCGATACAATACGATATCCAGGGGCAGACAGGCTATTTTTGGTGGTTAACATTAGGTTTTTTTGTTGTGTATTACTTTCTTTTGTTGTTGCTGTTGATTGGGTCGTATTTTGATTTGTAAAGTAAAAATAGCTAATAAAGTGTAATGACATATATAAATCAGAAAATTTGGGTTTCTTTGGGAGGTTTGTTTCTTTTTTTGCCGATGAGAGGTAGGTTAATTTTTATAACCTAGCCATAGAAATGAAATGAATGCACATACACCCAAAAATATATTAAGGTTTTTCATTCATCTTACTTGGTGGTGTTGTTGTTGCTGTTATTTTAACTTCAATTTGATGTCTTATTACCCAAAGAGTGGGGAATTCAGGTAGTAAAATGTAAAGGCGTATCCCAGAGAATTGAATATTTTGGCATGGATGTTGTGTAGGTAGGAGGCTTTTTTACGTGTACCATATTTAATAGCCTGCAATGTTTTTGGTTTGGCCTGTTAATGGAGTGTTCTTTGGCGTTTTTTACAACCATCATTTTATGTGCTGAAACTGAAATTACTGTGATTTAACAAATGAATGTTTAAATAAAAGGTCTTAGATCATGTTTTATTCTTGTTAACCAGACCAGAATTACCTTTAAATGTTGGGCAATTACATTTGTGGTGGTGGTTGTTTATTTCGAACATACGTTTATGTGGGTTGATTTATATTGATATTTTATTTGTTTAATGACCCTTTTTAAAAAAAGGAAATCACGTTTAAATGACGTTGAAAGTTCCAAGAGGATGTGGAGGGACATATTTCAGTTTCTTTTATATTTTATGTTGAAATCAACATTGATTTCCTACACTCGTAAAACTTTGGAAACCATTGGGCGTATACATAATATTATTTCAATGAATTAAGGCGTACAATTAACATTTATAAATAAATTGTAAAAATCATACGTCACCAATCACCGTTCATGTCAGAAAAGTTCAAACCTTATGTGGATGGTTTTTTTAAATAAATATTTATGCAATTCCTGAGACAATAATTATTAAAAAATAAATTATGGATTAAAAAAAAAATAATTTAATTAAAATATATTTTTCAAACAGCAAAATGGTTTAAATTAAATATTGTATAAAATTGTATTTTTAGGATAAACAGATCTCAAATCTTCCTTTTTAAAATAATTTGTTTTCAATGGGCAACAAGTCAGACCTACACCTCATGACAATTATCCACGTAGCTCAGTTTACATTCAGACATTTGTCATTTTCTGTTTCAACCTTCTACCTAATTTTTACTTCTCTCGTTAAATTAATAATTCATCAAACTTAACAAATTTAAGTTTTGTCCATTGTTATTATTACAACTGCGACATTATTAATGTTAATGTCACTAATTAGTTACATAAAATTATATAAAGCTGTTATAATTGTTTTTCCCCCTAGTAATTCAATATATTTGTTTTTTTTTCTGTTTGTATGCAAAGAGGCTAAACACAATACTTTGTTAAAATAACAATGAATTGAATTAAAGTTAATGGCTTTATTAAAACAGAATAACAGAACAAAAACAGAATACTATAAACAATAATAAGGATAATTGTTTTTACATAATAACAAAATGAAAACAAAAATATAAAAAATAATTAACATGGGATGAAGTAGCGTATAAGTATTATTAATTGTTTAAGGGAGGGCGTATACTACACAGAACTGCGATGGTACTCATACGCACACATATAAGAAGTTCATGTGATAAATTCAAAGCAATGGATAAACAAAAATATTTTTAAGTTTGGATTATCTAAAGAATTTCTTAGATTTTTTAAGGAATGTTGTATAAGCATTTTTAGACGTGGATTTTCCAAAGAATATTTTTTAAGAATTTTTGTATGTGTGGATTTTCTAAAGAATATTTTTTTTTGGATTTTCAAAACAATTTTTTTTAGGAATTTTGTAGGCGTGGATTTTTAAAATAATATTTTTTTTTAATTTTTGTAGGCGTGGTTTTTCTAAAGAATTTTTTTTAAGAATTTTTGTAGGCGTGGATTTTCAAAATAATATTTTTTAAGAATTTTTGTAGGCGTGGATTTTCAAAATAATATTTTTTAAGAATTTTTGTAGGCGTGGATTTTCAAAATAATATTTTTTAAGAATTTTTGTAGGCGTGGATTTTCTAAAGAATATTTGTAGGCGTGGATTTTCAAAATAATGTTTTTTTAAACATTTTTGTAGCCGTGGATTTTCTAAAGAATATTTGTAGGCGTGGATTTTCAAAATAATATTTTATAAGATTTTTTTGTAGGCATGGATTTCCAAATAAATATTTTTAAAGAATTTTTGTAGGCGTGGATTTTCAAAAGAATATTTTTAAGAATTTTTGTAGGCGTGGATTTTCAAAATAATATTTTTTAAGAATTTTTGTAGGCGTGGATTTTCAAAATAATATTTTTTAAGAATGTTTGTAGGCGTGGATTTTCAAAATAATATTTTTTAAGAATTTTTGTAGGCGTGGAATTTCAAAAGAATATTTTTTAAGAATTTTTAAAGGTGTGGATTTTCAAAAGAATAATTTTTAAGAATTTTTAAAGGCGTGGATTTTCAAAAGAATAATTTTTAAGAATTTTTAAAGGCGTGGATTTTCAAAAGAATATTTTTTAAGAATTTTTAAAGGTGTGGATTTTCAAAAGAATAATTTTTAAGAATTTTTAAAGGCGTGGATTTTCAAAAGAATAATTTTTAAGAATTTTTAAAGGCGTGGATTTTCAAAAGAATATTTTTTAAGAATTTTTGTAGGCGTGGATTTTCAAAAGAATATTTTTTAAGAATTTTTGTAGGCGTGGATTTTCAAAAGAATATTTTTTAAGAATTTTTAAAGGCCTGGATTTTCAAAAGAATAATTTTTAAGCATTTTTAAAGGCCTGGATTTTCAAAAGAATATTTTTTAAGAATTTTTAAAGGCGTGGATTTTCAAAAGAATATTTTTTAAGAATTTTTAAAGGCGTGGATTTTCAAAAGAATATTTTTTAAGAATTTTTAAAGGGGTGGATTTTCGAAAGAATATTTTTTAAGAATTTTTAAAGGCGTGGATTTTCAAAAGAATATTTTTTAAGAATTTTTGTAGGTGTGGATTTTCAAAAGAATATTTTTTAAGAATTTTTAAAGGCGTGGATTTTCAAAAGAATATTTTTTAAGAATTTTTGTAGGTGTGGATTTTCAAAAGAATATTTTTTAAGAATTTTTAAAGGCGTGGATTTTCAAAAGAATATTTTTTAAGAATTTTTAAAGGCGTGGATTTTCAAAAGAATATTTTTTAAGAATTTTTAAAGGCGTGGATTTTCAAAAGAATATTTTTTAAGAATTTTTAAAGGGGTGGATTTTCGAAAGAATATTTTTTAAGAATTTTTAAAGGCGTGGATTTTCAAAAGAATATTTTTTAAGAATTTTTGTAGGTGTGGATTTTCAAAAGAATATTTTTTAAGAATTTTTAAAGGCGTGGATTTTCAAAAGAATATTTTTTAAGAATTTTTGTAGGTGTGGATTTTCAAAAGAATATTTTTTAAGAATTTTTAAAGGCGTGGATTTTCAAAAGAATATTTTTTAAGAATTTTTAAAGGCGTGGATTTTCAAAAGAATATTTTTTAAGAATTTTTAAAGGCGTGGATTTTCAAAAGAATATTTTTTAAGAATTTTTAAAGGCGTGGATTTTCAAAAGAATATTTTTTAAGAATTTTTAAAGGCGTGGATTTTCAAAAGAATATTTTTTAAGAATTTTTAAAGGCGTGGATTTTCAAAAGAATTTTTTTTAAGAATTTTTAAGGGCGTGGATTTTCAAAAGAATATTTTTTAAGAATTTTTAAAGGCGTGGATTTTCAAAAGAATATTTTTTAAGAATTTTTAAAGGCGTGGATTTTCAAAAGAATATTTTTTAAGAATTTTTAAAGGCGTGGATTTTCAAAAGAATATTTTTTAAGAATTTTTAAAGGCGTGGATTTTCAAAAGAATATTTTTTAAGAATTTTTAAAGGCGTGGATTTTCAAAAGAATATTTTTTAAGAATTTTTAAAGGCGTGGATTTTCAAAAGAATATTTTTTAAGAATTTTTAAAGGCGTGGATTTTCAAAAGAATATTTTTTAAGAATTTTTAAAGGCGTGGATTTTCAAAAGAATATTTTTTAAGAATTTTTAAAGGCGTGGATTTTCAAAAGAATATTTTTTAAGAATTTTTAAAGGCGTGGATTTTCAAAAGAATATTTTTTAAGAATTTTTAAAGGCGTGGATTTTCAAAAGAATATTTTTTTAAGAATTTTTGAAGGCGTGGATTTTCAAAATAATATTTTTTAAGAATTTTTGAAGGCGTGTATTTTCAAAATAATATTTTTTAAAAATTTTTGAAGGCTTGGATTTTCAAAATAATATTTTTTAAGAAATTTTGAAGGCATGGTTTTTTAAAAGAATATTTTTTTAAGAATTTTTGAAGGCGTGTTTTTTTAAAAGAATATTTTTTTAAGAATTTTTGAAGGCGTGGATTTTCAAAATAATATTTTTTAAGAATTTTTGAAGGCGTGTTTTTTTTTCAAAGAATATTTTTTTTAAGAATTTTTGAAGGCGTGGATTTTCAAAATAATATTTTTTAAGAATTTTTGAAGGCGTGGATTTTCAAAATAATATTTTTTAAAAATTTTTGAAGGCTTGGATTTTCAAAATAATATTTTTTAAAAATTTTTGTAGGCGTGGATTTTCAAAATAATATTTTTTAAGAATTTTTGAAGGCGTGTTTTTTTAAAAGAATATTTTTTTAAGAATTTTTGAAGGCGTGGATTTTCAAAATAATATTTTTTAAGAATTTTTGAAGTCGTGTTTTTTTTTCAAAGAATATTTTTTTTAAGAATTTTTGAAGGCGTGGATTTTCAAAATAATATTTTTTAAGAATTTTTGAAGGCGTTGATTTTCAAAATAATATTTTTTAAGAATTTTTGTAGGCGTGGATTTTCAAAATAATATTTTTTAAGAATTTTTGAAGTCGACGATTTTCAAACAATATTTTTTAAGAATTTTTGAAGTCGTCGATTTTCAAAAAATATTTTTTAAGAATTTTTGAAGTCGTCGATTTTCAAAAAATATTTTTTAAGAATTTTTAAAGGCGTGGATTTTCAAAAGAATATTTTTTAAGAATTTTTAAAGGCGTGGATTTTCAAAAGAATATTTTTTAAGAATTTTTAAAGGCGTGGATTTTCAAAAGAATATTTTTTAAGAATTTTTAAAGGCGTGGATTTTCAAAAGAATATTTTTTAAGAATTTTTAAAGGCGTGGATTTCCAAAAGAATATTTTTTAAGAATTTTTAAAGGCGTGGATTTTCAAAAGAATATTTTTTAAGAATTTTTAAAGGCGTGGATTTCCAAAAGAATATTTTTTAAGAATTTTTGAAGTCGTCCATTTTTAAGAAATATTTTTAAAGAATTTTTGAAGTCGTCGATTTTCAAAAAATATTTTTTAAGAGTTTTTGAAGTCGTCGATTTTCAAAAAATATTTTTTAAGAGTTTTTGAAGTCGTCGATTTTCAAAAAATATTTTTTAAGATTTTTTGAAGTCGTCGATTTTCAAAAAATATTTTTTAAGATTTTTTGAAGTCGTCGATTTTCAAAAAATATTTTTTAAGAATTTTTGAAGTCGTCGATTTTCAAAAAATATTTTTTAAGAATTTTTTTAAGCAAACCTATCTCGGTTTTACTTAAAAAATAATTTTTTTCCACGAAACATATGGAGTAATTATAAGTTAATTATAAAAGGTGTCGTATTATTAATATTAATTTAAATACAAATTGGCGTATTATTAATACAAAACACATATAATGATGTTACTATTATTATTTTTATAACTAATATAACATACATACATATTTAGCTTGAAGATATCAAATTATTTATTTGAAATATCAATTCTTGTAATTGTTAATTGCCAAAAAGGCAAAAAAAAAAATGAAATCAATGATGTGGCAGACAAAAAGGCAAATATTACAAATCAATTATTATAGAATTATATTTTTTACAATTCTATGACAAACGAAAAATGACAAACAAAATAAAATATAAAAAAAATAATTACCATACGCAAAAAACACAAACACTTTAACAATATAATTTTCCATGTAATTGTTAAATAATTATCTGCTATTATTCTCTCGGCTTGTGTCTGTTTGTTCATTTTTATACTAATTAGTTATTCAAAAACAACAACAAAGCGACGAAAAAGACAAAAACAAATAACGAAAACTGAAAATTCATGCAGTCATTTTATTTTAGTCACAATCTTACTACACTCTACATTTGGGAACAATTTGCCTTCTTTCACCATTTCATATGGGAGAGACAGAGATTCAGGGAAAGAGACAGTAACTGTCTCTGTGTCTGTTTAGTTTTTTCCTGCCCGAGAATTGAGTTATAAGAAAAAAGTCTAAACATTTACCAAGAGATTTGAGATTTAATTTCCATGACTAAGGCAAAATTAATTGTGTGGCAATGATTATAATGATAATGACAACAAAAAAACAAGACCAAAATGAACAACAATTCCAATGATGACTACATTGACGACTACAATTTTCGTACTGCCCCCTTAAATGTTAATGGTGATGTTGCTGAGGATGATGACGATGATTCTAATGCCTGTGACGTCTGCTGTCTGCTGCCAAATTCTCTTGATGATGACGATAATAATAATGGCAGCAGCAATAGTGATAGTGACAAGACCCACCAATCATTGTTTTGTGGCTAGAAATCGAACGTTAATCGTCTTCCTTCACCAAAACCTCTGCTTCGCCCCCTCCAGCCAAACCAATTTAACTTGAGGGAATTAATTAAGAAAATTACTACAGTCGATTCGATACTTTGGGGAATCGATAAATTATTTATGCCATATTTAAAGGAAAAGTTATTATTTTCTTTTGTCTGTCTGTCTCAAACAGCCAGTCGTCAGTCAGTCATTGGCTTTATTGATTTTGTATAAAAATGGGGAGAAATTTAATAGTTGAACACATTTGAAATTGAAAACATCAAGTCGATTTGTATAGCTTGAATTTGTTAAAAAATGCTATTTATGATAATTGAAACTAAAAATATTCTGAATTTTTTTGAGCATGGATTTTCCAACAAATATTTTTAAAGGAATTTTTAAGGTTGCATTTTCTACCCCTTGGTAAACATCGCCAATTTTTCCAACTAATAAATTAAAGTTGTTTTAATAAAATATTAAAACAACGACTATGTGATTAGGCCTGACTATTTTGAAAAGCAAAAATATTTTTAAAATTTCAGTGGGGATTTTCTAAAAAAGACTTTTTAAGAAAATATTTGAAAGGGCATTTTTTAAAGTATGTTTTTTAAGAACTTTTTTAAAGTGGATTTTTTGAAACATATTGTTTAAGATTTTTTTTATGTAAATTTGTTTCAATTTTTTAACAGGGATTGTCAAAAAACATTTTTTAGGAAAATAGTAGGCGCGTATTTTTTGTAAAATAATAATTTTTAAGAAATTTTTATGCGCGGAGTCTTTTAAAATTGTGTTTAAAGACATTTTCGAGATTGGATTATTTAAAATTTGTAAGAAATTTTTTTAGAAGGGATTTTTTTAATTTTTTTAGATTGTTTGAAGCCTGGATTTTTAAGCGTTTGCATAGTTGCATATATTTTAAGATTAAACTTTTAAGTTATTTTTTAAAGCTTAGAAATTTAAACAAATATTTTTTTAAGAAATTCTTCAAGCGTGGATTTTACAAAATTCTTCTGGGGTTAGTTCTTTTAGAGTTTCCATTCTATTAAAAATATTTTTTTAAAGAAATTTTTAGAGTGTGGATAATTTAAAAAAAAAAAAAATTAGATGAATAGATTTTTTTAAGCGTGGATTTTGTAAGAATTTTTTCAAAAACTTTTTTAAGCGTGGATTTTGTAAAGATTTGTTCAAGAATTTTTAAATGTGGATTTTGTAAGGTAATTATCTAAGAATGGATTAAACGTGGATTTTGTAAGGAAATTATATAAGAATTTTTTAAGCGTGGATTTTGTAAGAAATAATTTTTATAAGCGTGGATTTTGTAAGGAATAATTTTTATAAGCGTGGATTTTGTAAGGAATAATTTTTATAAGCGTGGATTTTGTAAGGAATAATTTTTATAAGCGTGGATTTTGTAAGGAATAATTTTTATAAGCATGGATTTTGTAAGGAATAATTTGTTTAAACGTGGATTTTGTAAGGAATAATTTGTTTAAACGTGGATTTTGTAAGGTAGAATTTTTTTAAGCGTGGATTTTGTAAGGATTATTTTCATCTTTTTTTAACCTGGATTTTGTAGGGTAGAATTTTTTTAAGTGTGGATTTTGTAAGGATTATTTGCATCTTTTTTAACCTGGATTTTGTAGGGTAGAATTTTTTTAAGTGTGGATTTTGTAAGGATTATTTTCAAAATTTTTTTAATCGTGGATTTTTTAAGGAAATTTTCTAAGAATTTTTTCAAGCGTGGATTTTGTAAGGATTATTATCAAGAATTTTTTTAGCGTGGATTTTGTAAGGATTATTATCAAGAATTTTTTAAAAGTGGATTTTGTAAGGAAATTATCTAAGAATTTTTTAAACGTGGATTTTGTGAGGAAGCATTTTTTAAGCGTGGATTTTTAAGGAATAATTTTTACAAGCGTTGATTTTGTAATGAATAATTTTTATAAGCGTGGATTTTACAGGGAACAAATTTTACAAGCGTAGATTTTGTGAGGAATAATTTGTATAACCGTGGATTTTGTGAGAAATAATTTTTATAAGCGTGGATTTTGCAAGGAATGATTTTTATAAGCGCGGCTTTTGTAAGGAATAATTTTTATAAGCGTGGATTTTTTGTAAGGAATAATTTTTATAGGAGTGGATTTTGTAATGAATAATTTTTATAATGGAGGATTTTGTTAGGAATAATTTTTATAAGCGTGGACTTTGTAAGGAATAATTTTTATAAGCGTGGATTTTGTAGGGAATAATTTTTATAAGCGTGGATTTTGTAAGGAATAATTTTTATAAGCGTGGATTTTGTAAGGAATAATTTTATAGGAGTGGATTTTGTAATGAATAATTTTTATAAGTGTGGATTTTGTAAGGAATAATTTTTATAACGAGGATTTTGTAAGGAATAATTTTTATAGGAGTGGATTTTGTAATGAATAATTTTTATAAGTGTGGATTTTGTAAGGAATAGTTTTTATAAGCGTGGAATTTGTAAGGAATAATTTTTGTAAGCGTAGATTTTGTAAGGAATAATTTTTATAAGCGTGTATTTTGTAAAGAATGATTTTTATAAGCGTGGATTTTGTAAGGAATGATTTTTATAAGCGTGGATTTTGTAAGGAATAATTTTTATAAGCGTGGATTTTGTAAGGAATAATTTTTATATGCGTGGATTTTGTAAGGAATAATTTTTAAATGCGTGGATTTTGTAAGGAATAATTTTTATAAGCGTGGATTTTGTAAGGAATAATTTTTATAAGCGTGGATTTTGTAAGGAATAATTTTTATAAGCGTGGATTTTGTAAGGAATAATTTTTATAAGCGTGGATTTTGTAAGGAATAATTTTTATAAGCGTGGATTTTGTAAGGAATAATTTTTATAAGCGTGGATTTTGTAAGGAATAATTTTTTTAAGTGTGGATTTTGTAAGGATTATTTTCAAAATTTTTTTAATCGTGGATTTTTTAAGGAAATTTTCTAAGAATTTTTTCAAGCGTGGATTTTGTAAGGATTATTATCAAGAATTTTTTTAGCGTGGATTTTGTAAGGATTATTATCAAGAATTTTTTAAAAGTGGATTTTGTAAGGAAATTATCTAAGAATTTTTTAATCGTGGATTTTTAAGGAATAATTTTTACAACCGTTGATTTTGTAATGAATAATTTTTATAAGCGCGGATTTTACAGGGAACAAATTTTACAAGCGTAGATTTTGTGAGGAATAATTTGTATAACCGTGGATTTTGTGAGAAATAATTTTTATAAGCGTGGATTTTGCAAGGAATGATTTTTATAAGCGCGGCTTTTGTAAGGAATAATTTTTATAAGCGTGGATTTTTTGTAAGGAATAATTTTTATAGGAGTGGATTTTGTAATGAATAATTTTTATAATGGAGGATTTTGTTAGGAATAATTTTTATAAGCGTGGACTTTGTAAGGAATAATTTTTATAAGCGTGGATTTTGTACGGAATAATTTTTATAAGCGTGGATTTTGTAAGGAATAATTTTTATAAGCGTGGATTTTGTAAGGAATAATTTTATAGGAGTGGATTTTGTAATGAATAATTTTTATAAGTGTGGATTTTGTAAGGAATAATTTTTATAACGAGGATTTTGTAAGGAATAATTTTTATAGGAGTGGATTTTGTAATGAATAATTTTTATAAGTGTGGATTTTGTAAGGAATAGTTTTTATAAGCGTGGAATTTGTAAGGAATAATTTTTGTAAGCGTAGATTTTGTAAGGAATAATTTTTATAAGCGTGTATTTTGTAAATAATGATTTTTATAAGCGTGGATTTTGTAAGGAATGATTTTTATAAGCGTGGATTTTGTAAGGAATAATTTTTATAAGCGTGGATTTTTTGTAAGGAATAATTTTTATAGGAGTGGATTTTGTAATGAATAATTTTTATAAGCGTGGATTTTGTAAGGAATAATTTTTATAAGCGTGGATTTTGTAAGGAATAATTTTTATAAGCGTGGATTTTGTAAGGAATAATTTTTATAAGCGTGGATTTTGTAAGGAATAATTTTTATAAGCGTGGATTTTGTAAGGAATAATTTTTATAAGCGTGGATTTTGTAAGGAATAATTTTTATAGGAGTGGATTTTGTAATGAATAATTTTTATAAGTGTGGATTTTGTAAGGAATAATTTTTATAAGTGAGGATTTTGTAAGGAATAATTTTTATAGGAGTGGATTTTGTAATGAATAATTTTTATAAGTGTGGAATTTGTAAGAAATAATTTTTATAAGTGTGGAATTTGTAAGAAATAATTTCTATAAGCGTGGATTTTGTAAGGAATAATTTTTATAAGCGTGGATTTTTTGTAAGGAATAATTTTTATAGGAGTGGATTTTGTAATGAATAATTTTTATAAGCGTGGATTTTGTAAGGAATAATTTTTATAAGCGTGGATTTTGTAAGGAATAATTTTTATAAGCGTGGATTTTGTAAGGAATAATTTTTATAAGCGTGGATTTTGTAAGGAATAATTTTTATAAGCGTGGATTTTGTAAGGAATAATTTTTATAAGCGTGGATTTTGTAAGGAATAATTTTTATAGGAGTGGATTTTGTAATGAATAATTTTTATAAGTGTGGATTTTGTAAGGAATAATTTTTATAAGTGAGGATTTTGTAAGGAATAATTTTTATAGGAGTGGATTTTGTAATGAATAATTTTTATAAGTGTGGAATTTGTAAGAAATAATTTTTATAAGTGTGGAATTTGTAAGAAATAATTTCTATAAGCGTGGATTTTGTAAGGAATAATTTTTGTAAGCGTAGATTTTGTAAGGAATAATTTTTATAAGCGTGTATTTTGTAAAGGATGATTTTTATAAGCGTGGATTTTGTAAGGAATAATTTTTATAAGCGTGGATTTTGTAAGGAATAATTTTTATAAGCGTGGATTTTGTAAGGAATAATTTTTATAAGCGTGGATTTTGTAAGGAATAATTTTTATATGCGTGGATTTTGTAAGGAATAATTTTTATAAGCGTGGATTTTTTGTAAGGAATAATTTTTATAGGAGTGGATTTTGTAATGAATAATTTTTATAATGGAGGATTTTGTTAGGAATAATTTTTATAAGCGTGGACTTTGTAAGGAATAATTTTTATAAGCGTGGATTTTGTAAGGAATAATTTTTATAAGCTTGGATTTTGTAAGGAATAATTTTTATAAGCGTGGATTTTGTAAGGAATAATTTTTATAAGCGTGGATTTTGTAAGGAATAATTTTTATATGCGTGGATTTTGTAAGGAATAATTTTTATAAGCGTGTATTTTGTAAAGGATGATTTTTATAAGCGTGGATTTTGTAATGAATAATTTTTATAAGTGTGGATTTTGTAAGGAATAATTTTTATAAGTGTGGAATTTGTAAGAAATAATTTTTATAAGCGTGGATTTTGTAAGGAATAATTTTTGTAAGCGTAGATTTTGTAAGGAATAATTTTTATAAGCGTGGATTTTGTAAGGAATAATTTTTATAAGCGTGGATTTTGTAAGGAATAATTTTTATAAGCGTGGATTTTGTAAGGAATAATTTTTATAAGCGTGGATTTTGTAAGGAATAATTTTTATAAGCGTGGATTTTGTAAGGAATAATTTTTATAAGCGTGGATTTTGTAAGGAATAATTTTTATAAGCGTGGATTTTGTAAGGAATAATTTTTATAAGCATGGATTTTGTAATGAATAATTTTTATAGGCGTGGATTTTGTAATGAATAATTTTTATAAGTGTGGATTTTGTAAGGAATAATTTTTCTAAGTGTGGAATTTGTAAGAAATAATTTTTATAAGCGTGGATTTTGTAAGGAATAATTTTTGTAAGCGTAGATTTTGTAAGGAATAATTTTTATAAGCGTGTATTTTGTAAAGGATGATTTTTATAAGCGTGGATTTTGTAAGGAATACTTTTTATAAGCGTGGATTTTGTAAGGAATAATTTTTATAAGCGTGGATTTTGTAAGGAATAATTTTTATATGCGTGGATTTTGTAAGGAATAATTTTTTTATGCGTGGATTTTGTAAGGAATAATTTTTATAAGCGTGGATTTTGTAAGGAATAATTTTTATATATTTTCTAAGAATTTTTAAGGGTGGATTTTGTATGGATTTTTTCTACGATTTTTTTAAGCGTGGATTTTGTAAGGAAGATTTCTTTTAAGCGTGGATTTTGTAAGGTTGAATGCTTTTAAGCGTTGGTTTTTCAAGGTAGGTATGAGAGATGTCTCCCTTGTCCCGTCTGGGAAGTTTGTGGAACAATTTTATTATTCCTTTAAAGCGGAAATTTTGTAAGGTATAATAATTTTTAGCTTGGATTTCGTAATGAAATTATCTAAGAATTTTTTTAAACGTGGATTTTCTAAGGACGATTTTTTCTAAGCGTGGATTTTGTAAGGACGATTTTTTCTAAGAATTTTTTAAGAGTGGATTTTGAAAGGATTATTTTCGAAGAATTTTTTTAAGCGTGGATTTTCTACGGATTATTTTTTAAGGAATATTCTCTAAGATTTTTTTAAAGTTTATTTTGTAAGAACGATTTTTTTAAGCGTGGATTTTATAAGGAATGTTTTTCAGGATTTTTTTAAGCGAGAATTTTTGTAGTTTGTGGTAAGGAATATTTTTTGAGTTTTTTTAAGCGTGGAATTTTTTTGTAAGGAATATTTTCTAAGAATTTTTTAAGAGTGGATTTTATAAGGAAGCGTGGATTTTGCAGGGAATATATTTTAAGATTTTTGTTAATCGCGTTTTTATGTTGTTAAAAAATTTTAAACATGGATTTTTTTGGAATAATAAAAATTTACGAGTGGATTTTTTATGAAATATTAAATGAATAAAGCGTGGATTTTTAAGGGATATTTAAAACAAAAATTACTATGGAATTTTAGGGAATATTAAAAAACAAGCTTGGGGTTTTTTAAAAAACTTTTAAGGGTTAATTGTTTAAGGAATACTTTATAGAGTGGATTTTTAAGGAATATTTTTTAAAGTATTTTAAGCGTGAATTTTTAGGGAATATTTTTTTAAATTTTCAAGCGTCTATTTTGATGGAATATTTTTTTTAATTAATCTTTGATTTCCACCTAATTATTTTTTACAAAATTTTAGCTTCGATTTCTAAGTGAAATTTAAAAAAAAATTAAGCTTTAACTTTAAATAATTATTTTTTTAAAAATTTAAGCTTTGATTTTTAAGGAATATTTAAAAAAATTAAGCTTTGATTTCTAAGTAATATTTTTAAAAATAAATAAGCTTTGCTTTTTAAGGCTGTTTTTAAGGAATAGTTGTAAATAAAAAATTAAGCTTTGATTTTAGGGGCTGTTTTTGAGGAATAAATGTAAACAAAAAATTGAGACTGAATTTTTTAAGGAATATTTTTTTTTAAATCGATTTTTAAGGAATATTTTCAAAAAAATTTAAGAAAATTTTAAAAATAAAACTAAAAATAGATTTTAATGGACTACTTTTATATTTTTGTCAAGTTCTGCTGCTATCTTTTATACTTATTAATTCGAAGTGTTTCATATCCACATCGCAAAATTTGGTACACATTGCTATATCTGTATATCTCTGAGAATTACTGTTAAATTGCATCAAATAAAAGCAAAAAATATAAACCCATAACAACCAACTGCACTCTACCTTAAGCAAATAAATATGAACACGTTGAATAATAATCTCCATTATTCAACACCCGTGTAAATTCACTTCTTGCCAAGTTGGCCGCCACGTAAGTGTTAATGAAATTTTGCCAAATTTCATAATATGTTCACACATTTGCAATATGTATAAGCGTGTCGTTGTAACTTATTGTTTGTTTTCATTCGTTGCTGTTTAATGTTGTTGTTTTATTAAATAATATCTTATTCATGAGAACGTGAAACCCGACAAAATTAACACACAGACACACAACACACAACAGCTAACTTAACCCTGCATGCATCGCAAAGCATTCCATCCATCTTAAGCCTATACGAAGTAAAAATGACACAAAAAACGTACGTACAAAATATCATCTTATCGCCATAAAATATCTTTAAACTTGACATAAAAGAATAACAAAAGAAAGAAAACATGCCGCCGCAACACATCTCATAAGCAACAATAGGAAAAAAGACAAAAAGCCACAAACGTAACAACAAATGCCATTACAAATTGAGGGAGTAAATATGATGATGAATAATGAGATTGATGTCGACTTGTCAAATATGACATGTTTGAATTAAGGGTTTCGCTTTTGTCTTTGACTGGGTTAGCAAATTTGGATTAGGGGTAATTTTCGGGGGAGAATAACAAGAAGCAATCAGAAAAGAAGAAGATGTGCAGTTATAGGAAGAGGTGGAGGTATAAGCCTAGATATTGAATAAAGAGCAGTTTGTTAACTATGACTCTGATAGAATAGGTTCCAATCGAGAAAAAAATTTTAAATTTCTGAAATATGTTACAATATTTGTTTTTTAGTGTAGTAAAGTTTTGTTTTGTGTAAAATTTCTTTCAATTTATTTTAAAAATATATACAAAATTCTATACACAGTTTTATTGCTTATATTATTGTTAGTAATTCTCTTTTTAAAAGCTTCTCAAAACCTAAAATAGTTTACGAGTTATAATGAAAATACGAAAAATAGTCATAATTAATAATACTCATACGCCATCTATAACAAAAAAAAAAAAAAAATAAAAATTCTATAACTCGGGAAATTAGTGAGATATTTAAAATATTTTTTCACTACAATGAAGACAATTTTAAAATCTAATCTTTAAGTTCTCATAGAGCAAAGAGGTACACAAATCCATCGAGAGCTATGAATGATAAATCTTAATTAAATATATCATCATTAAATTGTGGCTTACTTACTTACTGCTGGCCCATTACAGAACATTTGATCCTTAGACCGGACTAAGAAAAGATCTCCAATTCTGTTTAGTGCTTCGCTTTCTGGAATGCCGCGCCTTGCCATCTCTTCATCCACTTGTTTGAGCCATCTATTCTTTGGCCTGCCAATTCTGCGTGCACCGCCACGTGGCCCGAATTTATACGCCTTTTAAGAGGGTTCATCATCGCTCGTTCTTATTATATGGCCTAGCCAACGCAATCGTTGCATCTCGATACGTTTAACTATATTGATGTCGTTGTATAGCAGATACAGCTCGTGGTTCATACGACGTCGATATTCACCGTCAACGCAGATCGGTCCGTAGATCTTTCCAAGAAATTTTCTCTCAAACACGCCAATCACTGCCTTATGTGCTTGCGCAAGTACCCAGGCTTCGGAAGCATACATCAGCACGGGTAGTATCAGTGTTTTGTAAAGCGTTATTTTTGTTTGATGAGTTGTGGCTTTGTTTTTCAAGTGCTTACTTAAGCCAAAGTAGCATCAGTTGGCCAATACAATTCTTCTTTTTATTTCACAACTGATGTCATTTGTTGTGTTTATGGCGGTGCCGAGGTATACAAAGTCATTTACTACCTCAAAATTATAGGAACCAACTTCAACAGTTGGTCCGACCTCAATGGACGCATTGCACGTCGACACCATCAACTTGGTCTTCTCACCGTTTACCGCCAGACCCACTTTAGCAGATTCTCCTTCGACCTTTATAAAGGTATCAGTTACTTCTTTTACTGATCGTCCCATGATGTCTATATCATCTGCATAAGCAAGTAGCATGTGGCTATTTGTGTAGATTGTTTCACTTCTTTTGACGTTAGCCTCTCGTATAACCTTTTCTAGCAGGATGTTGAAAAGATCACACGAAATGCTGTTTCCTTGCCTGAAACCTCTTTTGATCCAAAACTCTTCGAAGAGGTTCTTTCCTATTTTAACTGAAGTGTCAGTTAGTCATTTTACAAAGCCGAATGAGCTTTTCGGGGATACCAAATTCAGACATTGCTTGGAATAATTTTGAACGTAGTGGGCTGTCGTAGGCTGCTTTATAATCGACAAAAAGGTGGTAGGTGTCGATCTGCATCTCTTGGGTCTTCTCCAGGATTTGCCGCAGGGTAAATATCTGGTCAATGGTGGACTTACCAGGTGGTGGTCGTTGACCATAGTATTTAGTCGTTCGCACAATATCCCTGACACGATCTTGTAGGCAATCGGAAGTAGACTTATGCCCATATAGTTAGAGCATACAGTCTTATCTCCTTTCTTGTGGATGGGACACAGGATACTCAGGTTCCAATCGTCAGGTACGCGTTCTCCCTGCCAGATGGAGCTAACTAGCTGATGCATACACCTTATCAGCGAGTCGCCTCCGGTTTTAAACAGCTCGGCTGGTAGGCCATCAGCTCCTGCTGCCTTCTTAAGCCGGTTTATTGCTGTCTTTACCTCATCTTGGCCGGGTGGTATATATTCAATACCATCTTCTGGTATTGTGGTATCTTCGTCGACTTCGCTACTATTGGATACCAACAGTTTGGAAAAATGCTCTTTCCATATCCCGAGCACACTATCTGTATCAGTTATCAGTTACTGGTCTCTACAGGAGGATGTGCCAGTTTCAAAGCCATTAGTTTGATGATTCACTCTTTAGTAGAATTTTCGGACTTCATTCAGTCTCCTGTACATCTCAATTTGTTCACATTCCCGCTTTTTCATCTCTCTCTTTTTCTTGCGGAAAAGACGCTTTTCCTCTCTCCTTTTCTCTCGATACCACTCTCGTGCGCTACGCGTTGCTACGGATTGTAAAGTAGCCCTATATACCGCATTTTTCTCTTCGGTAGCAGCACGACACTCCTGGTCATACCATGGATTCCTTGGTGCAGGTCTCTGATTTCCAAGTACTGATTTTGCGGCTGTTTGCATGGAGTGGGCAATGTTTTGCCATTGCTCTGATATGTTATCGGGACGAGGAGTGCTTTGATTAAGCAGTTGGGCTTGTTGAGTAGAATATGCTGTGGCTATCTGTTGTGATTGCAACTTCCCGATGTCCAACTTCCTTGTTGTGTCTGTTCGCACTTTGTTTGCACGTTTAATCTAGTATGTACCTTTGCTGCAACATGGTAGTGGTCCGAATCAATGTTTGCACCTCGGAACGATCGTACATCCAACACGCTTGATGCATGTCTTCCATCTATCGCAGCGTGATCAATTTGATTTCTTGTTCTTTGATCTGGCGACAGCCAGTTGCCCTTATGAATATCGAGATGATTAAATCTGGTACTGCTAACTACCATGTTTTTTGCAGCTGCAAAGTCTATCAGCCTCATACCATTGTCAGATGTTTCACTGTGGAGACTGAACTTCCCGACTGTTGGGCCAAAGATATTCTACTTTCCAATTTTGGCATTAAAATCGCCTAGAATAATTTTAATGTCATGGGCAGGGCAACGGTCATAAGTGTCTTCCAAGCGCTCGTAAAATATATCTTTCGTCCTTGTCTTCAGTATGAGAATGAGTGCAAATAAAGCTGATGTTGAAGAATTTTGCTTTTAATCGAATTGCAGCGAGTCTTTCATTCACTGGGGTGAAGCTGGAGACCAGATGTTTTAACCTCCGACGAACTACAAATCCGCAACCAAACTCATGCTTTGTGTCATGGCAGCTATAATACAGTGCGTCACTTTTAGGTGTTGTTTTATGGCAGTAATGTCGGCCTTGTACTTTTCAAGAACATCTGCCAATGCGTAAACTGCTCCGTCTCTATAAAGAGTGCGAACATTCCAGGTGCAGATTCGCAGATCATGGTCCTTAAAACGTTAGAGGGGTTGGTTTTTCTTTTCTTTCGTTTTTTTTTTTCAAAGTAGGTTGTTTTTTCTGGGGGAGGGTTACTAACCCGACGCCCAAACCCAGGTTTTTAACGTTATTATGGGAGAACGCGCGGCACATGTTAGCTCATTTTCTTTTTTACATGAAGAACAAACTGCTCTAAAAGTATCAAAAATTATGCTCTCAAAATATGTGAGAGATTTGCCAAAATATGGACCAAATTTGGTCATATTTTAACTTATCCCGCATCCAAAAATAATTTTATTCATAATCAGTTAAAATTTGCAAATACACTGCGTTTTCGCATCTAATTTCATGATTTTAGTTTCTGTAGTTTATACCCAATTTACCCATTTTAATGGGTATTTACCGTTTGGGTATTTTCCTATTTCCCATCTCTAAACATGGTACGATAATTTTTTCTTAGGAAAAATAACAAAAAGTTATACTACAAATCCAACAAACAGTAGAAATTTTGCCAATTTTTTAAATTTTTTACAACATTTACAGGGTATTGAAGCAAAGTTTGGTTTTGTGTAGCATTTATTTTAATTCTTTTTAAAAATATTTACAGAATTGAACTTATAGTATTATAGATTATATTGTTGACAATAATTCCCCCTTTAAAATATTTTCAAAATCTCCAATAGTTTACGAGTTATAATGAAAATACTGATAATAGTCATAATTAATAATACTTATACGCAACCTATACCGAAATGATAAAAATTCCATAACTTTGGAAGTTATTGAGATATTGGAACTATTTTTTCACCAAAATGAAGGCAGTGTCAAAATCTACTCTTTACGTTCACATGGGACAATAAAGTACACAAATAAAACAAGTTCTTACTTACTAAATATTTTAATGTTTTGAAGTTCCTATAAAGTTAAGATTTGTGGTACCACGCACAGATGCACGAAGAAACAAAACGGCATTTAATATTGCCGAAACAAACCGTTCATTGATTTAGGCTTTTACATTGCCAGATTACTCACGTACGACATCACATTCATCACCAAATGTAGGTCAATTCAAAATTACAACCCCGGCAATTTTTTTTTATTTTTATTGTTTTATGATGAGCATTTCCATTCCATATTTGAAGAGATGAAAATTGGATGCAATACCAGTAACAGCGATTGTTGTTTGCAAGCATCAACAGTGTTTAAAGTTAAAGACCCATACTATATACTACAACAATAATTTTTAATAACAACGGTCATAAATAATCAAATATTAAAAAAAGTTATTAGAATATATGTTAATTAATATATTATTTGTTTTATTGCAGGTATGTTTTACTAATGTGGACCTAGCATATTAAGTAAGTATACAATTAAAAGGGATTCCCTTCGAACAAAAAATAGTTAGGCGGTCCGTCTTCAACAGTTTATGTCTCGAATGCCACCATAACCGAGGAGACCTTCCGCTCCGTTGCAAACTTTATGACACTATTACTAATACTATTCTCCATCCGATGACCGGCGTTCTGCTTTTCGACTAAAATTAGTATATTGCTCCATAGAAGCTACCGTACCAAATAGTATCACAGGTATGGCTGCCAAATTACAGTGGTACCAAACTGAGCCAGTGTAATGTAATTGCTGCATAAGGAAATCAATTGACTTTGACACTTCTGTACTATTGCACTGATCCACTTCGTCTGAGAGAACGATGGCCATGCGATGGCCCTCGATCAGCAATCGATAATATTAACTGACGCACTCATTGGTATCAGCCTTGTCTATGCTTGCAACCCTCAAATCATTCGGAACCAACAATCGCTCTGCTTTGTCATCATGCTTTGGTTTAGAAGATCAAGGTTTCTGCAAGGAACTGATCTTTCGACTAACATAGCTTTGCGGTGCAATGTTCGCTTTTGGCTTGGTTGCAGCTGATTTCTTATTCTCACAGTTAATAAATTTGACTTTTCTGTACAGGACTGGCTTATCGGGAAGTGATCCACTTCGTTTTAGGGGAGGATATCCCAGCAATGACCCTTGATCATCAACCAATGGCATTAAAATATGCACCCATTGGAATGGGTTGCAACTCTCTAATTAATCGGGACCAACCGTAGCAAAGCTTTGTCAAAATGTTTCGGTTTAGACTAGCAAGGTTTTTGCGAAGAACTTCCCACTGAGTATACTGACTGGAGATAGTTTACTATCTTCACTGGTGTTCGCTCACTGTTCTTTATCCTCACTGAAGCATACCAAACAGATGGTTAGATCGGCTGTCACAGAGTCGACTTCATCGTTGTTGGCAGCTGTTTCACAGAAGACCTCATCTTCACGACTACTCGTCATGATTTCGCATTGGTTAACTGAGGACCTATGGTCTTAGAAGTGGTTGATATCGTCACAGGACCTTCAATGTCCGCCCGTTCGCTTTTGTACCTTTGTAGGATGATTTCTCTCTGTCCACCAACTGTCTCACCCTAGTACTGGTTTTTTGAAGTGATGCAACTGATGATCTCAGAAAAAACGAAATCGATGGATGGACCAGTTGTGACATTGTCGAATTCTTCGCAGCTGTTCTCAAACCAACTCTTTGTACTTGGTTTTGGTAGTGAGCTGAGCAGCCTAGTGAAACCGTCGCAGAGCTTTTCGGTATAGTCTTCGTTGTTTTTTGACTTCATCGTAGCCTTCTTGGAAGACTCAAAACGCATTGATAGAGAGGGGAATCTTGTCATCTCGACACCTTCGCAACCTTCAACTGGTTGAGACTATATCGCCAACTTCGGATTTAAAGGCCTCGACATCTCTTTAAACTACCCAATTTCTGATTGATCATAATCGTCGAATCCATCCTGCTTCTAAATGAGAAGGCTTTCACTGTCATCATCAATACAGGGGTGTCGACAGAGGAGAGATATTAGAATTTCACTAATAAATAGGCATAGTTACTTTTGAATTTCCTCACAGACTTTAGATGAGTTCTTATCAGCTGAAGGTCCCGTTCTCTGATGGTTTTTGAATCCTTTGTGATGTATCGACTGCGTATTGCTTCTCTTCGATTTGTTATTCTGTCCATTTATTCTTTTGCTCTGGCAATTTTGGAGGTATTAGCAAACCATGGAAAAATCTCTTACCAACTTCCTATCCTGACTGGAGATGTAGACATGTCTCACTGTAGTGGCCATGTCTTCTTCTTCGTCTATCACTGATAAATCTTCATAAATGTCATCCGGTATGCTCTCTTCCCTGAAGTTTTGTGGGACTTTCTCCTCGATGTAGTTGAGGAGACACCTTCCTCCCTCGTCTCCGTGCACAACTATAATAGGTCGTTTCTGTGTCATGCAGGAATTCGATCTGCTGCTGACAGTAGCGGGGAATCACAATCGTTATCCATTTCTTAACAGTCATGTAGAGGAAGGTTACGGCACTTGTGGAAACGGAGACTGAGGGTGCCAAAGCATCCACACTAATATTTTTAATAAAAGTTTGTATATGCATAAGATACTGTTTTTTTTGGACTGAGATCAACCACGGCATAGTCGCTTCTCCTATGAAATTTGATCTGACTTTGGTATTCGACCAACAGGTATATACCTAGCGGTTCTATGAAGCGGTAATTGGTGAACTGTCTGCAACTAGCTTTACCTGATTGATGAAAGTGCGTCTTTTAGAAGTGTCGGGCGATTTCCTGCTGGAGACGATAATAGGGAAATGGTTTGACCCAAGAGAAGATAATGTGGAACCCTCTACATGGTAGGAGCATCTTCACTGAGCTTTGAATCTGCTTAGCGAGCGCTATGCCCCTCTGGTAACTCCCTAGGGCCGAATGCCAAATCTCATGGTGTGCAGTAACTTCCCTTAAGGCCAGACGGTTATATAGCGGACTAATGTTGGGTCTATACCCAGGAGCACAGTTCCACACCTGAGTGCTATTCCTATACATTCAACGTACTGGTTATTCGAGCTAGACTTATGAGAGATAGGTCTGTAGTCCACTATTTCTTCGATTTTACCTCGGAGTCCATTGCAGTGTACTGATGACGATGACGACGCCACGGCAACGGATTCTTTCGTACCGGATTGACCCGAAACCATAGTGTTTCGGCCAACGGCTGCCAATCCAGCATCAAACATATGCTTCTACGTAGGTTTCTATGCTGCTACAACAATAACTAAGTGGGACTGTGTTAATGCAGCATGCAGCAACATAGTCCCTGTTGTAGTCCCTTATGTTGACGAGTCCAGAAGATCGCCTGAGATGTACCTACTCCCTATATTTATTGCATCTCGCTGAAGCTTGAGTTTACTGGATGCGGATGTAACAAACCGAGCACATCCGTATTAAACCTGTTTTTCCTGCTTCCGGGTCAATGCAGCGCTGAAGAACCCACCGCCTTGGTATTGTCTGGGATTGCTTCGTGGGTATTTTCGCCATCGCTACTATTGGCTATCAGGAGCTTGGATAAAAGTATCTTTCATAGAGCGGAACACGTAATCTGTTATCAGGTGGATGGAACTCTCTTTTTTCTGGGAAAAGAACATCTCACTCCTTGCACAGATACCTCTCTCGTGAGTTACGTTTTGCTACTTATTGCAGGGTAGCACTTTATGCCGCATTCTTCTCTTGGTCATACCATGAATTCCTTGGTGGAGGCCTTTGATACCTAAGTACGGATTTTGTGGCTATATCCATGGAGTAGACAATACTTGGCCATAACGCTGATATGTTATTAGTGCGGGGAGTACTCTTATTATTAAGCGAATGAGACGTTGAGTGGAATATGCTGCATAAATAAAGCTTTAGGGATGAGGAGGTATTTTATCTAATTAATACATCGGCGTTTTATCTAAAGAAGGCATTGATTAGTTATTTTATCTAAGGACGATCTTTGGGTAACCTTGTATTACAAACAAGGTCTGGAGGAGCTCTTTTGCGTAGAGAAAACCTTTAGGAGGCCTTTCATCTAAAAAAACATTGGGCATACCTTTTGATTATTGAAAACATTTAGGAAGTTTTCTATTTATAGGAAACCTTTTGGAAACCTTCTGTTTTGAGAAAGGGCTTGGCGAGGAACCATCTATTCTATATAAGGCCTTGAAGAGCTCTTCTACCTATATATGAGACCTTTAGTCATTGAGAAGCTCTTCTATCTAGGGGAGATCTTTCTGTCTTTGCAACACTCTTTTGGTGGCCTTTTATCTAAAAAAAGGTAATTGGGAAGCTTTTCTATTTATAGAAGACCTTTAGAAGCCTTCCATCTAAGGAAGGAATTAAGGATACTTTCTACATATATAATAAGTTATCTAGAGAAGGCTTTGAGGATCTCATTTACAAATAGAATACCTTTAGGGTGGTCTTCTATCTAAAGAAGGCAATTTTCTATCTATAAAGTACCATTCTGTGTAAAAAGGCCTTGATTACCTCTTCTGCTTATAGAAGACCCTTAGGAGGCTTTCTGTCTATATGATACCCTTTGGCGGTATTTTATCTAAAGAAGTCATTGCGAAGGTTTTCTATTTATAGAAAGTCTTTAGGAAGCCTTCTATTTAAAAAGGCTTTGAGAAGCTCTTTCATCAATAGAACACATCTGTAAAGACCTTGGGATACGTTCTATCTATAGAAGATCTTTGGGGAACTTCTATCTAAAGAAGACCTTAAGAAGCTTTTTAGCTATAGAAACTTCAAATAAGCCTTGCTTGAATCTATAGAAAATTTTTAGGAGACCTTTTAATCTAAATTTGGCCTTGGGGAGATCTTCCGTCAATAGAAGGCCTCTGCGAGAACCATTAGGAGGCCTAGTAGGAGTTCTTCTGTCGACAGAAGAACTTTAGGAGACATTTTATTTATAGAAGACCTTCCCCCATTATTATAAGTCTTCTTTTGTTATAGTTCGGATTTACCGAACAGATTTATAGCGTTCCGGTTAACTTAAAGTTAAAAGTGATCATTAAATTTCATGGAAGACCTTCTTGGCATTAACTTTTAACGTTAAAATTATATTTTTAATTCCTCCAAATTGGTTTATTTTGCGTTTTAAAATCCATCCAATAGTAAAAGAACACATATAATAATGGCCCCTTGAGGAGTTATTTTATCGGTAAAAGACCTTGATGAGGTAGTTTACACAAGTTCTTTCGGTCGTTAACACTGAGATATGCTCCTCCGATTATATCATATCTATTATTTTAAAATCTTCTAAACAATTTTAAACACTGTGCAGGCACAAAGTCTAATTTGTTGTTTGTTTATATTGTTGTTGGGTTTTATGTTTGAAATTTGTTTTACACATACAATATTTACTAAAATGAACAATTTTATGAACAATAATTGATTGTTTTTTTATTGTTGTTGTTTCGATGTTTTGATTTGATTGTTGTGTTTGTGTGTGCCCATCATGTAAGCGAAGCCAATAACCATGGCCTTTGTTGTTGCTTGGCTCTGGTTTTTAAACGTTTTTCTTGCATCCAGCCAAGTGTGTGAGAGTTGTCTTTTTGTTTTTGTGTCATCTTCCCCCACTTGGTTCGCTTGCTATACATGATTCCTCCTCAAAACTGTTGTTGTTGTTGTTGACTAAATTGCCGTTATTGTTGTGTGCGTCTTTTTTTCGGCTAATGCTCTTGTAATTTGGTCTTGTTGTTGTTGTTACTGTTTACGACAATGATACTCTGGTGTTTTGAACTTTTATTTATTTTTTTTTCTTTCTTTATTTCTTTAAACAAGAAAATAAAAAGCCAAGACATAATTGAAACATTATTTTCAATTTTATAAACAAGTGGTTGGTCGTGTGAGTGTGTGTGTTGCGTTTATTTGAACTTGTGCGGCAGTAGTGTGAGTTTAAATGCACGTTTTATTCCGTAAGACGAAACATGAATGGATGGATTGATGACTGGCTGGCTGGCTTGTTGGCTGGGTTTGATTGCCACAATATTCATTGTAATGTAATCAGAAGTCGTGAGGGAATTTCTTGATATACCATTATTATGTTTGATTTAATACCCATGTGGATTTCAATTCAATTATCCAATGATGTGTTTGTTGGTTTTTTTTTTATTTCATGTAACTTTTGCAAATATGCCCAGACTTATGTATACAAACACATACATACATCCACACACACATATTCTTACATACATCATGTATGTATATGTTTGATGGGAAAATTCTCAATTAAAGTTTGGAAAATTGAAGAATTTTTAAATATTTTATATTACTTTTTTAAAGGAACGACAGACCAATTTTTAAACAAAAAATACCACAGCAATAAACGTGGATTTTTTAAACAATATTTTTCAAGGAATACCCCAACAATAAACGTGGATTTTTTAAACAATATTTTTCAAGTAATACCACAACAATAAACGTGGATTTTTTAAACAATATTTTTCAAGTAATACCACAACAATAAACGTGGATTTTTTAAACAATATTTTTCAAGGGATACCACAACAATAATCGTGGATTTTTTAAACAATATTTTTTAAGGAATAGCACAACAATAAAATTGGATTTTTTAAACAATATTTTTTAAGGAATATCACAACAATAGAATAGGATTTTTAAACAATATTTTTCAAGAAATACAACCAGAATAAACGTGGATTTTTAAAACAATATTTTTCAAGGAATTACACAACAATAAACATGGATTTTTTAAACAATATTTTTCAAGAAATACCACAACAATAAACGTGGATTTTTTAAACAATATTTTTCAAGGAATACCACAACATTAAAATTGGATTTTTTAAACAAGAAATACCACAACAATAAACGTGGATTTTTTAAACAATATTTTTCAAGGAATAGCACAACAATAAACGTGGATTTTTTAAACAATATTTTTCAAGGAATACCACAGCAATAAACGTGGATTTTTTAAACAATATTTTTCAAGGAATACCACAGCAATAAACGTGGATTTTTTAAACAATATTTTTCAAGGAATACCACAGCAATAAACGTTTATTTTTTAAACAATATTTTTCAAGGAATACCACAGCAATAAACGTGGATTTTTTAAACAATATTTTTCAGGGAATACAACAGCAATAAACGTGGATTTTAAAACAATATTTTTTGAGGAATAGCACAACAATAAACGTGGATTTTTTAAACCATATTTTTCAAGGAATACCACAACAAACAACGTGGATTTTTTTAAACAATATTTTTCAAGTAATACCACAACAATAAACGTGGATTTTTTAACCAATATTTTTCAAGGAATACCACAACTGTAAACGTGGATTTTTTAAACAATATTTTTCAAGGAATACCACAACAATATACGTGGATTTTTTAAACAATATTTTTCAAGGAATACCACAACAATATACGTGGATTTTTTAAACAATATTTTTCAAGGAATACCACAACAATAAACGTGGATTTTTTAAACAATATTTTTCAAGGAATACCACAACTGTAAACGTGGATTTTTTAACCAATATTTTTCAAGGAATACCACAACTGTAAACGTGGATTTTTTAACCAATATTTTTCAAGGAATACCACAACTGTAAACGTGGATTTTTTAACCAATATTTTTCAAGGAATACCACAACAATTAACGTGAATTTTTTTAACAACCAAAGACCAATAAATATGGATTTTTTTAAGAATATTTTTTAAGTAACCAAAGGCCAATAAACGCGGACCTTTTAAAGAGTATTTTTCAAGCAACCAAAGACCAATAAACTTAAATTTGTTAAGGAATATTTTTCAAACAATTAAATACATATAATAAACATGGAATTTATTTAAAAATAGTTTTCAAGCAACCAAACACCAATAAAAGTTGATTTTTTAATGAATATTAAAATACTACATCAACAAATTTATAGTTTACCCAGGCACCAGATTAATCTTCAGTTCGCACGACACAAACCCATCCGGCAGTAATTGTATTAACATCCAGTTCTCGTTTTTTATATTTTATTTTCTCTTACAAAGTGCTTCTGCAGGATTGTTGAATCCTTTATTTGTTTTGATGCTGATATAAAAATACCGCTTAAATACAGTGTTCATTTATTCGTGCCTTAGTAATGAATACATATTATTTTATATGGTTATATATGAACATGAATCTTTGTGTTATTTTTTGGGTTTTTTTTTTGCATACTGAATTGCGAACATTATCAATGGTGATATCAGAAGTATTTACAGTGAAGTTTTAGAGTGGGAACATTTGGTATATGCATTTCCCAAACATTTTTAACACGTTGGGAATTTCTATTTTCCATGAAAATCTCGGGAAGGACAAGGAAAGAACACAATTTGGCACCATCTACACAGAATTGTCTTCCGCATCATGCCTGTACAAATAATTTTTTACATGTTTTTTGTTCAAAACATAGGCGTTGAAAAAACATGAAATATTGAAAACAAATTCAATATTTTTTAAAATGATAGATAGTTTGTCATCAAGGTCAAGGTCATCACCACTACACACGAAAACGAAGCGAACAGTTGGTAGCCAATACCACTTTTGCCTTTTCTGAATTGAATAATTTTTGGGTTACTGAGTGAAACATTTTTAACTAAAATTTGCTAATTAGTACCATACATTAGTACTTGAATATTGAATATACTCGAATATTTTAGGCTCTTCAAGTTCTCTGCTACAAGCTCATATTATTTGACCCACACTGTAACTTATTTCAAAAAACATATGAGTACATACATATGTGTGTATAAACATGTATATTAAATGCATTCAATTTAACACTTTATTATGACCATGAATGGAAAGGCATATCCATGAACAACACCAACAACATAAAAAGTGGCAAATAGTTAACATTAAATGAAAAAAATTCATTGAATGTACTCTGAACAAGCAACAACACAAACAAATAACACCAATGTGCAACACCACCAACCAACATCTAGCCAAAGACACATGCAGCCTGTTTGCCTTCCAGTTCCAAATGCAAACATCCACAATAATAATGTTTAAAAATAAATAAGTGGAATTTTGTACGATGCTAGGCTGGGAAGAATTTCGTACCCACATCACTAAACTATTTACCATGAACATCACGTAGAAGAGAAGTGATTTCTTCGCGATTTTATTTTGGCGCAACGATATGGGACCTCCTTGTATTCGCCTATTAAGTATGATGAAGTTATATATTGCTGCAACATTCCTTAAATGTTACTTAAGAATCCAGGCCTATAGCTGTGACTTTGCCCTACAGAATGTTGCTTAAGAACCAGGGGTTTTGCTGTGATGTTGCTCTAGAAAATGTTGCTTAAAACCCCCAGCCTTTTTCTGGGATGTTGATCTGGAAAATTTTGCTTAAGAAACCACCATTTTTGCTGTGATGCTTCTCTAAAGTATGTTGCTTAAGAAACCAGACCTTCTTGTGGGATGTTGCTCTGGAAAATTTTCCTGAAAATCCACAACTTTTCCATTGATGTTGCTGTGGAAAATGTTCCTGAAAATCCACACCTTTTCCATTAATATTGCTCTGGAAAATGTTCACCAAGAAATCACGCCTTTTAATTTGATGTTGCTTTGGAACATTTTCCTGAAATATTTACACCTTTTGCATTGATGTTGCTCTGGAAAATGTTCCTTAATACACCACGGGTTTTTTTGAGATGTTGCTCTGGAACATGTTCCACATTTGCATTGATGTTGCTCTGCAAAATGTTTCTTATAAAAAACACGCCTTTTTATGTTGCTTGTTCCAGTTCCTTAAAAAGCTTCACCGTTTTCCATTGATGTTGCTCCGAAAAATGTTCCTTAATAAACAACGACTTTTTATGGGATGTTGCTTTGGAATATGTTCCTGAAAAATCACACCTCTGCTTTGATGTTGCTCTGTAAAATATTGCTTAAGAAACCATACTTTTTGCATTGATGTTGCTCTGGAATATGTCCCTAAAATATCCACACATTTTTCCAATGATGTTACTGAGGAAAATGTTCCTTAAGGATCTGGAACATGCTCATGAAAACTCCACATCTTTTGTTCCTGAAAATGCACATATTTTTCATTGGTGTTGCTCAAGAAAATGTTTTTGAAAATTCACATAATTGCATTAATGTTGCTCTGGAAAATATTCTTAAGAGACCACCCCTTTTTATACGATATTGCTCTGGAACATGCTACTGAAGATCCACACCCCTTCCATTGATGTTGCTTTGGAAAATGTTCTTTAAGAAAATATACCTTTTTATGGGATTTTGCTCTGGAACATGTTCCTAAAAGTCCACATCTTCTGTTCCTGAACATACACACCTTTTACATTGATGTTGCTCTTGAAACTGTTCCCGAAAATGCACATCTTTTGTATTAATGTTGCTCTGGAAAATATTCCTTAAGAAACAACGTCTTTTTATGGGATGTTGCTAAGAAATATGTTCCTGAAACGTCACCCCTTTTACATTGATGTTGCTCTGGAAAATTTTCCTTAAGAAACATCACCTATTAAGGGATGTTGCTTTGGAAGGAGAAACGCTTATCCGATGGTTTCTTCAAAAATATTCTTGATAAAAGCCACAACCATATAACAGGAAGAAAAGCTGCACAACAAATGCAGAACCCAACTCAAAATTGCAAGTCTAAAAGAAAATAAAAACTCACTGCATCCAAAAACAACGACCCATAATATGAGAAAAAGCGTAACAGTTGTTCCTACAGTTTACATAAAGTGACGAGTGCAATTTGTCCATACGCTTTTTATGGAAGCATGGGTTTGTTTTATTCTACTTTTCCCTTCGCATCCTCACCAATACTTGGGTACCATGGATAGCAAAAACAAAAAAAAAAAATTATTTCCATATCCTGTTTTATGTTTTTAACTTTATTTAAGCTTCTCTGTGTCTTCGCTGTGTTGACTGGCATTTTCATTTCTTGTTGTAGTTGTTTCAACTTTTTCTTTAATTTTCCTTCGTGAAAATTGAAACTTTAATTATAACAACCAGGACATTATCACCACTATCAACATCAACATGCTACCACTCACAACCACCGGTTGTAAAAGTATTGTGAATTGGCAACAGCAGTACCGGCAGTAACACGCTAACATAATGAAGCTGCCAGTAGAGGAGAAACAACAGCAAAAACAACATTAACAACAATAAAACACTATAGAACAACAAATATCCTTACATACACAAGACCATTCATACATACACTTCATTGTTGTCATAGAAGAATGATGAAGAAAGTAAACAAACCGAAAAAAAACTTCAGATTAAACAGACGCTTGCCAGGATTAAGTTGAGATAAAGTTTCGTAGATGTTTCTTCTTCTTCTGCTTCTACTTGTTGTCGTCCGTGAGCCATGAAAAAGCAGTCCATGTTGTATATTTCATCTGTATGACATCCGGTCCAGCACACATACACACCTTATCATATTTTCCATTAATGTTGTCACTGTTGCACCAACCATCCTCATCAACAGCATCATCAGCAGCTACAACAACAAATTCATCCTGATGTGGTATTGTTTTGTGTGCATCATAAATGTGTTGGGAAGTTTTGTTGCTTTTCGTATGTATGTATGTATGTAAGGGTGTGTATGTGTGCTGTTGCTGTAATTTGTCTCGTATTTCCTTACATTTCCTGTCACAATTTCAATGGAAATCTATTAACAATAACTTATGACACAGTGGACGCAAATTGTCGGTAAAGGCAGTTTTTTGGGCATCTTAATGAAAAACAAGTAAGAAAAGCGTTAAGTTCGGTCGGGCCGAACTTTTTATACCCTCCACCACAAATTTCAGCCATTTCGGTGGATTAATATGGCCACAACCTTCAAAATACCGAAGTTCGGAAGGTACCGTTCTATGGGGGCTATATGATGGCGTGGACCTATACCTACAAATTTCTGGGGGAAAGTTTTATATGCCTAAAGAAGACTAAATACCAAATTTCAGCCATCTCGGTGTGATAATGAGGCTAAAGCGTTCAAAATATCGAAAATTGAGAGATATTGTATTATGGGGGCTATATCAACACGTGGACGTATATAAACATTTTATGGTAGAAATGTTTCTTAGCCTCTGGAAACACAAAATACAATGCTACAACCGATTCTTTGGTCAAATGGGTCTAATACATTCAAAATATATTAAAATGACGCGTACTTTATAAGGGGCCTTATGTGGGGGCTATACCAAAACGTGGACCTATATAACCCAACTTTGGTAGGAATGTTTTCTGGCCTCTGAAGACACAAAATACCAAATTACAACCAATTCTGTGGTCAAATGGGTCTAATAGATTCAAAATATATTAAAATGACGCGTACTTTATATGGGGCCTTATATGGGGGCTATACCAAAACGTGGACCCAACTTTGGAGACACAAAGTACCAAATTACAACCAATTCGGTGGTAAAATGGGCCAAATATCTTAAAAATTCCTTAAAACGACGACGCGTTACGCGTACGAAAGCTTGGACCTACATAGCCCTCTTTCAATACAAAAAGTCCTACGTAAATATAACATATTTTCCCAAAATTTCATCAACCTACGTCAACCCGTTCGGACGCTAGAGTGATTTCCACAGACGGACAGACGGTCGGACATGGCTATGTCGATGTAGAATTTCACGCTGATCAAGAATATATGTATATACTTTGTGGGGTCTACAATGATTATTTCGAGTAGTTACAAACGTAGGGACAAACTTAATATACCCCCATCCTATGGTGGAGGGTATAAAAATATGTAAATTAATTGAAAATTCGCGGCATATGTGTAGGATGGTGTAACAGAATGCCTGTTTTGAAGAGACTTCCAAGCGTCTCAGTATTCCCTGTTACTTTCATTGACCACAACCTTTGATGGGTCTTCTAGAGGAATGGAATGTCTATAAATAGATGATAAAAATGAATTTCCATGGGTGATCAGAAAACATAAGGCCACATAACCACAAGATCTTCCTGTAGAACTCATAATAGGGCTTTGTTGTTAGAGTTTTTTGCCGGGTAAATCCACTTTATGGGGATATATTTGACATTTGCGTTATGTAATTGATATTTAAAACCCGGTTAATCCGGTTAAGTGTAACCGAGGTATAAGAATTTTTTTTTGAAATTTAAAAAATTCATATATTTTTTATCATTTTAAAAGTTAACAAATTAAAAAAAAATATTTTCTGTTTTTGGAAATTATTAAACATTATTTTATAAAAATTCACTTTGTTGGAATTTTCAAAATAAATATTTTTTAAAAATTTTAAACGAATGCTGAAGTTTTCGAAAAAAATATTTTGAAGCTTTGTGGCGTTTTTTTATTGGGATAGCGTTTGCAATTTTGTTTTTTCAAAATAGTCTGGCTTAATCCCATTGTTGTTGTTTTAATATTTTAAAACAACTATTTTATTAGTGGAAAAGATTTGGCATTGTTCGCCAAGGGGTAAGGCAGGGAATACTATAGTTTCGATCCATGCCATACTTATACTTCGAGCTGACGATTGATGTTTGGGTATAAAAAGTTTCTTGTTGAAGAAGTTATTGAAAAATAACTTCGGTGGAGAATATCCACAAACAAGAAACAAGGGAACTGATGAGATCCAGTGGCGTGGATCGAAACTATAGTGTTCCCTGCCTTACCCCTTGGCGAACAATGCCAAATCTTTTCCACTAATAAAATAGTTGTTTTAAAATATTAAAACAACAACAATGGGATTAAGCCAGACTATTTTGAAAAAACAAAACAAAAAAAATATTTTTTTAAAAATACACATTTCGGAAAAATTTAATTGAAAAATCCAAGTTTGTATTTTTTTCACGTTTCAAATATTTTTAAACATCCACGATTCGAACTCGTTTTTTTAATAATTCACTATTCGAAACAATTTTTTTTTTATCCACGTTTCAAAAAATATTTTTTTAAAAAGCCACGTTTCGTAATTCCTTCGAAACCTGGATTTAAAAAAAATCGAAACGTGGATTGTTAAAAAATGTTTTTTCGAAACATGAATTTTTAAAAAAATATTTTCTCGAAACGTGGATTTAAAAAAAAAAAAAATTTCAAATCGTGGATTTTTAAAATATCTTTTTTCGAATCGTGGATTTTTAAAAAATATTTTTTCGAAACGTGGATTTTTAAAAATATTTTTTCGAATCGTGGATTTTTAAAAAATATTTTTTTGAAACGTGGATTTTTAAAATATCTTTTTCGAATCGTGGATTTTTAAAAAACATTTTTTCGAAACGTGGATTTTTAAAAAATATTTTTTCGAAACGTGGATTTTTAAAAATATTTTTTCGAATCGTGGATTTTTAAAAAATATTTTTTCGAATCGTGGATTTTTAAAAAATATTTTTTCGAAACTTGGATTTTTAAACATGGATTTTTAAAAAAATATTTTGTTTAAACATGGATTTTTAAAAAAATATTTTTTTGAAACTGGAATTTTTAAAAAAGTTTTCTTGAATAGAACATTGGATTATTAAATTTTTGGATTATTGGATTTTATTTTTTTTTTTCGAAACGGGAAGTTTTAAAAAATATTTTCTTAGAACTTCGATTTTTAAAAGTATTTTTTCCATACTTGGATTTGTAAAAAATATTTTTTGGAATCGTGGATTTCTACAAATATTTTCGAGAAACGTGGCTTTTTAAAAGATATTTTTTTTGAGACATTTATTTTAAAAAAATATTTTTTTTAAACGTGGATTTTTAAAAAATATTTTTTTTTGAAACGTGGATTTTTAAAATATATTTTTTCGAATCGTGGAATTTTAAAAAATATTTTTGCGAAACGTGGATTTTCCAAAAATATTTTTTCGAAACGTGGATTTTCTAAAAATATTTTTTCGCAACGTGGATTTTTAGAAGATATTTTTTTGAAACATGGCTTTTTAAGAAATATTTTTTTTTTGAAACGTGGATTTTTAAAAAATATTTTTTCGAAACATGGATTTAAAAAAAAATATTTTTTTTTTGAAACGTGGATTTTTAAAGAATATTTCTTCGAAACATGGATTTTTAAAAAAATATCTTTTCGAATCGTGGATTTCTACAAATATTTTCTCGAAACGTGGATTTTTAAAAGATATTTTTTTGAAACATGGATTTAAAAAAAAAAAATATTTTTTTTGAAACGTGGATTTTTGAAGAATATTTCTTCGAAACATGGATTTTTAAAAAAATATTATTTCGAATCGTGGATTTTCTAAAAATAGTCTTTCCAATCGTGGATTTTCTAAAAATAGTCTTTCGAATTGTGGATTTTTAAAAAATAGTCTTTCGAATCGTGGATTTTTAAAAAATAGTCTTTCGAATCGTTAATTTTTAAAAAATATTTTTTCGAATTGTGGATTTTCTAAAAATAATCTTTCAAAACGTTGATTTTAAAAAAATATTTTTTCGAATCGTGGATTTTCTAAAAATAGTCTTTCGAATCTTGGATTTTCTTAAAATATTTTCTCGCAACGTGACTTTTTAAAAGATATTTTTTTGAAACATGGATTTTTAAAAAAATATTTTTTGAAGAATGGATTTTTAAAAAAATATTTTTTTGAAACGGGAATTTTTAAAATGTTTTTTTTTTGGTTTTTTAATGGAACATTGTATTATTAAAAGATATTTTTTCGAAACGTGGATTATTTATTTTTTGTTCGAAACGGGAATTTTTAAAAAACATTTTCTCGAAACTTATATTTTTAAAAAGTATTTTTTCCATACGTGTATTTTTAAAAAAAATATTTTTTCGAATCGTGGATTTGTACAAATATTTTCTCGAAACGTGGCTCTTCAAAAGATATTTTTTTGAAACATGGATTTTTAAAAAATCTTTTTTTTTTTAAACTTGAATTTTTAAAAATATTTTTTCGAAACGACGATTTTTAAAAAATATTTTTTCGAATCGGCGATTTTCTAAAAATAGTCTTTCGAATCGTGGATTTTCTAAAAATATTTTCTCGCAACGTGGCTTTTTAAAAGATATTTTTTTGAAACGTGAATTTTTAAAAAAGTTTTTTGTTTTGAGTAGAATATTGGTGGCGTTTTTTATTGGGATAGCTGATACAATTTTGTTTTTTTTTTAATAGTCTGGCTAGTGAAAAGAGTTTGGTATTGGGTATTCTTAAAAAATAATTTTTAACGTGGATTAAAAAAATATTTTTTTAACGTGGATTAAAAAACTTTGTGAAACTTGAATTTTTTAAAAAGCAAATATTTTTTGATGCGTGGATTAAAAAAAAAATATTGTTTTGAAAACTGGATTTAAAAAAATATATTTTTTTTGAAACGTGGATTAAAAAACATTTCTCGAAACGTGGATTTTAAAAAAAAAAATTTAAACGTGGATTGAAAAAAATATTTTTTGAAACGTAAATTCAAAAAAAAAAATATTTTTTGAAAAATGCATTTAAAAAATTTTTTTGGAAACATGCATTTAAATATAGTTTTTGAAACGTGAATTTAAAATAATAATATTATTGAAACATGTATTAAAAAATGTTAACGTGGATTTACAAAAGAAATCAAATATATTTTTTCGTGATAAGTGGATTAAAAAAAGTTACTTAGATTTTTAAATTTTTTTACTTCAGATTTTTTCATAAAAAACCAAATGTGAATTTTTAAACAATATTTTTCTAAAAGTGGATTTTTATTTTTTTCGAAACTTGGATTTAAAAAAAATATTTAGTTGAACTTGGATTTTTAAAAAAATAATAGTGCATTTTTAAAATATTTTTTTTGGAAACGTGAATTTTAAAATTTTTTTAAAATATTTTTTTGTATAATAATATAAATAAAAAATAATCAAAAACAAAAAATAAGTTACTGTGTTTTATTTATAAATCTACTAAAAACTAGAAAATAATTTTTCGCTAAGCCTTAACAAGTATATTCTTCGTCATGATGGAATTACTCAAAAAAAAACCCTTGCATTTG
This sequence comes from Musca autumnalis, assembly GCF_047663935.1. Lineage (NCBI taxonomy): Eukaryota > Metazoa > Arthropoda > Insecta > Diptera > Muscidae > Musca > Musca autumnalis. The sequence continues at coordinate 86,741,792 of NW_027411644.1, forward strand.
AATCAAAAATGGTGACAAAATTAAAGGACAAGCGTTTTATTTTTGAGATTCCATCATGAAGAAGAATATATATTGAGGCTAGATGAAAAACTATTTTCTAGTGTTTTGTGCATTTATAAATAAAACACTGTAACTAAATTTTAATTATTTTTTATGTTTAAATTTTTTGACCACTGACTAAATTTCAGCCAATTCGGGCTCAAAACGGAGATAAAATCATCAAAATACCTGAAATCGGGTGGTACTGCTATATGGGGGCTATAGGAAAAAATACACCCAAATTGCTTTTGGTTTCATATTCATGTATTAGCATCCAAATCTGGAAAGTATGTTACTAGATTTGAACTAAACAGGCAAAAAAAGTTAAATAAAACACTGTAAAAATCCAATTTGATGGAATTTTCGAAAAATACTTTTTTAAAAGTCACGTTAGTCGGAATGTGAAAAAAACCCGTCTTTTAGAATTATCGAAAAATATAGTTTTTTTAAATCCGCGTTTGTTGGAATGTGGCAAAAAATATTTTTAAAAAACCACGTCTGTAAGAATTACCGAAAAATATTTTTTAAAAATCCATGTTTGACAGGATTCTTAAATTTTTTAAACCACGTTTCTTAAGATTCTGAAATATATTTTTTTAAATCCAAATTTCTTTGTTTTCATTTTTTTGTATTATAAATATTTTTTCAGTATCGTTCCAGAGAATAATCTAGACCTGTTTCCAAGTTATAATTTTTTTAACCAAAACCTATTAAAAAAATTCATTTTTCAACAAAATATAATAGGCTACGTGCTAACATGTCCAATTTTTATAGGCACAATTTAACGGTCTTTAAATAAGTGGTCATTAAGTCGCCGGTATAAGTCGTCTAGCCAAGTCAACGCAAGTGAGAGTGAACATAAAAAAAAACAAAATGTTATACGACGCTTAATATTCTAAGGCCATTTATGGGCTTGTACTTGAAGAAAATAGAATTTCTAAAATCACGTACAGAGTGTCAGTGGCAGCCCATATTGGCCCATTTCATTATGGTCATATGAAAGTGATAGCCATGTGGCAGCAGCGGTGTCTCTACGCCATGTTTTTGTTAATTATTTTTATTGGGTATTCTATAAAAGAAATGTTACTAACCAGCATATCCGATTCGGCCATATTGGTGTTGTGGTTGGTGGTGTTGGTATTTGACCATTTAGGTAAGGTAGTAGCAAACAAAACAAATGACCCACTGTGCTATTTTAGCGCTTGGTTGGTTGGTTGTTTGACAATTTCATTCGTTGACTGATTATTGACGATGGTGACGCTGGTGGTGGAGATGATGGTGGCGATGGTGGTGACGTTGTTGTATTGTATGTATGGTGGGGAAGTTGTGAAAACACAAATCAGGTTGATATCCACGGATGTGTTATACGATTGAAAGTAATGTTTGTTTATTTGCGGATTTCATTCATATCTTCATGCTCGAATGCATTCATTCACTCACTCATTCATTCATTGAGTCATTCATTCATTTCGTTATTCGTTGGCATCTTCTTCCCTTTACATTTCTGATTTTTGTTTACTTTTTACCCAGCAAAGTTAAACCATAGATAGCTAACTATTGGACGCTGGACGTCCAATTGATAGATTGTTTGGTATTCTAAAAAAACCATGGCCATTGATTTTAAGGTATTGAAGGTGTTATTTGTATTGTTCTACTTGTGAAAAGAACAGACCTTCATGTCCAAATTATGTTCGAGTTTTTATTCTACACATAAGCGGGTGAAACGTGGCGGAGTTAGGAGTTTAAAAATAATTTCAAATTTTGGGCCCTCAAAAATATTCTTAAATTTTTGCTAGACCTTGGTGTATTGGGTAAGAGATGTTTGATTTCATGCCACATCCAAATTCATGTTTCATAGCAGCTACATATATGCAATGAGTTAAGATTAAGTGTTGTTGCGATGTTTTGCCCCTTCCATTGCACTTCCTCAGCCATGTATTTAACAAGTATGGAAGTAAATTTTCATTTCGTTGAGTTTTTATAACAGTGTGTTTTCTTAACCCAACGCCTGAATCTTTGATATTCACAATCCCATAGATGAGCATGTCATCTGATGTTTAAGTGTTGCAAAAGACACGTTCGGTTTATATAGAGATCAAATCGAAAAATTACTCCGAAACTCTTCCCCTCAGATCCGCTGCTTTGTCGTCGGTTATTCCCTTTAAATTCCTTCAAAATTCTATATAGTATATTTTGATGTTGTGCTGTGGCCTACGTGTTTCGAACTCATGAACATGAAAACTCTGCGCGTATTGTGGTTCTTAAAAAATATTTTGTATGAGTCCTCTTTTGATAGGTGTTGTAAATCCACCTTTCTTGAACTTTAAAAAAAAAGTTTTTTTATTTATTTTCTATTTGTAATTCACATGTATTGGGATTATGTTTATTTTTAAATCCACGTTTTTTAATAACACCATAATTTTTTATACACATTTTTTGGAATTTTTGAAACAAATATGCTTGTTAATTCCTTGGAAAATATATCTCTATACGATTAAATTTAAATTTATTAAAAAATTCCAACAAAAGCTATTTTAATAAAAGATTCACTTTGGCAGTTTTGTTGAGATTTGTGTTTACTTATTATTTGTAAAGTAAGTCAGCTTAATCTCATATTTGTTGTTTTCAAATTAAAAAAACAACGAGTTTTTTAAGACGGGTGTAGTTAAAACTGATTAACTTTCGGGAAAGACAGGGAAGACTAGTTGCGTCAAACGCCAGTTGCGTCAAACGCCTGAAACAAAGAACTCTTCACCTATTTTATGACGACTCGAGCTCAAGAATAAATGTGACCGATGAATTCGTTTAAATGCGAATTCAACAGAAACATTATAAAACTGTCATAGCCGCATATGTAAACCAAATTAACTTCTCCCACTGTTATGCGTCTCCACATTGCAGAGAATCATCATAACTATTTGATAGTTATAAAATAAATTAAAAAAATAAATAAAATCAATGTTTGTTCGAATCTTCGGCTTTCCTTTTTCACTTGCAAAAATAAAGGTCATTAAGCTCGATTCCAACAAGAAATTAATTAAAATTAATATTAAAAATATTAAAAGGCAAACAAATTTCAAATAAATAAAATCCACGTTCTTCAAAAATGTTTTTTTTTTAAATTATGGTTCTTCAATTTTTTTTTATCCACGTCTTTCAAAATATTTATCGTTAAATTCCACCCCAGCAAAAATCCTCATTACAAACCTCCTTTCCCACCCATTATTTTAACAAGGGCATGTCGCGCGATATATCTGGTTATTTTGTAACCACTGAACAAAGTAGGATGAAACCACTGAAATAAGTAGATACTGGGAAGATTCTGACTACTTATTTCAGTGGTTACAAAATAACCAGATATTTCACGCGACATGCCCTTGTTAAAATAATGGGTGGGAAAGGAGGTTTGTAATGAGGATTTTTGCTGGGACGTTCTTTAAAAAATTATTACACGCCTTCTTCAATTTGTTTTTTTTCAAAACCACGCTTTCCAAAATTTTTGTTTTTAAAATCCATGCTTTTTATACCCTCAGCCTTTAGGCTAAAGAGGGTATTTACACTTTGATACGACCAAAAATGTGCCTCATCAGACCCCAAGTATGTTTATACGATATCCATTTCAGACAATTAGACCCCAAGTATGTTTGAACGATATCCATTTCAGACAATTTTGAGTAGATCTAGCAATGTCCGTCCGTCTGTCCGTCTGTCTGGCTGGTGCGCACGATAACTCTCGAACGGATCAATCGATTCGGTTCAAATTTTGGGTATCGAAATATTTTGTTCAGATTCGATATAAGTTCGAAGATGGGCCACATAGGTCCTCTCCTTCAGGTACCTCCCCCACAAATGTTCAAAAATTGTCGCAAAACTTGTGCGCACGATAACTCTTGTAAGGAATAACCGATTTGGTCCATACTTTACACATCGTGTAATTTCTACCAAACTTAGATGAGGTTCCAATATGGACTCAATCGGTAAACTCTTTCGAGTACCTCCCACACAAAATTTCGGATAAGTTCAGTTTAGGACCTGCTCTCGAATCGCCTTGGTTTTTGTTGTAACATCTTGTATTCACTGTCCCCTATACGAAGGTACAAGTTTCCTCAGGGGCAAGTCCATACTTCCTGAAAAAATAGCCTGAAAGTTGAAAAACAAACCCTATGACACCATATTTATTGGTAGAAGCGCAATATAATTCTCGAACGGATATGCCGATTCCGGCCAAAATTTGGCCTTCGTAATATTGTTTCCAAACTTAGTTTAAGTTCGTAGATAAGCAATATCGGTCCACTCCTTCAGGTACCTACCCCACAAATGTTCAAAAATATTCAGAAAAATTGTGCGCACGATAACTCTTGATGGGAGTGACCGATTTGGTCCATACTTTACACATAATATCTACCAGATATAGATCAGGTTCGAATATGGACTATATTTGTCCACTCCATCCCGTACCTCCCACACAATATTTTGGATAAGTTCACTTTAAGACCTGCTATTAAATCACTTTGTTGAAGCAACTTACATTCGCTGCCTCAATTACGATGTAAAAGTTGTTTCAGGGGCAAGTCCATACTTCTTGAGAAAACTGCCCGAAGGGTGTAAAAACCCCCTATGGCACCCCATGGTCTATGTCGGTCCATTCCTTTAAGTACCTTTTCCGCAAAATTTTTGAACTTTAATCTTAATCAACATTTTTGTCGGTTCATACGACCAAAATTTTGAAACCCCCTAAATACATAATTTTTTTGTGAAAAAGTGTTTCAATTTGCACAGGCTGAGGGTATATCTCTGTCGGCAAAGCCAACTGATACTTTTTTACTTGTTAAACTATTTTTTTGTATTCAGGTTTGTTTAAATTATTTCCTAAAGACTCGCATTTTTTAAAATCGATACACAAAAAAAAAATCCATATTCTTGGAAAAGTGTTATTTGTCTTAAAAAAATATTTGTTTTTTTAAATACTAGTCCCTATTTCTTAAATCCTCATCTTTAAATAGTTAAAAAGTGATGAAGTTAAGCCAATGGGGGGAAACTCCAGACTTAAACAATCATAGTTAAAAATCTTAAATATTTTTTTTCAAATTCAGGTCCATATTTTTTTAAATCCAGATTTTTCCAATTTTTTTAAATCCATGTTCTAAAAAAGTTCAAATCGGCGTTTTTTCGAAAAATGTTATATAAAAATCCACGATCTATTTTTTCGTAAGTCGACGTATTAAAAATTTTTTTTTTATACAAAATTTCTAAAACCACCTTTTAAAAATATTTTTAAAATACACATTGCACAGTGTCCGATTTTCCGAAAAACCTGGCCAAAACTCTAAAAATGAATGAATTTTGACCTAACCTTTGGTTCTTATGTTTTTCGGGCCGCTGATTACATTTTTGATATTATTTAAACCTCAGGCGGTCATTTAAGGGGTCTTTTTGGTCCCTCCTCCTATAAAATGTGATCTTATCGGATCAAAATATTCCAGAAATTTGTTCGCCATAAAATTTTACTATGGGTCCTAGAATACACCAAAACTCTATATTTTACCTAAACTCCAGAAATATGCAAAATTATAAACACATTTTAGGGTTAAGGGATCAGACCAAAATATTCCAGAAATTTGTTCGCCATAAAATTTTACTATAGGTCTTAGAATATACCAAAACTCCAAATTATACCCAAACGCCAGAAAGAGACCCTATACTATATTCTGACATTCTGAATGAAAGAAAATCTGTACATACCTGCAAGACAAAATATCACATAAAAACAAAAAGTGCAAATATGTACAGGATGTTTCGATGGAAATTGGTAATAAACCCTTCCTTTTTTTATGAAATGATAAATTACACGGCCCAACTCGATCTTACTCACAACTATTTTCATAATTTATTGTGAAAATTGATCTTGAAAAAAATTAACAAGTACGGACATCAATTATTAAAGAACGCACAATTCATTGGCGACACTGAACATCTTAAATACGTTTTACATACCTTTCATTACAATTACAAAAAGAAAATATTTAACAACCGTTGTTTATTTTGCATATTATCATAGATTTATAAACAACTTAAATATTGAAAAAAAGCCAAATAGGGTCACTTCGACCTGCTTTTTTAAATCCACTTATTAAACAAGAAATGTATATATTTTTTCATAACTATACGCACTGGGATCCTATAAACAATATCTGACCCTTTTTAGTGTAAATTGATTATTTTTTTTTTCGATTTTTGACCAGGTTTTTTGGAATATCGGACACTGTGCATTGTTTAAAATAATTTTTTAAATAAACGTTGTTCAAAATAATTTTTAAAACCAACATTATTCAAAATAAATATTTTCTATGAACTGCACTTATTAAAATATTTTTGCAAAAACTCCACGTATTCTTCAAAAAATATTTCTTTAAAAATTCCCCACTTTCTTCAAAACGTATTTTTTAAAAACTCCACGTTTTCTTCAAAAAATATTATTTTTAAAAACACCTCGTTTTCTTCAAAAATTATTTTTTAAAAAACTTCAGGTTTTCTTCAAAAAATTGTCTTATAAAAATTCCACGTTATCGCCAAAAAATATGCTTCTAAATCCACGTTTTCTTAAGAAAAAAAATTATATATTCTTAAAAAAATATTTTTTAAAAAAACTCCACCTTTTCTTCAAAAAAATATATTTTTTTAATTCCACGTTTTCTTCAACAATTATTTTTAAACTCCACGATTTCTTCAAAAAATATTTTTTTTAAAAACTCCAAGTTTTCTTCAAAAAAATATATTTTTTTTTAATTCCACGTTTTCTTCAAAAAATATGTTTAAACAAATTCACGTTTTTTAAATCAATGTTTGTTGGTATTCTTTTAAACATATCTTTTTAAAATCCACATTTTTATAAAAAATCTTAAATCATATTATTTTCTTAATAATATGTTTTTAACTAATCCATCCAATATTTTTAATTTGTTTTACGAAAACTACTAACAGCCTGTTTCTGTATGTCAAAAGAAGAATATGTGCGAATGAAACACGCTAAACTAAACTCAGATATTATGATGTTTTAAGAGATAGTGGTTATTCCTTTTTATACCCTCCACCATAGGATGGGGGTATATTAAGTTTGTCACTACGTTTGTAACTACTCGAAACAATCATTGTAGACCCCACAAACTATATATATTCTTGATCAGCGTGCAATTCTACATCGATATAGCCATGTCCTTCCGTCTGTGGAAATCACTCTAGCGTCCGAACGGATTGACGTAGGTGAATGAAATTTTGGGAAAATCTATTATATGTACGTAGGACTTTTGGTATTGAAAGCGGGCTATGTAGGTCCACGCTTTCGTGTAGCCCCCATAAGGAATTTTTAATTGGTTGTAAATTGGTATTTTGTGTCTCCAGAGGCCAAAAAACATTCCTACCAAAGTTGGTTTATATAGGTCCACGTTTTGGTATAGCCCCCATATAACGCCCCATATAAAGTACATCATTTTAATATATTTTGAATGTATTAGTCCCATTTGACAACATAATCGGTTGTAACATTGTATTTTGTGTTTCCAGAGGCTAAGAAACATTTCCACCGTAAAGTGTTTATATAGGTCCACGTTTTGATATGGCCCCCATAGGACGATATCTCCAGATTTTCGGTATTTTGAAGGTTTTGGCCTCATTATCACACCGAGATGGCTGAAATTTGGTATTTAGTCTTCGTTGGGGGTATAAAACTTTCCCCCATATAGCCCCCATAGAACGGTACCTTCCGATTTTCGGTATTTTGAAGGTTGTGGCCACATTAATCCCCCGAAATGGCTGAAATTTGTGGTGGAGGGTATAAAAAGTTCGGCCCGACCGAACTTAAGTTTTCAAGTTTTTCAAAAAATATATACATTTTTTAAATCCTCAAAAAATATAAAAACACGTTTTCTTAAAAAAATATTTTTTACTCAACTTTTTCCTCAAAAAATAGTTTTTTAAAAATCCAAGTTTTCTTCAAAATTAAAATATAAAAATATTAAAATATAAAAATATTTAAAAAAAAAATCATTCCTTCAAATTTTTCCCAAAATATTTCTTCAAAAATATGTTCGTTTCTAAAATAATATTTGTTGAAAACTAATATCAACTTTTTTTAATTCTTGAAAAAATTATAAAAACACTTTTGCGAGGCTCATGAGATTTTTTGTTTTTTGAAATCCACGTTGCTTGACTTTCCTGAATTTTAATTTTATCGTTTTTAATCTAAATAAATTGTTCTTAAAAACACCAATAATATATAAAAATATTAAATATTTTTTATATATGTGATTTTCTTGTGGATCCTGAAAAACCCCACATTCGTTTAAAATTTCAAAATTATTTCCTCATACAAATTTTTTAACGTTCCACAGTTTTCCCATCTATACCCCACGCATATACTGACATTTAATGTTTGTTCATTTGCGGCCTCTATACAAACACACTTTCTTATACTCATTCGTCCATTCATACATACATACATCAGTATATCTATATAGACTATATTATATTGAATCAATTAAAAGCTGAGTATATTGGCTCCCACACAAATACATACATAAAAGTCTATTTGAACTGCCTCGCCACATCTGTGTTTCTGTTGTTTGTTTCCCAAGCCATGCACTCTCCAATTTTTTGTTGTGGCCGAGTCCATTGTGTTCCGGTGTCTATGTGAGTGAGACCAATTTTTTGGGTTATTTTTTTGCTTGTTGCCCATACGGTCAATACCGTCTGTCTGAACATGCATTCATTCATTCATTCATTTACTCACTCATTCATCCTGCCGAGAATGGATCTCAGTTATTGTTTTGTGTTTTTTTTCATCCTCTTTGCCAGCTATCTATTTGTTGTTATTGTTGATATTTTACAAAAGTCCTTCAAGCTTTGAGCTCACACGGTCGGTCGTTTGGTCGGTAGGCCAGATTCAATCCATGTGCTGGAGGAGTTTTTTTTTGTGATGTTCTCATTTTTTGGCAACATGGCCAATGAGAATTATTTTTTGTTTGTTTGTTTTGTTGGTCTGTAAAGTTCCTGAGATTCGTTTTAACATTTTGTTATTATGATGCGTCTCCATTGTTGTTGGTGGTGTTGCAGTTATAGCTGTTGCTTACCACTTTGCAACTTTTGTGTACCCTTGCAGCTGTTTGGTTGGAGTGTGTGTGTTGAGTGTTCAGCTGCTGGGCAAAGCTTGGTAATGGCCATTGTTGCTTGGTGTCGTTGTTAAATACTCGGATTGTTTTTATGGACTCTTTTGCTCCCACGTGCGGATCAGATCACTGCCGGCTGGATGGTTGGCTTTTTTGCTTGATTGTGTGTGTGTATGTGTGGCTGCATGGCCAAGCTGACTATTATTCTATGATTTTGGCACGTTTGACTGTTGAACATGGTGTCGTTCTATAAAGTTATGTATGTTGTTTTTTTGTAGTCGTGTTGTTGCTGTCACTGTTATTTGCCATACTCTCTGCAGCTCTTGGTTTTGTTATTTGTCAATTGTTTTTCACATTTTCGAGTGTCATCAACATTTTTAACACAATATGACACATGCCATCATATAAATATGTCCGTCGTATAAACTATTCCCTCGACAATTTCATATTTGTTGTTATTTTTGGTTATGCTGTTATTTCCCCGTACTGTATTGAGTTGACTTGTTGTATTGGTCACGGATGTTCATGACTTTATTTGAAGTGAATAGCAGAGAGTATGTGTGTGTGTGGCTTGATAAGTGTCCTAAAAATAGAGGGTAAAAATGACAAGGATAACTGTGGCCAGGTTGGGTGTGTCTGTATGTTAAAATATAAATTGTAATAAACTTATTTCTATAGTTGGAGTTTATAAAATGAAGGCTGATCATTTATGTCATGCAAAAATAGCCAATGGCCTTATTAACAATTCTTTTGGAAGCTATAAGTTATTATGCAACTTACTAATTTTAATTTTTTATTTATTTAATTTCAGGTAATTTTGAAACGCCCGCAAAAATTGAATCCGTGGTAAGAATGTTAAGAATATATGAACGATTTCAAGAAATTATATTTCCCATAGGATAAGATTTTCCATAAGGATAAGGATTTCCATAGGAAAACTTCTATTCAGCCTGCTGAATAAGGTTTTCTATAGGAAAACTTCTAATCAGCCTGCTGAATAAGGTTTTCTATAGGAAAACTTCTAATCAGCCTGGCTGAATAAGGGTTTCCTTAGGAAAATTTTTATTCACACGGGCTGAATAAGTTTTTCCATAGGAAAACTTCTATTCAGCCTGGCTGAAAACTTCTATTCCGCATGACTGAATATGGTTTTCCATAGGAAAACTTCTATTCAGCCTGGCTGAATAAGGTTTTCCATAGGAAAACTTCTATTCAGCCTGGCTGAATAAGGTTTCCCATAGGAAAACTTCTATTCAGCCTGCCTAAATAAGGTTCTCCATAGGAAAACTTCTATTCAGCCTGGCTGAATGAAGGTTTTCCATAGGAAAACTTCTATTCAGCCTGGCTGAATGAAGGTTTCCCATAAGAAAACTTCTATTCAGCCAGGCTGAATAAGGTATTTCATAGGAAAACTTCTATTCAGCCGGGCTGAATAAGCTTTTCCCTAGGAAAACTTCTATTCAGCTGGCTGAATGAAGGTTTTCCATAGGAAAACTTCTATTCAGCCTGGCTGAATGAAGGTTTTCCATAGGAAAACTTCTATTCAGCCAGGCTGTATGAAGGTTTTCCATAGGAAAACTTCTATTCAGCCTGGCTGAATGAAGGTTTTCCATAGAAAAACTTCTATTCAGCCTGGCTGAATGAAGGTTTTCCATAGAAAAACTTCTATTCAGCCTGGCTGAATGAAGGTTTTCCATAGGAAAACTTCTATTCAGCCTGGCTGAATGAAGGTTTCCCATAGGAAAACTTCTATTCAGCCTGGCTGAATGAAGATTTCCCAAAGAAAATCTTCTATTCAGCCTGGCTGAATGAAGGTTTCCCATAAGAAAACTTCTATTCAACCAGGCTGAATAAGGTATTCCATAGGAAAACTTCTATTCAGCCGGGCTGAATAAGCTTTTCCATAGGAAAACTTCTATTCAGCCTGGCTGAAAAAGGTTTTCCATAGCAAAACATATATTCAGCCGGACTGAATAAGCTTTTCCATAGGAAAACTTCAAGACCACTATTCAGCCTGGCTGAATAAGCTTTTCCATGGCAAGACCTCTATTCAGCCTGGCTGAATAAACTTTTCCATATTGACTGAATGAAGGTTTCCTATAGGAAAACTTCTATTCAGCCTGGATGAAAAAGGTTTTCCATAGCAAAACATCTATTCAGCCTGGCTGAATAAAGTTTTCCATAGAAAAAAATTTATTCAGCCTGGCTGAATAAGGTTTTCCATAGGAAAACTTATATTCAGACCGGCTGAATAAGGTTTTCCATAGGAAAACTTCTGTTTAGCCTGGCTGAATAAGGTGTTCCATAGGAAAACTTATATTCAGCCTGGCTGAATAAGGTTTTCCATAGGAAAACTTTTATTTAGCTTGGCTGAATAAGGTTTCCATAGGAAAACTTTTATTTAGCCTGGCTGAATAAGGTTTCCATAGGAAAACTTTTATTTAGCCTGGCTGAATAAGGTTTCCATAGGAAAACTTCTATTCAGCCTGCCTAAATAAGGTTCTCCATAGGAATACTTCTATTCAGCCTGGCTGAATAAGGTTTTCCATAGAAAAACTTCTATTCAGCCTGGCTGAATAAGCTTTTCCATAGAAAAACTTCTATTCAGCCTGGCTGAATAAGCTTTTCCATAGAAAAACTTCTATTCAGCCTGGCTGAATAAGCTTTTCCATAGGAAAACTTCTATTCAGCCTGCCTAAATAAGGTTCTCCATAGGAATACTTCTATTCAGCCTGGCTGAATAAGGTTTTCCATAGGAAAACTTATATTCAGCCTGGCTGAATAAGGTTTTCCATAGGAAAACTTATATTCAGCCTGGCTGAATAAGGTTTTCCATAGGAAAACTTATATTCAGCCTGGCTGAATAAGGTTTTCCATAGGAAAACTTATATTCAGCCTGGCTGAATAAGGTTTTCCATAGGAAAACTTATATTCAGCCTGGCTGAATAAGGTTTTCCATAGGAAAACTTCTATTCAGCCTGGCTGAATAAGGTTTTCCATAGGAAAACTTCTATTTAGCCTGGCTGAATAAGGTTTTCCATAGGAAAACTTCTATTCAGACCGGCTGAATAAGGTTTTCCATAGGAAAACTTCTGTTTAGCCTGGCTGAATAAGGTTTTCCATAGGAAAACTTATATTCAGCCAGGCTGAATAAGGTTTTCCATAGGAAAACTTATATTCAGCCAGGCTGAATAAGGTTTTCCATAGGAAAACTTATATTCAGCCAGGCTGAATAAGGTTTTCCATAGGAAAACTTATATTCAGCCAGGCTGAATAAGGTTTTCCATAGGAAAACTTATATTCAGCCAGGCTGAATAAGGTTTTCCATAGGAAAACTTTTATTTAGCCTGGCTGAATAAGGTTTCCATAGGAAAACTTTTATTTAGCCTGGCTGAATAAGGTTTCCATAGGAAAACTTCTATTCAGCCTGCCTAAATAAGGTTCTCCATAGGAATACTTCTATTCAGCCTGGCTGAATAAGGTTTTCCATAGGAAAACTTCTATTCAGCCTGGCTGAATAAGGTTTTCCATAGGAAAACTTCTATTCAGCCTGGCTGAATAAGGTTTTCCATAGGAAAACTTCTATTCAGCCTGGCTGAATAAGGTTTTCCATAGGAAAACTTCTATTCAGCCTGGCTGAATAAGGTTTTCCATAGGAAAACTTCTATTCAGCCTGGCTGAATAAGGTTTTCCATAGGAAAACTTCTATTCAGCCTGGCTGAATAAGGTTTTCCATAGGAAAACTTCTATTCAGCCTGGCTGAATAAGGTTTTCCATAGGAAAACTTTTATTTAGCCTGGCTGAATAAGGTTTCCATAGGAAAACTTTTATTTAGCCTGGCTGAATAAGCTTTTCCATAGGAAAACTTCTATTCAGCCTGGCTGAAACAGGTTTTCCATAGCAAAACTTCTATTCAGTATGACTGAATAAGGATTTCCATAGGAAAACTTCAGCCTGAATAAGGTTTTCCATAGGAAAACTTCTATTTAGCCTGGCTGAATAAGGTTTTCCATAGGAAAACTTCTATTTAGCCTGGCTGAATAAGGTTTTCCATAGGAAAACTTCTATTTAGCCTGGCTGACCAAAGTTGTTGATTGGAAAACTTTCATTTTAAATTTACCTTTATTTGGAAAATTGCCCCTGATTTTTAACGAAGTCCATCTGGTTCTATTTAACTCATTGTTTTTTTCTCTCTCGGCTCACTTTGAAATGTAATGCGAAGAGGAAGTTGTGGTTTGTTTCCGGCAATTCTTGTATACATTCTCCGGGTATGATTGTGCATTTGTTGCTGTTGTTGCACATTTATTGCTATTTATGTGTGTGTCTGGCTGTTTGTCCCAATGCATTGCATTCAGGCAGCAGTTGGTGGTTGCCCGGCTGGCTGGCTGTTTTTTCGCATTTCTTTCAGCCAGTCCTTGTGTTATTTTTTTATTGTCCTTGTCAAGTGTTATTCTGATTTAATGGTACATAATGTCATTGTTTTATGTATTCAATAAAAATAACAGAAGCGACAACAACATCAACACAATAACAATAATAACAACAATTGCAATCAATATCAACAGCATATTGCTGTTGTTGATATTAAATGAACAATAATTAAGTGGCGGTTATTAAAGCATTAAAATGTTGTGGTAATCAGAGAATGTGAAGTGCAAAAAAGGGGTTGGTGGCGATTGTGGACACAAGGGCGTGTGAACGAGCGAGAAAAGTGGTGACTCCGACAATATATTGTATATGGTAATTAATGGTTTTGTTTGAATTGTTGAAACATAACAAACAACAAAAACACATACACTCGCATATGTGCGGGTGAAACATAAGTGTTGTTATTACTTTATAACAACAACACCAGCAATGAGCCATGCATGACACCTCGTGGAAAACAAGAATGCCATCGGTGTAGGGGGCGTTGTGTAAACACTCGGTTCTTTTTTTTAAATAATTATAGATCAATTGAATTTATTGTTTTCATTATGGCAACAATGTGATAAAAATCGAAATCAGTAAGTCAAAAAAAAATATGAAACAATGAGAGAAAAAATATTGTTAATATTTACCAATTCAATTGGGCAATAAAATTAAAAGTACTTAAAATATTGAAAAAAAAGATTTGTACAAATCTTATAACCTGTTTTCATAAGTAGGGTCAATAGGAGAGAAGTAAGATAGAGATTCAGCCACATTTACACCAAATAATCTATGTCTTTTTACTATCAGTCTAGGACCTTCTCTGTGCTCGATTGTCTCCGTTCCCTACTCATCCTCACATAACGTACAATACTCAATGTTATTATCATCCCACTTACGTGTCATAGATCTTATGCTGTAGTGACCAGTTATGAACCCCGTAGCGATTCTAATTTCTGACTTGCGTAGTGAGAGAAGGGACGCAGTTCTACGTCCTGAGATTGACGGCCAGATTGACTTCGATACCTTGCAACCAGGTACGTCTTGCCAAATTCTTACGGTTTTCTCTGCATATAGCTGGCTGAGTTTGCCAAGAAAGAAACAAAGCGGTGGCTTGACATAGTCCTTTACCATGATGTGCGAGGACTGGGAGCCTCGCCTTGCTAATTCGTCAACAATCTCATTCCTTTCAATATTGCAGTGCCCTGGTACCCAACAAAGGTTAACGCGTATATCACATGTTTTTAAGATGGGCCTACAATTTTGAACGATCCTAGATTTAATAGTATAAGATCTTAACGCCTTGAGGGCAGCCTCACTATCTGCATAGACTGTGACTGTCCTACCTGCGTGGTCCGTCATTCCTACCACTAATTCTAGGGCCTTCATTTCTGCAAAGACTTCCGTCTGAAAAACACTGCAATTTGTACTAAGCTTGAACGAGCATCTGATGTTTAACTCTTCGCAGTACACCCCCGCTTCAGTACCCTTATCCATCTTTGAACCATCAGTAAAGATTGGAATGGCTATCGGATAGTGGTCTGCTATGCTCCCATTCACTTCTATCAGGGATTATTACCTTCGCGGCATCAAAGCCTCGAGGCACCTGCCTGAGAGGTGTTCTTTACTGCTCCAGTAATAAGATGTGTTGCAGATCTTTGGACAGTAGCTAACCTGGACAAATTGGACTTACTGTTCAGGGCCTGGCACCAAACAATACATCCATAGGTCAAAATGGGACAGACCACTGTCTTATACAGCCAGTATTTCACATGAGGCCTGAAACCCCAACTTTTACCTATGGAGTTCTTACAGGAGTAGAGTGCAACTAGACCACTCTTAGTGCGCTCCTCTGTGTTCCTTTTCCATCTAAGCCGATGGTCAATGACCACTCCCAGGTATTTCGCCACAGTAGAGGGATTCAGCAGCATCAACCATCCAGTGTTGGTGGTACGAACTCAACGGTTTTCCTTTTACTGGTGAATAGCACCAACTCTGTCTTGCAAGTGCTTCTTGCATTCGTTCAGACAACGTAGACAGAAATTTCCCGCTAAGCGACTAACCTAGTTCCTAGTCTGTTGAATTCCTCCTCCTCTCGAATCATTTTGAAATTTATTTCAGTAAGTTGTCCTTGCGGCTTCCTTTAGGCGGTACAATTTTTTCTTGTGCAAGTCCATACTTCCTGAGATATTGGCTTTAAAGTTCCAAGAAACCCTGACGGCACCAACCGATATGCCAAATCCGCAAGTAATTCTCGCAGGGAGTTTCTGATTGGTGCTGACTTTGCACATCATATTATTTCATCCAGTCATGTATCAGGTTGAAATATGGACTATATCGGTCCACTTCTTCGGGTACCACACAAAATTCGTTTAAGAGCTCCTCTCGGATCGTCTTGAATTTTTTTTTCATCAGGTTGTCCTTACGACTCCACTTATGACGGTACAATTTTTTTCTTGCGCAAGTCCATACTTCCTGAGATATTGGCCTTAATGTTCCAAGAAACCCTGACGGCACCAACCAAAATGGCAAATCCGCAAGATAATTCTCTCAGGAGTATCTGATTGGTGCAGACTTTGCACATCATATTATTTCATCCAGTCATGTATCAGGTTGGAATATGAACTACATCGGTCCACTCTTTCGGGTACCTCCCACACAAAATTCGGATAAAGTGAAGTTTAAGAGCTCCTCTCGGATCGCCTTGAATTTTTTTTCAGTAGGTTGTTCTAGCGGCCACATTTACAAGGGTACAATTTTTTTTCCGGAGTAAGTCAATACTTCCTGAGATAATGACCTAAAAGCTCCAGAAACCTGCCGGCTCATACTAAAATGCTTATTGTGCAAGATAACTTTCAATTTTTTTTTTTCAAAAATTTCTTCCAAACTTGGTTTAACGAAATTTTTATTTCAAATATTTTATGAAGAAGTTTGGTTACTAAAAATGTTTGGTATATGTCCATGATTTGGTCTAGCCCCACATTACGGTACGTACAGATTTTAAAACGGCATAATTATTGTGTTTGGTTCGGTTTTGTTGTTGTTTTTTTTTTTTTCAAAGGCTGAGGGTATATCTCTGACTGATATTTTATTAGTTGTTTTGCCTAAAAAAAGTAACAAAAGTTGCAACACTTTTCACTTAAGAGAAGTGAACATTTTCCTAGTTTTCGGAGTACCGGAATGCATTCCTTGCACAAAATGGAAAAAGTACTGTATGTAGTACTACCTTGCAGGTGCTGGAACACAACTTTTATCAATCAATTCTGTTCCTGCAGAAAGCAATAACTTAACTGAATCTGCTATACCTTCGTTTACCGATCAACTTATTGTTGTCGCGCCGCGTAAGACCATATTTATTTCCAGGTTACATGCTGCTACCACGACCGAAAACATTCGATCGTATTTAAAGTCAAAAATACCAAATCTTCCTGATAATGATATACAAATTTTTAAATTTAATCCGTCACAACCTCGCGATATCTCCTCCTTTAGAATTGTTATTCCTGGTAAATGGTTCAGTACATTGATCGATAATACTTTTTGGCCTGATGATCTTGTAGTAAGAGAGTACGTATTTAGAGAAAGAGTAAATCGTGCAAATCCTATTACAATTTCATCGAGTTCAAAAAACTAGATGATAATATTAACCTGTCTTTTCTATATCAAAATGTTAGAGGCTTAAATACTAAACTTAGAAATTTATATATAAACAGTTTTCATTGCGATTTCAAAGTTATAGTTTTCACAGAAACTTGGCTAAAACCAGATATTAATGATTCTGAAATCTTTTCCGATAACTATCAAGTTTATAGAAAAGACAGGTTAAATAAAACTGGTGGTGGTGTTTTGATTGCTATTCATAACTCTATCTCTTCTGAACTTGTTGATCCTCAAAGTAACTCAAACGATGAATTCATTTGCGTAAAAAAAAAGCATCTCGGTAATTATATTCTTATAACCTGCTCCTATATTGCTCCTAATTCGGATATTGAAATTTATACTAGGCACGCTGATCTGATAGATAACGTCTCGAAAACACTCTCTGAATCTTGTACATTAATTTGCATGGGCGATTTTAATTTACCTAATGTTTCATGGGTAGCGGGTGATAATAAATTAGATTTCATACCTGCATTAAGTAATACCGGATTTGATATTTTTTGGGATAAGATTTATGATAAATGCTTATATCAAATTAATAATATTGTAAATGTCAAAGAACGGATTTTGGATTTAGTTTTTTCAACCACTTTAAACATTTCGTTAAATAGATGTTCTCCACTTGTACTACCTGAGGACAAGTATCATCCTACACTTTCAATCGACCTTGAAGTAAAAAATTGTTCAAATGAACTAAAGCCTCTGATTAACTCGACTCCTACATACAACTTCGCTAAAGTCAATCTTACTCAACTGAAACCCATGCTACGTAATACTGTATGGGATTTTAGTGATGATTTAGATCTATGTGTGTCAAGATTCTATAGTCAACTTGACACTGCATTTTCCACAGCCGTTCCTTTAACAATGAAAGCATTTGACCGCGGTCCTGCCTGGTTTACACCGAAGTTAAGACGTTTACGTAACATTAAGAACAGACTCTTCAAGAAGTTTAAGAAATGCAACAGCTCAATCAATTACTCAAAATACTTAATTGCTAGAAATGAATATAATATTGAAAACTCAAAATCGTATTCGATTTATCTCACCAAAATCAAATATGATTTAGAAAAGAATCCTAAAAGTTTTTATAAATTTGTGAACTCTAAACGTAAAGTTCAAACGTTTCCCAGTTGCATGAGATATGGTTGTAGAGAATCTTCTGATAGTGTAGACATCTCAAATATGTTTGCTGATTTCTTTGAATCATCTTATTCCTCTATAGGATTTAATGGTCAATATAACTTTTCTATTGAAACATTTAATAATTTTCCCTGTATCACTTTAACTGAGAAAGAGGTTTTAGCGGCTTTAAATACATTACGTATTTCAAATAAACCTGGACCGGATGGGGTTCCCACATCCATTCTTAAATCTTGCGCGAATGAATTTTATTTACCACTTACTAGGATTTTTAACGAATCTTTACGCCAAGGATATTTTCCACTCCAGTGGCGGTCTAGCTATATTATTCCACTTCATAAGTCTGGAAATAGATCTTTGGTTGATAATTATAGATGCATAGCAAAATTAAGCGCCATTCCTAAATTATTGGAACTATTAATATCTCGCAGATTAAAACATTTCATGAAATCAATAATTTCACCTCTTCAACACGGTTTTATTCAAGGAAGATCAACAACCACAAATCTCTTAGAATTGGTTACGCATGTGCATAAGGCATTTAGTAATAAGAATCAAATTGATGTTATTTATACTGACTTTAGTAAAGCCTTCGATACGGTTGTACATAAACTGTTGCTTTACAAACTTAACGTAATGGGGTTTCCTTGCGTTTTCTTAAACTGGATATCCACCTACTTAGAAGGTCGTACACAGAATGTGTTATTTAATAGTTGTTTATCGAAAAATGTTACTGTCTCGTCTGGTGTTCCACAAGGTAGTCACTTAGGACCTCTTCTGTTCGTACTATACCTTAATGATCTCCCTTCTGTTATACGTTTTTCTAAAATGTTGATGTACGCTGACGACGTTAAATTGTTCCATCAAATAAAAACTTCAAGCCATTCACTTCAATTACAATTTGATTTACATTCTTTAGCTAACTGGTGTGGCGTCAATGGAATGTCCTTAAATCTTAAAAAATGTAAAAAGCTTTCACTATTTAGGACTCAACATATCTGCACTGAATACCATGTTGGTTCATACAAATTAGAAAATGTTTTGTCATTCGTTGATCTTGGTGTAATATTGGATAATAAACTAAGATTTCATCTTCATATTGATTCCTGTGTTAATAAAGCCAAGTCATTATTGGGATTTATTAAGCGATGGTCCAAAGAATTTCAGGATCCTTACGTCACCAAACGTCTATTCGTTAGCTTGGTTCGTCCGGTCTTAGAATACGGCTGTATTATATGGAGTCCTTCTTATAAGTGTTATTCAGATAAAATTGAATCTGTTCAAAGTCAATTCCTTTTGTTTGCTCTCCGCGGCTTAAATTGGAATACATCTGTACCGCTCCCCCCTTATGAAAGTCGTCTTATGTTAATTGACCTGCCTACACTCGAGAGAAGACGTTTCATGTTGAAATCAATGTTTATTATAAAACTGACTCGTGGATTAATTGATTCTCCATTTTTATTAGGCGAAATAAATTTTAATTTCCCGTCTCGTTTAACTCGTAATTTTATCCCAATAAATTTGCCACTCGTTAGAACCAATTATGAAGCTAATAATCCCATGAGAGCTTTATGTGAATCCTTTAATAATATATATAATAGTATATCGTTTACTGACCCTTTAAACTTGATAAAAAATGCTATTATGCGTATGTAGTGAGTGCCAGACACGTATGCATGATTTGTGATTTAGTACTTCTTCATCTAACCTTAGTTAATTAGTTTTAGTGTATTAATACTTGTTTACTTTTACTGTATGCCGGCTGATTTAATATGTAGCCGGTCATCCCATCATTCTACTAACCCTCCATAGTCCGGTCTATGGGGTGTACGCGTTCCCTACGATATAGGGAGGTGGCCCCCTCGGTCGGGTGGGGCGGGAAAGAGTGGCGTGGGACCGAACGAAAAAAAAAAAAAAAAAAAAAAAAATTTATCATTATGATGTCTCAACGACAAAATTATTTTTATTTGTTAATTTGTTAGTATTCTACACAATTAATACGATATATAGATAACACTGTGCAACAAAATGCAATTCTTTTCAAAATGATGGAAAAAAACTGAATAGATGATGAAAGTAGAGCTAAAAATATGAGACACGTGTATCGGCGTTTATCACGTTTACATTGGAAAGTAACCAAAGTAGGCGAGGCAAGTTCCGTCCATTTCTAGCTTTTTCGAAATATTCGAGTTAAGATATCTTGGAATCCTTGCATTTTAGGTATATAGTGTCTTTGGCAACTTTACAGAGGAGGACGTGGGCAATATTTCTGTAAAAAAGTTTCACCCTCATGCGGTTCATCGAAAGGGTCTTTTTGGTCCTTTTTTCGAAAATCTTTCAAAAACTCCTGTAAAATGTGATCATATCAAATCCAAATATTCTACAAAATTGTTCGTCATAAAACTTTACTATAGGTCTAACAAAAAATAATTTTAGAGGGATGACGTCAAAGACAAAAATATTTTTCGTCAAATTTTACTATGGGTCACCAAAGAAATGAAATGCCTATTTACATTATACATCATAAAAGTATCAGTATCAATTTTGCTGAAAAAACATGAAAATATTTCCCAATTTTTTTGATGAAAAATTGTTCCTTCTTTCGAGTTTATACATTAAAGTAATATGAAACTTGGTTATAGATGAAAAGTGTCAAAAGATGAAAAATTCAACACAAAATTTCACTATGAGCATATATATATATATATCCATATATCTAGCTATACTATTTCCTTAAAAAAAAAATTAGATTACAAATTTATATATATTTGGATGAAATTATATGTTTTAATTTTGGACTGTTAATTTTACATAATTCCATAATATAATAATAATTGTTCAACAACCATCCCATGAGGGACAAGGGAGACTTCTCTCATATCAATGAGTGCACCCCGATTCATATTAGGTCAATGATATGGGACGTACAGTTTATCGCCGAGTCCGAACGGCGTGTCTAAGACACCACTTTTGTAGAGAAGTTGTACATGGCTGAAATACACAGGAAATGTCGCCAACATTACTGATGGGTATTTTACCACCGTTGAAAAGTGTTTTGATGTCTAATAACTTCCAATAATTCCAAATAATTCCAATTCCAATATTTCAAATAAATCCTCATAAATGAGGTTAACCCTGCAAAAAGCTATAATATAAACATGGCCTAAACTTGGCATAAAGATTTTTGAAGTAGTCATTGTGCATTGGCCAAAAAATATATATTTCTAGGAAACTATGAAATGAAGTTAATAATTCAAATGAATGTTCACATTTATTTTACATTTCTGTGAATAAATGTGTGAATATTTAATTGATGTTTTGAATATTTGTTTGTTGTTTTTCTGTTAATCCTAATTTATTCTTTTCATGATGATGTTGCTGTTATTTAGGTATTCAAAATATTAATTGAATGTCTGAGAGGTATTTTTTTATAAAAACAAAGCTGAATTGCCAAACTTTGGATTTAATGAATTTTTTGAATGAAATTATGATGAATTTGCAATAATAAAAAAATTTTTTGTAAATTGTTTGCGCATTAGGAAATATTAAGAAAAAGTAATAATATAATGATTATATTATGTATGTTTATTTTATAACAAGTAAGAAAGTATCGGTCGGCTATGCTGACGGAGACATAACCTTAGCAAATGACAAAAAAAAAAAAAGCCAAACCAAACACAATAATTATGCCGTATATAAAATATATTATTGATTTTGTACCGTAATGTGGGGATATACCAAATCATCGACATATACCAAACATTTTTAGTAACCAAACTTCTTCATGAAGGATTCGAAATATTAAATTACGATAAACTAAGTTTGACAGAAATTTTTTAAAAAGTTTCAGAGTTATTTTAGTATGCGCCGTCAGGTTTTTGGAGCTTTTGGGCTATTATCTTAGAAGGTATTGACTTACACCGTTGTTAATAAGGCCGCTCGAACAACCTACTGAGAAAAGAATCAAAACGATGCGAGAGAAGCTCTTAAACTTAACTTTACCCGAATTTTGTGTGGGAGGTACCGGAAGGAGTGTACCGATACAATTCTTATTCCAACCTGATACATAACTGGATGAAATAATACGATGTGCAAAGTCTGCACCAATCAGAAATTCCCTGCGTGAATTATCGTGCGGATTTCCCATTTTGGTTGGTGCCGTCAGGGTTTCTTGGAGCTTTTATGGACTTGCGGAAGAAAAACAAGTAAGAAAAGCGTTAAGTTCGGTTGGGCCGAATTTTTTATACCCTCCACCACGAACTGTATTGAAGTGAATGCCAAAAAATACCGAAAATTGGTAATATAAAGACGCATACTTATACCGACAAATTTCAGGGGGAAAGTTGTATACCCCCAACGAAGACCAACTAACAAATTTCAGTCATTTCGGTGGGATATTGAGGTCACAACCTTCAAAAAGCCGGAGTTACTGTTCTATGGTCTATATGAAGATACATTTCATATGCGTTTAATACCCCAAATGAAGGCCAAATACCAAATTTCAGCCATTTCGGTGGAATATTGAGGTCACAACCTTCAAAATACCGAAAATAGGGAATTACCGTTCTATGGGCGCTATACTAAGGCGTGGACCTGTAGCGACAAGTTTCTGGTGGAAAGTTTTATACCCCCAATGAAGACTAAATACCAAATGTCAGTCATTCCGATGTGATAATGAGGCTAAAACCTTCCAAATACTGAAAATCGGGAGATATCGTCCTATGGGGGCTATATTGAGGCCACAACCTTCAAAACACCGAAAATCGGGAGGTAAGTTCTATGGGGGCTATATAAGGGCGTGGACTTATTTATACCAACAAATTTCATATGGAACGTTTAATACCCCAAATGAAGACCAAATACCAAATTTCAGCCATTTCGGTTGATTAATGTGGCCACAACCTTCAAAATACCGAAAATCGGGAGGAACCGTTCTATGGGGGTTATATGAAGGCGTGGATCTATACCTACAAATTTCTGAGGGGAAAATTTTATACCCCCAACGAAGGCTAAATACCAAATTTCAGCCATTTCGATGTGATAATGAGCCTAAAACCTGCAAAATACCGAAAATCGGGAGATATCGTCCTATGGGGTCTATATCAGAACCTTGACCTATATAAAATTTTATGGTAGAAATATTTCTTAGCCTGTGGAAACACAAAATACCAAATTACCACCAATTCAAAATATCTTAAAATGACGCGTACTATATATGGGGCGTTATATGGGGGCTATACCAAAACGTGGACCTATGTAAACATAAACATATAATAGATTTTACCAAAATTTCATCCACCTACTTTAATCCGTTCGGCCGCTAGATTGATTTCCACAGACGGACGGACATGGCTATATCGATGTAGAATTGCACGCTGATCAAGAATATATATAGTTTGTGGGGTCTACAATGATTATTTCGAGTAGTTACAAACGGAATGACAAACTTAATATACCCCCTATATTATGGTGGAGGGTATAAAAAACGCAAAAAATTGCAACTTGGTATATTTTGTACATAGTTGATTCAGAATCCTTTTCTGAAGATATTCCCGGTGGTAGAATTTCAGACAAAGTCAGACAAACTCTATCGCGTTTAAATTCTGATCTGAGTTTTAGTATCTCTTAATATATTTTATTTTGTCTTCGAAATTTTGACTTTGACGTCAAATTATACCGCGAAATTTTAATATTTTGAAAACAAATTGCATATCGCTATATTTTGACATGTTCTTTCTTAAAATTAATTAAAAACCTCGCGTTATTAAAAGTTAAAAAAAAACTGTCCGAATTACCTATAGTGCACTCCCGTTAACACATCGCACAACATCAGTTGTGAAATAAAAAGAAGAATTGTATTGGCCAACAGATGCTACTTTGGCTTAAGTAGCAGACAAGGCAGTGCTTGGTGTGTTTCAGAGAAAAATTCTTCGAAAAATCTATGGACCAATCTGCATTGACGGTGAATATCGACGTCGTATGAACCACGCGCTGTATCTGCTTTATAACGACATACTATGTCGCGAGTTCATATAAACGGTGGTCAAAAATATAAGGAGTTGGTCAAACAAAAAAAGGAAGATCGGTCCACGCTTTGGTACAGTCCCAATATAACGGTACTTCCGAATTTTCGATATTTTTAATATTTTAGCCAAATTCCACCAAATTCGCTGAATTTTTGCATTGAGAGTTCCCAGTGGAGAAAAAACTTTTCTGATTATCCAACCGCAGTAGCTGATATTTGGTATCCTATAGAGAATTGTTGGTCCACGTTTTAATATAGCCCCCCATAGAACGATACCGCTCGATTTTCGGTATTTTGAAGGTTTTAGCCACATTATCTATCAGAAATGACTGAAATTTGGTTTTCAGTCTTTATATGTTTTTGTGGGCTTATTGAATACATCAAAATTCTGTCTCCAAATAAGAGAATTTTCCTTAAAAACGTCTTTTGGTCAAAAACGGCCCAGGTTTTGCTAAAAATCCCAATTTCTATATTGACTGCTCCCCATTTTTTTATTTGTATTTTTAAAATTTCCTCGTTTAAAGACAAGATTATTAGGTACATAATAAGCTAACAAAAATATGTGGTGATCGGTCCATTCGTTTTCGAGCTTTAGTCGACACCGCAAAACGCTTTGTTAAAAAAGGGGGTAACCCCTTTTGCAAGCCTCTGCAGCTTGCACCTGTAAACATTCGATGTACTCACTTTCCACAACTCAAACAACAAATACACATTTTTCAGATGTTATTCGAATTATTTTAATTGTAATTCGAGAATTCTATTTGTAATTCGTAACATTTCATTTGTAATTCGAATTATTCCATTTGTAATTCGAAATATTCCATATGTAATTCGAAATATTCAATTTGTAATTCGAATTGTTCCATTTGAAATTCGAGTTATTCCATTTGGAATTCGAATTATTCCATTTGTAATTCGAATTATTACATTTGTAATTCGAAATATCGAAAAATCGATATAGTCTTCTATATAATTTTTCGCCACTCCACTAATTTCAAAATTTGCTTCACAAAATTATTGATGAACTAAGAACTACAGGCCTTGGTAACTGTAAACACCATATGATCACTATTAGCTTTCAAAATAATGTGTAACCAAGTTTATTACATCCAACGCAACTTAAAAAATCAGTTTTATAACGACCGTTACATTAAATATTCAAATATTTTAAGATAATAAATATTGTTAATTTTGGGGAAAAAATGGAGAAAAATTTACATTGTCAACAATTATCGGATTTGAACCCTCATATAGACAAATATAGTTGAAGTATCAATACCAAAATTCCAAAACCTTCTAATTGGAATGTTCTCTATCGACTCCCATCAATATATTTGTACTCCGAGGTACTTTGTTTTGACCATTTTTGGGCACTGTCGCGACACTGTGCGACATCAGTATAGATATTATAAGAATTAGCGATGATGAACCCGCTAAAAAGGCATATAAATACGGGCCACATGGCGGTACACGCAGAACGCCTCGATGGAGCAAACAAGTTTAAAAAGAGATTGAAAGTCGCGATATTCGTAAAACCGAAGCAACAACTAGAGAGAATTGCAGATCTTTTCTTAGTTCTGCTTATGGAACAAATGTTCTGTAATGAGCTGGCCCATTAAGAAAGTAAGTAACGTTACAGGAGGCTACACCAAACCACGAGCCGATATTGTCTACATTCGGTCCACAGTGCAGGCTGATGTTGTGCAAAATTTTAGCAGGACAACCCAATTATTCTGGAAGTTATTAATTTAGCACCTCTACATAAGTGATTTCGACCCTATTATAGAGCCAAAAAATGGAATCGAGCTTTGATGTGAAAACGTAATTACTTGTGAGTTGAATGAACCTTTTAACGTTCCCTTGAACTTTAAGAAATTAAAGATGTTGCCAGAAATTTCCTCAAAATGTTGCCAATAAATTCTTCGTAAAACAATTAAAAGATTGAGATTATTATTTCAAATTAGTGTCTGCCTTAATATAAATACATTTGTATGTATGTATATTTTGATTTTATTTAAATCATAAATATATTTTCATGATGATGTGGCATTTAATTCAAGTGTTCAAAATTCTTATGAATATGTCTGAGAGGTTTTTTTATATGAAAAATAAATATGCATTGTCAAAATTTATATTTAATGAAATTGTTGATGAATTTGCAAGAATATATAAGTGTCTTGAAATTTTTTTGACATATTACACTGTGCAACATTTTTAAGGTGATCTTGTGCAAACAATTCGAACTGTGGATTTTTTGAAGGTACAGACCCAAACGACAAGAAACCCTAGATGGGTTTTGTTGTGTCAGATCCAGCTCGGAATTTATGGCACCATCTAAACATGGTTAAATATTGAGTTTTTAAAGAAATTCGGGGCTAAATCTCTGAAACCAATGCGAATCTTCTTCTGACCTCTAAAGCAAATTTGTAGGTACGGACAAGAATGAAATATTTGTAGAAGTAATGAACTCGAAAAACAGCATTTATTGCCTCAAATTTCAAAAAAAAGCACAAATTCCACAATTTTTATACATTTCGCACCGTATCTGAATATTTTCTTTTGGAAAAATATTCCCTGGAATGTAATACACAACTCTTCAGAACATGTCATTGTTGTAAAATGCCTCTATGCCGTTGTTTTCAGTACATCTTTCAACGAAGATTTAATAAAAATGTCAATAATGTAGTGAAATCCGAAATGCGAGAATAAACTGTTGGTGTGAACTGTGTTTGAAATACGTGTTGTAAAAGTTATGATGCAAAATACCGCTGAAACAAGATGAAGTAAGCATTCTAGAGTTTCAGAATGTTCTAAAGAAATGTTGAGAACTTTATTTGGAAGATTTTTGACAAAGGTTACTTGGTTCAACTCCCAATATTTTAGCCGATACTGACCAGAATTTCAGCGATTATGTAAAATTTTCTATATTTTATAGATTTTGATGCCCTAGATGGAGTTTTTCTTATGTGGTTTTTTCAAGAGTAAAGTTCTACTAGTTTAGGGCTACAATATTGCTAAAGACAGCAAGGCCAAATTCCTATTCGTTTCTGAGATAAAGGCCTGATAAATGCAAAAAAGTGTAGATTTAGCCCGGTTTAGATGAGGCCATAAAATCCGAACTGGATCTGACAGGACAAAACCCTACTATGGTTTTTGACGTCTAAATATGTACTTTCAAAAAATGCATACTAGAAGTTGTTTGCATTTTCAGTGTTGCATAGTGTTATAGAAAGTTTAGGTTTAATAACTTTAAGGAATCTTTAAAAATCGGACAACATTAACTATTATGCGCTTGCTTTCACGTCCTAAGCAAGATAAAACCACATTTTCTGGCCTTATCTGTGCAAATGGTGTCGTGCAATATTCGACATGCCGTTCGTATTCAGCATTGTGTTCCTATAATATTGGACAAAATATAGAATTGATTTTCATAGAGAATTCTTGTCATTTTGCCGCGGGTTGCACAACAACCACCATAACTAAAATAATAATTAAATGACATTCATTTTTCCGCTAATGAAATTTCAACCCATTTTATTTCAATATTTAACATTAATTTTAATTTAGTAAAAATGTGTTTGTATGTTTTCCTCCTTTTTATGAATTCAATTCAATTGTGTGGTGTTGTTTTCTTTCGTTCATTTTGTTAACGCGCTTTACCATTGTCCCACATCTTTTGTTAAGTGAAAACGAGTTTATGTCGGTTGGTGGATTAATATCATATTTACATTAATTAGTTAATTAATAATAAAAATTGCACAAATAATTAGTGTTGTTTAAACGGACACATGCAACAAACACACACACATACATTCGGCCATTCGCATACACCGCACATTGCATGTTTCACACACACTCAACGCAAAAGTTGAGTGCTCAAACGCGGTGTGTAAATGAGTGCCCGAATGTGTATAAGTGTTGTATATTATTTTATTTGTTTATTATTAAATTAAACAGGAATTAAATTCACACAAAAGTACAAAAAAAGAACAATAAAGTCAATTCCACACACACACTAGGAATCCCAGCACCATGGGCAAGTCAAAGCAACTTGGCGCCGCCGCCACACAGAGATGAGTAATTTTTAACAATTGCGAATGGTTGGTTTAGTGCTGTTGCTGTTGCAGCAGCTGACGCTGTTGGTGGTGGTGATGCAGGTTGCATGTTCATGAAACTTTATTATACATCTGCCACCAATACCACTATCTACGCCACAGGCAATGATAATAATCATGTTAATGATATGATGCCACTGCCACAATGGCATTGCCACTACTTCTGCTGGTTGACTGGTTGCTTGGTTGGTCGACTGACTGACTGTTTGGTTGTTGGTTGGTCGGTTGCTTGTTTGACGGCATATTTGACGTAACAGCTTCTTTTTTTCTTCTAAAGAGATACGAAAAGGAGGGCATATTAATATTTCCATTTCATATGTAACAGGTTGCAGCACATAAAAAGAAAATACCAGAAGGAATTAAGGGAGGTGACCTAATTTTCCCCATAAAAAGACCAACTGGTCCTCTATTAGAAGACCTGATGGTCTGCTATGGTAGCATAACTGGTCTTCTATGAGAAGACCTATTGTTATCGCATACTGTAGTCTATAAGAAGACCTCCTGGCAATCTGTAACAAGACTTCTTGGTATTCTATAAGAAGAATTCCCGATCTTCTATAAGAAGACATCATGATCTGCCGTAGGACGATTTTCTGATATTCTTTACGAAGATTTCCTGGTTTTTATAGGGAAGTCCTCCTGTTCTTCTTTAAGAAGACATGATGATATGCTATAGGAAGGCCTTCCGGTATCCTATCCTGGTATTCTATAAAAAGACCTAATGATCTGTTATGAGAAGACCCTTTTGGTCCTACATAAGAAGACCAAATAGTCTCATTTAAGATGGTCTCCTAGATTTCTTCAAGAATACCTTATAGTCTTCTTTGATAAGACTTCCAGCCCTTCTATAGTAAGACCTCTTAGTTTTCTATAGGAGGATTTCCTGGCCTTTTAAAAAAATACCTCATTGTCTTCTATAAAAATACCTACGGGTATTACATAAAAAAACCAACTGGTTTTCTATAAGTTGACCTTCCAGTCTTCTATAGTAGGACCTTCCAGTCTTCTTTAGGGAGACCTTCCAGTCTTCTTTAGGGAGACGTTCAGGTGTTCTTTAGGAAAACCTTCTTGTTTTCTTAAGATTACTTTCCGGTCTCCTTTAGGAAGACCTTCCGATCTTCTTTAGGAAGAGCTTCCGGTCTTCTTTAGGAAGACCTTCCGGTCTTCAATAGGAAGATCTTCCGGTCTTCTTTAGGAAGATCTTCCGGTCTTCTTTAGGAAGTCCTTCCGGTCGTCTTTAGGAAGACCATCCGGGCTTCTTTAGGAAGACATTCGGGTCTTCTTCCGGTCTTCTTTAGGAAGACCTTAAGATCATCTATAGGAACACCTTCCGGCCATCTTTACAAAAACCTTCCTGTGCTCTTTAAGAAGACTTTTATAGTTAGACTTTCCGTTCTTCTATAGGAAGACCTTCCGGTCGTCTATAGAAAGACCTTCCGGTCTTCTATTGGAAGACCTGCGGTCGTCTATAGGAAGACCTTTCGGTCGTCTATAGAAAGACCTTCAGGTCATCTATATGATGATTTTCCGGTCTTCTTTAGGAAGACCTTCAGGTCATCTATAGAAACACCTTCGGGTGCTCTTTAAGAAGACTTTCCCATCTTTTATAGTTCGACTTACCGGTCTTCTATAGGAAGACCTTTCGGTCGTCTATAGGAAGACCTTCCGTTCTTCTATAGGAAGATCTTCCGGTCTTCTTTAGGATGGTCCGGTCTTCAATAAGAAGACCTTTCGGTCATCTATAGGAAGACCTTCCGGTCGTCTATAGGATGGTGTTCCGGTCTTCTACATGAAGACATTCCGGTCGTCTAAAGAAAGACCTTTCGGTCATTTATAGGAATACCTTCCGGTCATCTATAGAAGACCTTCCAGCCTTCTATGGGAACATCTTTCGGTCGTTTATAGAAAAAGCTTTCGGTCGTCTATACGAAGACCTTCTAATCTTCTATAAAAATAGCTCTTGCTCTTCTCTATGAAGAACTCCTGCTCTTCTCTTCTAGCAGAAAACGTCATGTTTTTCTTCTAAAAGAAGATTTCCTGTTCTTTTGAAAGAAGATACCCTGCTCTCCTTTAAGAAGAGCTCACGCACTTCTTTAAGATGTGATCCTGCTCTTCTATTAAAAGAACTCCTGCTCTTCTATAAGAAGATATCCTGCTCTTTTATAATAAGACCTCATCCTCTTTTATAAAATGGTATCCTGCTCTTCTATAAGAAGACCCCCCGTTCTGCTCTTCTATAAGGAGACCTCCTTATCTTTTTTAAGAAAACCTCCTGCTCTTCTATAAGAACACCTCATACTCTTTTAAGCGAAGGCCTCCTGCTATAAGAATACCCCTGCTCTTCTCTAAAAAGAACTAATGGTCTCTTCTGAGAAGACTTCCTGTTCTTCTATAAGAAACGTTTTGTCTTCTATAAAAATACCCCCCTGTCTTTTTTAAGAAGACCTCCTGCTGTTCTATATGAAGATCTTCTGCTCTTCTATAAAAGAGCTGCTCCTGCTTCTCTTTGAGAAGACCTCTTGGTCTTCCATGAGAAGACCTCTTGGTCTTCCATGAGATGACTTCTTCTATAAGAAGACCTTTTGGTATTCTATAAGAAGACCTCTTGATCAGCTATGAGAAGACCTCTTGGTCTTCTATGAGAAGAGCTCATGGTCTTCTATAAGACGACCTCTCGGTTTTCTATAAGAATACCTCTTCATCCGCATCTTTGTCTTCTGTAAGAATACTGAATACCTTCTTATTTTCTTCCTGTTTTTTTTTATAAAACGACCACTTGCTCTTCTATAAGAAGACATCCTGCTATTCTATCAGAAAGCCTCCTCTTCTATAAGAAGAAGTTATGCTCTTTTATAAGATAATCTTCTGCTCTTCTATAAGAATACCTCTGTTTTTCTATGAGAAAATCTCCTGTTCTACTATGGCAAGACCACCTGGACTTTTATAAAAAGACCTTCTGCTCTTCTGTGAGAAGTCTTCCTGCTCTTCTATAAGATTTCCTCCTCTTCTTCCTGGTCTTCTGCACTTAAAGGACCTCCTGGGTTTCTATTGGAAGACCTTTCATTTATCCATAAGAAGGCCTCCTGCTTTTATTAAAGAAGACCTCTTGTTCTTCTATGAGAAGGCCTCCTCCTCTTCTATTAGAAGACCCCCTGCTCTTCTATAAGGAGACCTTCTGTTTTTCTATGAGAAAACCTTTTGTTCTTCTATTAGAGGACCACCTAGACTTCTATTAGCTGCTCTTCTATGAGAAGACCTCTCGTTCTTTTATAAGACGACCTCTCGGTTTTCCATAAGAAGACCTCCTGCTTTTCTATACGAACACATCCTGGTCTTCTTTGGGAAGACCTTCTGCTCTTTTCCAGAGGACTTACTGCTCTTCTATAAAAATACCTCCTGCTATTCTAGAAGAAGACCTTTTCCTCTTCTGTTAGAAGATCTCCTTCTCTTCCATTAGAAGACCTCCTGCTCTTCTCTAAAAAAAACTCCTTATCTTTTATAGGAAAATCTCCTTCTCTTTTACAAGAAGGCTTACCGATATTCTTCAAGAAGGTTTTCTGCACTTCTCTAAGAAGATTTGTTGCTCTCCTGGGTAATTGGAGTAGGGTGTTAGTGTAGTCTTCCCTCTAAACCGTTGCTTTTACTTATTTTCACTTGTGACAACAGTTGATGCCGCGTATCAGCCGCCAGTCACTTTGGCTTTGGCGGCGACCAGATGGCTTGCAACTACTGCTACGTTCGTCCGTCTGGCTGGCAGTCTTTCCCTTTGTTATTGTGTGGCAGTAAAAGTAGTCAAGTGGCCCAACCACTCACTGACTGACTGCCAATGGCAAAAAGCATTGTTGCTATTGTTGTTGGTGTTGTTGTTAATGAAACTCATTTCAATCCTTGTTACCCATTCGCCCGCGACCATCATCTCATTCTGACAATTTCACATGAGCGCATAAGTAGTGAAATAATTAACCTGCATATTGTATAATGGTTATGAGAATGTGAGCCATGATAAAGTGTGGAAGAGTGGAAAGTATGAGAGCGGCAGCTAGAGGTGGTATATGTTAATTCAACTTCCATTGATATCCCTTTTTATGATTATTTTTTTGATGATGCCGTTACATTGGAAATTGTGATAATTTGAAAAAATTGCCTTTATTTAATATGACCACATGTGTGCGGTTATAGTAATGGTATTGGTTGGTTGCGTGGTCGGTCGGTAGCTCGAATGGTCGAAGAGATATTGCGCCACTGCCATAAAGATAGTTCATTTACTGCTGTTGTTTGTACTGACTGGGTGGGTTGGTGGCAGGTCTGGTGGATGGTTGGTGGGATTTAAATTAATTAAAATTTAGCGAATAAAATACTGAATATTTCATTTTAAGCGCTTAACTCTGCCGGCGACAGCTTCGTGCCAAAGAAACCACCAAAGAAGAGATCATAAATGTCCGCCAACATTGATTGTCATTCATTGCAGAAGAAATAATTCAATAAATATATTTTTTTAAAGTAGATAAATATTTTATGTTAATGTGGAAATTGTAAGGCAATTAAAGGAAATTAATTAAATCACATTAAGAAGGATAAGTTATGTTAAATAAGGATAAAGAAAAATGTAGTCAAGGAAACGAGTAATTGTAATATAGAATAGAATGCAAATCGCAAAGTGGTTCCAACAAATGTAATTTATGCCATAGATAACCTTTCGTTTTAAGAGTTGAGCATGATGCAAGAAAGAAGCTGATACAGTAATATCAACTGATGTCTTCATTTGCTGTCAAAACATATTTTTAATGAAAAATAAATAAAAAAAAATATTTGGCTTTTATAAAGAAATACATGTCTACAAAATCTTTATTTAAACTTTGCGAAGAATATTTTACCGTTTTTTTTTCTAACTTTTGTGGATATTTTGCGCAAACAATTTTGACAGAAATGAAGACTACGGCCTGAATTCGCCCGAATTCGCCTTTTGGATCACCTTGTTAAATTCGCCTTGGGGATGAGCTAACATTCATTGATGTTGAAAATCCTCCTTAATAAAATACCTTAAATATTTCACCATTCAAATTGCTTATTCCATAATTTAATGTTTCCCAATTATCGTTTTTTACTTCTATACCGTTTTTATTTAAATTACCCCTTTAAACCTACACCCTATTCCCAAAATGTAAACACTTGAACTAATTAATATCTTTTATGATTATTACAGATTATCACAATTTGGTTTTGCTGTGTGTCTGAGTGTGTCCGGTGCAAACATATTTTGTTGTTGTTTTTTGGTAGCTAAAACCAAAAATAACAACCAACCAAACAAACAGTAGCCGGAATAAATACCACGAAGAGGATTTACGCCAACATTAAAAGCAACAAATAAAAATAACAAAAGCAACAACAACGACAACACCAACTAAGTTGAGGACGACTATCAGCCCCCACTAGAATTACCATCATCATCATCAACACCACAACGTCGTTACCCACAAATATTCAAACATGATTAATGACATGACCACACTACAAACAGACCTTAAATTCGACACTCACATAAAAAAGGATTATGCGACAAGTATGAAATTTTTCAACAACAACAACAGCAATAATATCAACAACAACATCAAAAACCCAGAAAATTTATCCATGAAAGCATTGGCCGCAGCAGCGCCATTACAATTTCCCAGTGTCGAAATAACCAATAACATTATGGATATTATGGAGGGTAAGTTTGAAAGGGGAAGGGGTAAATTTTCTCTTTCAACACAAAAGCTTGTTTGTTGAAAGACAATTATTTTTTTGTTTTTAAGGATTGATTTTAATTAATGCGATAATTATATTTTTTAAAGAATTTTTTTAATTATTTGAGGTTATGTTGAAAGCTAAAGGTTAACAAGTAAAAAAACGTTATGTTCGAAGTTTTGTGAGCAGTGGGAACCTTAAATGTCAAGTTACAAGTCCGTCAATAAAATGTAGCTAAAGGTACCCTTATATGGTACCCTTATATAACAAAACATGCACATATTGTTGGTGTCATGCTTAAGTGTTCCATATGCCATTTTTGACTTTATGAGATACATGTGGTTTCAAGGGATTACCGGTATACTTTTTCTGCATTTTTGGTCGGTTTTCTCTTATCTGCTCTAGTTTCCTAGATATCCACGCTTCGATGCGAAAGCTTTAATTTTTTTCAGTTATAAAATTAATATTTCAAAATTTTACAAGTGTCGCCTCCGGTTTTGGTAAGCCATCGGCTCCTGCTGTCTTATTATTCTTTAGACGGTCGGTATATATTCAATACCATCTTCTGGGATGGGATCTGTGGTATCTTCGTCGTCTTCGCTACTATTGGATACCAACAGTTTGGAAAAATGCTCTATCCATATCCTGAGCATACTATCTGCATCAGTTACCAAATTACCTTGCTGGTCTGTACAGGAGGATGTACTTGTACCAAAGCCATCAGTTTGATGTTCCACTCTTTGGTAGAAGTTTTGAACTTCATTCTGGCTCCTGTACATATCGATTTTTTCCCACTCCCGCTTTTTCATTTCTTTCTTTTTCCCACAGAAAAGACGTTTCTCCTCTCTCCTTTTCTCCTTATACCTTGCTCGTGCGCTACGCGTTGCTACTGATTGTAGAATATCCCTAAATGCCGCATTTTTCTCTTCGGAAGCAGCACGACACTGCTGGTCATACCATGGATTCCTTGGTGGAGGTCTCTGGTATCCAAGTATGGATTTTACAACCATTGCGTGGAGTGGGCAATACTTTGTCATTGTGCTGATATGTTATCGGGACGAGGAGTGCTTTGATTAAGCAATTGGGCCAGTTGAGTGGAATATGCTGTGGCTGGTATTTGTCAGGACACTGCGCAATATTTAAAAAAAAAGTCCGATTTTAAAAAAAGTCTGATATAACAGATGAAAACAAAATCTCTAAAAAATTGGCAGATTTTTTGAAAAAAAAATGTAATTTTTCGTGCTCAATAAGTGGCCATAGCCCCTTAAGGACAACAGTCCTACCTACCTAACAAAAAAACAATAAGAATAATGTCTGTTTTAGTTTCCTTCTTTCTCCAGAAATATGCAAAAATGACGAATTTCCCAAAATTGCTAAAAAAGTTGTCGCCTTTTGGAGCACACCACGCCCACACCCTCCAATATTTTGACCCTATTAGTTTCCTTAGTTTCAATATGTTTACTTTCGAATCCCGTATGGAAATTGACAATCGGTGGCGATAAAATATTGGGGTTTTGGCCAGGAAACCCGATTCCTGAACCACTGTGTACCGCCCGATTTCAGGTATTATAAAGTTTTATTCAACTTTTCGGCCAAATAAGGATTGCCAGCTGTCAGAAAACTCCCCATTTATTTCGTTTTAGTTCATAATATTTCATGGTTGAGGGTATAACAAGTTCGGCATGTCCGAACTTAACACTTTTGCACTTGTTTTCTTTGACCAGTCTGTCAAAAGACACGGATTTTTCTATGAAATAAATGATAATTGTCTATAGATGATTAGTATTTATAAATCGGAACAGGTAAGAAAGTATCAGTCAGCTGTGGCGACAGAGATATACCTTCACCCTCGAATCTAAAGAAATGAAGCAAACAT
This sequence comes from Musca autumnalis, assembly GCF_047663935.1. Lineage (NCBI taxonomy): Eukaryota > Metazoa > Arthropoda > Insecta > Diptera > Muscidae > Musca > Musca autumnalis. The sequence goes on from NW_027411644.1 coordinate 86,777,948, forward strand.
AATACTTCTGACCTCTATATTCTTGAGTTTTTGGGCCAAATTCTCAAAAAATATGGATTCGCCCTGAAAAAAATTTACCGTTTTAACTAGGGCCGCATACAAAACATGTTGCCTAAAACAAGAATCCCTGACGAGTCCTTAAAATACCCTTTTTTCTAAACTTTGTGTGGGAGGTACCCGAAAAAGTGGTCCGACGTTGTCGATATTTGGACATAATTCGAGGCAGTAAAAAATAATACGATGTACAACGTTTGGACCAAATCGGTTTCTCCATTCGAGGATTATCTTACGTACAAATCAACTTAGTTGGTGCCGGCAGGCTGTTTTGGATATTGTGGGCCACTATCTCAGGAAGAATGGAGTAACCATCGAAAAACTGCGCCATCGTAACAGGACCCACAAGAAGAACTTTTCGTGAAAAAATTTCAAAACGATCAGAGATGAGCTGTTTAACTGCACTTTTCCCAAATTTTGTTTGGGAGGTTCCCGAAGGATGGGACAGTTGTAGTCCATATTCCAACCTGACTTATTACTGGATAAAATAATACGATGTGTAAAGTTTGGAGGAATGAGAAACCTCCTGCGAGAGTAATCTTGCGGATTTGCTATTTTTGTTGGTGCCATTAGGGTTTCTTGGAGCCTTTAGGCCATTATCTCAGGGTGTAGGGACTTGCCCCAGAAAACAACGAACGATATAGTCCATATTTTAACCCGATATATGTATATCACAAAAGATTAGACCAAATCGAGTGCTCTCTTCAAGAGATATCGTTCTCACCATTTTACAGAAAAATTTGGAACTTTTGTGGGGGAAGTACCCGAAGGTTTGAACAGCTATGGCCAAGCTTCGAACTTAAACTAAGTTTGGACAAAATATGCCAAAGGATTTTCCTATAGAGAACCGAAAAATCTTATCATAGAGAACAATGAATTTCTTATAGAAGACAAAAGAGTTTCCTATAGGAAACAAAAGAACACCGTAAAGAAGGCAAATATACATGCATATAAAAATTAATTAATTAATTTAAAAAAACGTTCATAAATAATGGCATTCGTCCTAAAAAGACAATAATAAATAAAAAAATTAAAAGGTTCTGAAATTTTGCCTGTTGGGGCGAAGATCATTTTTAATGACTTAGCGTTCAAAGCCAAACCCATATCTTCAAAGGCAGCGCAAAAAAGCGTTTGTCATGAAGAAAAATACAATTCAACGGCCAAATATCCGTTATTGTATAAAAAACACATTTGCATTTGAAAAACCAAAAGTTCTAGGACAGAAAAGCCATTCCACAGTCGATATGTCTGAAGAGCTGCTCAACTAACAGCGAAACCAGGTCACATAATTTGGTGACTGTGTTGGTTCGAGTTCTTGGCTTTCCTTTTTCACTTGCAAAAACATTTCGATCATCAAGCTTAACTCTAAACGAGAAAATTTATAAAGAGGTTTTTATTTAGAATGCCAGAAGGTTTTCTAAGAACAAGAAGAAACTTTCTATCAAAGAGAGAAAGGTCATGCTTTAGAAGTCCAAGAAGATTTTCTCATACAAAACCAAAGGTCTTCCCATAGAATATCGAAATGTATTTCTATAGAAATCCGAAAAATCTTCCGATAAAAGGCAGGCATGTGTTCCCATACTTACTTTCAAAGTTGGCGCTCTACAGAACATTTGTCCCATAAGCCGAACTAAGAAAAGATTTCCATTAATCTCTATTTGCTTTTCTTCTTCAATTTGGAATACCTTGTTTATACCCTCAGCATTTATGCTAACGAGGGTGTATACACTTTCATACGGACAAAATGTGCCTCATCGAAATAATGTTTTTAGACCCTAAGTATGTTTGGACTAAATCCGTTTTAGACAATTTGGAGTCTATTTAGCAATGTCCGTCCGTCTGTCTGTCTGGCTGGCTGGTGCGCATGATAACTCTTGAACGTATCAACCGATTCGAACCAAATTTTGCACTTCATAATTTTTTTGCTCAATCTTAGCTTAAGTTCGAAGATGGACCATATCGGTACACTCCCTCGTGTACCTCCCCCACAAAAGTTCAAAAATTTTTGCAAATTTTTAGCGCACGATAACTGGAAGGGGCTAAACGATGTGGTCCATACTTTGCACGTCGTAAAATTTCTTCCAGATATAGATCAAGTTCTAATATGGACTATGTCGGTCCACTCCTTCGGGTACCTCCCACACAAACTTCGGAAAAGTATAGTTAAGACTTCCTCTCGAATCGCTTTGATTTTTGTTGTAGCAACTTGTATTTGCTATCACCATTACGACGGTACAAGTTTTTCAGGGGCAAGTCCATGCTTCCTGAGAAAATGGGCCGAAAGCTGTAAAAACCCGCTATGGCACCTTGTCTAGTGGATGGAGTGCACGATAACTCTCGAACGGATAAACCGTTTTGCCCTTGTAATATTTTGCGCAAAATTAAAATAAGTTCTAAGATGGGCCACATCTGTCCTCTCCTTCTGCCACCTCCCTCACAAAAGTTCAAAAATTTTCGCTGAAATTGTGCGCACGACAACTCTCGAAGACAGCAACCGATTTGATCCATACCTTCCGCATCGTAATATTTTTACTAGACATAGATCCGGTTAGAATATGGACTATATATGTATGTCAACTCGTTCAAGTACCTCCCACATAATATTTCGGAAAAGAGAAGATTATGATGGTACACCTTTTTTGAGAGGCAAGCCCATACTTCTTGCGAAAATGACCCGAAAGCTTTAAAAACCCGATTTGATCCAACTTTGGATCTCGAAATATTTTGTCCAAACTTAGTTTATGTTCAGAAGTGTTTCCATCGGTTCACTACTTGGGGTATCACCCATAGAAATGATCAACATTTTTGTGCAGTTAAGGGTCTGTTCGATGATCCTTTGCAATTTTTTTCCGAAGGTACTACTAGTGTCCCTGTTTACAACAATATTATGTTTTTCGCAGGCAAGTATACTCGTATGTTTCCTGATATAATGGCCCAACAAATCTAAATTATAGCGTGACCAACTGAAATGACAGGTGGGCGCGATATTTATAGAGAGAAATGATTCCCAAAATAAGACCCACTCCCAAAATGGACTATGGACTTTTTGGTACCTCAACCGCAAAATTTTTTAGCTTTAATTCAAATGCATATTTTGGTCGATTCATACGCCCAAAATTTTGAAAACCTCCTAAATACATAAGTTTTTTTTGGGAAAAAAGTGTGTGTCAATTCACACAGGCTGAGGGTATATCTTTGTCGGCAAAGCCGACTAATACTTTTTACTTGTTATAATTTTTTGTTTTGTTCGACAGACTACGCAATCAGCTTTCCGATGCATTAACACGTTCGCGGACGCAAAAAATTCAAAGAGGTGCAAAAAATGACACCCAATTATTTTCGAAATTAGTTATATTGTATTTATTTATTAATTATTAATATTATTATAATTTTTTATTTATTATATTATGGGTATTTTGAAATTATTCGTACTATGTATGTATATAAATCACCAAACATTAAGATTGTATACAAGTAAATGGATAAAAATTAAATTTGCATCTGAATGCTATAGCATTCACGTCATCCTACGCCACCCTGAAAATGAATGCTATATTATTCACGTCCGCAAACGTGTTAAAGCAGTTCTTGTAGTTGAAGAGTTATTCAAGGTCAAAGCTGAAATTTTGATTTTTTTTTATATTTTATACCCTCAGCATATATGCTAATATTTTGCCCAAGTTCGAAGATGGGTCATATCGGTCCACTCCATTCGGTACCTCCCACACAAAATTCGAAAGAAGTGAAGTTTAAGAGCTCCTCTCGGATCGTTTTAATTTTTTTCAATAGGTTGTCCTTCCGGCTCCCTTTACGACGGTACAATTTTTTTTCGGGCGCATGTCCATGCCTCCGGAGATAATGGCCTAACTCAGCAATAAATCCCGAAATAAAATGGATAATCGGTAAATGGTTTCGGTAAGCCGAACTAAGAAAAGATCTCTAATTTCCTCTGTTTGTTGCTTCGCTTTTTCTATCTCTTTTTCCACTTGTTTGCTCCATCGAAGCCTTGGACTGCCAGTTCTGCGTGTATCGCCATGTGGCCCATATTTATACACCCTTTTAGCGGGTTCATCCCCGCTCAATCTTATGATATGGCCAAGCCAATGCAATCGTTGCATCTCGATACGTATATCTATACTTTTTTATTTATTTATTTATTAAATACCTGCACAACAAGACAAAATCTTATAATTACAGTACAGGCTTGATTGTAACGTATAATTTATCCAATTAGTTAATTGATATAATTATATTGTTAATTTATGATGATAGTACAATTATAAAATTATATTAAAATTATGTAAGATTAAACAAGAAATTTTAAACAAAAATTTAGTTTGTATAATATTTGAAAAGACTTTTTTTTAAAGTAAACGCGTTGCTGATGGTTTGGATTGCATTGGGAAGAGTGTTCCAAAGACGTATAGAATTAATATAAAACTGACATTCTGCCACAAGGCTTCGTCTTCTTAATGGGATTAACTTCCTGCCTCTGTTGGACCTAGTAAATTTCAGTTTTTCGAAGAGATATAACGGTTTCTGTTTTACAATAATTTTATGCAGGAATATTAGTATTCTTATTTTCAGAAATGTATTAAAATTAACACCATAGAGAGAGTTGGCTAGATTAGATATATGTTGGTGTTTTTTTAATCCGTATATGTAGCGTATAATATTATTAAATGCTACGTTCAACTTACGTTGACTCGATGAGTCACTACTTGCAAAAACCTCACACCCATATATTAGTCCGGGAACCAGGAATGTTTTAGCTAGTAGTATTCGAATGTTAATTGGGGAAAACGTATGTGTGGACCATAATGCACGTAGTTTTGCATATGTCTGGCCGACAACAACATTTACATGGTTCGACCAACTCAATGTGCTATTAAACACAACACCCAGATTTTTGGCGCTGGAAACATTGTCTATATTTTGGTGATTAATAACAATGTTAGGGTTTTGTACAGAGAAATGTTTGTTTTTATGGATTATAAGATATTTCGATTTCCGGGGATTTAACAAAAGCCCATTTGCTGTTGCCCATTTGTATGTATATGCGAGAAAGGTCTTCATTTAGTTTTGAAATGCATTCGCTAACATCATTAACCGAACTGCATATTGAGACTTGTACGTCGTCTGCGTACATCATAACATTGCTATGTTCTAATTGGAGTGGAAGGTCATTGGCATATAATGAAACAAGTGAGCAAAGGCTATAGTCGGGACGGGGCCGACCATGTGATACCCTACACCACTGCCCCTGTGCATAAGCTTTTCACTGGTAAGCATTATTTTTAGGGAATATAATCCGACTACCACCAAAAATAATATGCCTATTTCTCTCTGGGACCCCCATAAGCAACCAAACTTTCGTGACCATCCGATCAAAATTACGACCTGTAGCTTGGTTGCAAAAAAATGGAAGAATTGGATGCATTACCGACTATTGTGGTATCTCCCTTGTTTGACCACCTTCGCCAACCTGCTTTACACCAATGTAAAGGTAATATTTTCTTCTTCCATTGCCGTTGGAATACCCCTACTAGAAGCCAATATATTCACAAAGAATAAAACTTTGAATTTGTCTCCAAATGAGTTTTTCCCCATTCCGACCCCTAAATATTATTCGACTATCACCCGCTTCAACTCCCAAAAAATTCGTGACGATCCGATCAAAATTGCGACCTGTAGCGTGATTACAAACAAATCGGAAAATGGGATGCATTACCGACTATTGCGATATCTCTGTTGTTTGAGCAGCTACGACAACCTACCTTACATCGTTGTAAAGGTGATATTTTCTACTTTCCTTGCCAGGTTATGTTTTTGATATATCTCTTAAAGACACAGAGATATTGGCTTTGAAATAAAACGTAGATCTTTTCTCCAAATAAGTTTTTGTCCATTCCTAAATATTATCCGACCATCATTAAAATCAGTAGGCTTCTTCCTCTGTGGGACCCCCATTAACCCCTAAAATTTCGTGACGATCCGATCAAAATTGCAACCTGTGGCGTGATTAGAAAATAATCGGATAATGGGATGCATTATCGACTATTGCTATATCTCTGCTATTTAACCACATACGACAACCTAATTTACATCGCTGGAAAGGTGATATTTTCTACTTTTCTTGCCAGGTTTTGCTTTTGATATACCTCTTAAAGAAACAGAGATATTGGCTTTGAAATAAAACGTTGACCTTTCTCCAAATAAGTGTTTGCCCATTCCGACCCCTGAATATTATCCGACCATCATCAAAATCAATAGGCTTCTTTCTCTTTGGGACCCCCATTAACCCCCAAAATTTCGTGACGATCCGATCAAAATTGCGACCTGTAGCGTGATTACAAAAAATCGGAAAATGGGATGCATTATCGACTATTGCTATATCTCTGCTATTTAACCACATACGACAACCTAATTTACATCGCTGGAAAGGTGATATTTTCTACTTTTCTTGCCAGGTTTTGCTTTTGATATACCTCTTAAAGCAACAGAGATATTGGCTTTGAAATAAAATGTTGACTTTTCTCCAAATAAGTGTTTGCCCATTCCGACCCATAAATATTATCCGACCATCACCAAAATCAATAGGCTTCTTCATCTGTGAGACCCCCATTAACCCTCAAATTTTCGTGACGATCCGATCAAACTTGCGACCTGTAGCGTGATTTCCAAAGAATAGAAAAATGGGATGTATTACCGACTATTGCAATATCTTCGTTATTTGGTTACCTACGCCTACCTAGTTTGCATCATTGTAAAGACGGGATCTTTTACTTTTATAGGCAGGCTTTGCTTTTGGAAAATTTTCAACCAAAGCTGTGATATTCGTCAATATAATTAAAATCGCAAAAATAAAAATTGGGGTTTTATTTGCTACTTCGTTGTTTGATCACCTACGAGCGCCTACTTTACATCATTAGAAAGGTGATATTTTCTGCTTTCATCGTCAGGTTTTGCTTTTGGTATACCCCATATAGAAGCTGAGATATTCGCTTTGGAAAAAAACGTTGTCTTTTTATCCACCTAAGTTTTTTGCCCTTTCCGACCCATAAATAGTATCCGACCATCACCAAAATCAATAGGCTTCTTCCCCTCCGGGACTCCCGTCAACATCCAAAATTTCGTGACGATCCGATCAAAATTGCGACCTGTAGCGTGATTACAAGGTTTAGATGGACAGACGGACAGACGGACGGACGGACACACATAGACAGATCGACTCAGCTCGTCGAGACATTCATTTTGGTATATATAAGTATGGATCTACGACCATTATTTCGATGCGTTACAAACTTGTTGGCCAAAACCAACTTATAGTACCCTCCCCACATAGTGGTGTAGGGTATAAAAAGCAGTGGCCGTACTATATATCCCTTAGGAACTCCTTTTGGTACTGTCAGCGGTCTAGATTTCGAGTTACCTACACATACAGATTGTAGGCGGTTAGTTAGGTAAGACATTACAAGATTATTAGCTGTGCCCCTATAGACTTATGTCCCTATAGTTGGAGCATACGGTCTTATCTCCTTTCTTGTGGGCGGTACATAGAATACTCAAATTCCAATCGTCGGGTACGCGTTTTTCCTACCAGATGGTGCTAACTAGCTAATGATGTTTCACTCCTTTCCATTTCTCGTGCGCTACGCGTTGCTACTGATTGTAATGTAGACCTGTATGCTGTTTCCTAAAAAATAAAGATTTCTTCCTAAAGAAGACCACAAACCATTTCTTAGAAGTCCAAGGTGTCTTCGCAAAGACATTCCTATAGAAAACCAAAAAGTGATCATATAGGATAACATAAGGTCTCTTTTTAAAAGGCCAGAAGGCCTTTTGTTTTAAACGTAGAAAATCTTTCTCTAGAAGACACAAAGTTCTTGTTATAGGAGTCAAAAAAGAGGGGTAATTCTATAGAAGACGAAAACGTCTTTCCATAGAAAACCGAAATGTCTTTGCATAACAGACTAAAAGGTCTCCCTTTAGAGTACCAAAAGAGCATTAAATTTGATATTTGTACACACAAGAATTGCACACCGTGATAGGGTATTATTTCTAGAATTTTTGGAGGTAGATGCAAAATTACAGAGATATCTCTCTAACGAACTAAGGTGACTTCTTGTTTATTTCCAAGTCGCGCTAGTGTCTTAGGGTAGATCATCATTTTCAATACTCACCTAGACAACAAAAGGCTGTTGTTGTAGTATGTCTTCCAAGTCGGAAATTTACCAAGTGGCTAGTGTCTTAGAATACTACGACCCACGGTGGCTCAATAATGGATTTTCCTGGCCAAAAATCAAAATTTTGTTTTGTCAAAATTTTTTAATTTCTATACGGGATTCGATAGTAAACATATTAAAACTAAGGAAACCAACAAAAGTAGGTCAAAATATTGGAAGTTGTGGGCGTGGGGTGCTCTAAAGACGAAAATTTTCCTAATTTTTATACCCTCCACCATATGGAGGGTATAATTAAATTTGTCATTCCGTTTGCAACACATCGAAATATTCGTCGGAGACCCTATAAAGTATATATATTATTGATCAGCATAAAATTCTATGTCCATTCAACCATGTCCGTCTGTCCATCTGTCTGTCTATCTGTTAAAATCAAGATACAGCTCGCAATTTTAAAGATAGAGAGTTAATATTTGGTACAGAAGTTTTTATTACTTGCAGGATGGTTGGTATTGGAAATGGGATATATAGGTCCACGTTTTGATATAGCCCCCCATAGAACGGTACCTGCCGATTTTCGGTATTTTTAAGGTTTTAGCTTCATTATCCTACCAAAATGGCTGAAATTTGGTATTTAGTTATCGTTGGGTGTATAAAACTTCCCACCTGAAATTTGTTGGTATAGGTTCACGCCTTCATATAGCCCCATAGAACGGTACCTCCCGATATTCGGTATTTTGAAGGTTAAAGCTTCATTATCCCATTAAAATGATTGAAATTTGGTAATTAGTCTTCGTTGAGGATACAAAACGTTTCACCTAAAATTTGTTGGTATAGGTCCACGCCTTAATATAGTCTCCATAGAACGATACCTCCCGTAATTCGGTATTTTGGAGGTTTTAGCTTTATTATCCCACCAAAATGGCTGAAATTTGGTATTTAGTTATCATTGGGTGTATAGAACCTTCCACCTGAAATTTGTTGGTATAGGTTCACGCCTTCATATAGCTCCCATAGAACGGTACCTCCCGATATTCGGTATTTTGAAGGTTTTAGGTTTTAAAATAAAGCCCCTTAAATACAGCCAAATGACGGTAGTGTTCTAAGGGGACTTTATTAAGAATAAATAATCCAAAACTTCATCATGATTTTAACAGATGAAAGGCAGAGGTAAACACAGGCGGATATCACTAAATAGCCTTAGAATTTTAAAATCGCATGAGCTATTATAAAATATCTGAATCGAAGGCGTTTGGAACGTACACAGTACGACACCACTTGTAATAAGTGTTAAGTTTTGGACAAGTTTTCAACTTCTTATCGCAAGGCCAACATGCTAACAATTGCACCACTGTAACACTCATAGCATTGGAAATTTCCAATATTTCCCGTTAAACTTTTCACTAATTACAGCGAAAAACTTTCCAATCAATCAATTAAATGATCAATAAACTAAATATTTATAATCCTCTTTAACCGAATGGCGATGATAACGGTGAAGACGACGACGAGTAGCAAGACCTTAATTAAATAAAAAAAGCGTTTAAATTACTTAATTTTAGCATAGTTAGTTAGTGACGTCTGTCTATCGTTCACGAATGAACGGAGTGAATCAATGAATGAGCGAATCGACGAACGAATGAACGCACCGCGTACAAGTGCAAAGTCAACAAAATTCAAGTGTTTGAGGCCAATAGATCAGAATAATCGCCTGATAGTTAACTTCAAGATACACAAACAACAGAAACAACAAAAAGGAAAAAAAGCGTTAAGCGATAAAAATAAGCCAATTGCTTAACATCATTACGCTGAGAAATGCTCAACGTTGTCGTCATCATCATCGTTAGCTATGAGGAGTTTCTGCTGTTTACATAGAACGTTTAGTTTTTTGTGCCCGTTTTGTTCTTACTTCGCTTACGTTGAGTTGCATTTTTTATGCAATTCAAGCAGCGTCTACAGCAACGCAATGCAGCATCAATTTGCAATTAACATAAGTCAACAAAATCGTTTTGCGAGTATTTCAAGTGATTTTTGGAATGTACCTTTTTGCCAAGTGTTAATGGGGAGCAGGAGGGAGATTGATGGAAGAAAGTGTTTACCTTCCTTTCGTTCAAAGTTCATTTCGATAATTCGCTGATTATCTTTGTCGTCGTATACCTATGGCGATGGTGAGGAAGAAATGATTGCCTGAATGAGTTTTAGTTGGGTTCATTATACCCTCAGCTCTACGTCTGCTGTGGATGGTCCTTGAAATTCTTTAAAATTCTTTAAAAAATCTAATTTCCTAAAAATATTCTTTAAAAATCCAAGTCCCTGAAAATTTTTCTTTAAAAAAATTCACGTCTCTGAAAAATGTTCTTTAAAAATCCACGTCCCTGAAAAATATTCTTTATAAACTCCAAGTCCCAGAATAATACTTCTTAAAGAATCCACGTCCCAGAAAAATATTCCTTAAAAAATCCACATCCCTGTAAAATATTCTTTAAAAAATCCACGCCCTTGAAAAATATTCTTTAAAAAATCCACGCCCTTGAAAAATATTCTTTAAAAAATCCGCGTCCCTGAAAAACATTCCTTAAGAAATCCAAGTCCCTGAAGAACATTCTTTAAAAAATTCACGATTACTGAGAAAATAATTTATAGAAAATCCACGATAATTGAAAAAATATTTTTTAGAAAATCCATGATTATTGAAAAAATATATTCTGAAAAATCCTACGTTATTAAAAAAATATTTTTAACAAGTCCACGATTATTAAAAAATATTTTTTAAAAATCCCAGATTATTGAAAAAATATTTTTTAAAAATCCATGATTATTGACAAAATATTTTTTGAAAAATCCCCAATTATTGAAAAAATATTTTTTAAAAATCCATGATTATTGACAAAATATTTTTTGAAAAATCCACGATTATTGACAAAATATTTTTAAAAATCCATGATTATTGAAAAAATATTTTTTAAAAAAATCCACGATTATTGAAAAAATATTTTTTAAGAAATCCACGATTATTGAAAAAATATTTTTAACAAGTCCACGATTATTAAAAAATATTTTTTAAAAATTCCAGATTATTGAAAAAATATTTTTTAAAAATCCATGATTATTGACAAAATATTTTTTGAAAAATCCCCAATTATTGAAAAAATATTTTTTGAAAAATCCCCAATTATTGAAAAAATATTTTTAAAAATCCACAATTATTGAAAAAATATTTTTTAAAAATCCATGATTATTGACAAAATATTTTTTGAAAAATCCCCAATTATTGAAAAAATATTTTTTGAAAAATCACCAATTATTGAAAAAATATTTTTAAAAATCCACAATTATTGAAAAAGTATTTTTTAAAAAAACCACGATTATTGAAAAAATATTTTTTAAAAAAACCACGATTATTGAAAAAATATTTTTTAAAAAAACCACGATTATTGAAAAAATATTTTTTAAAAAATCCACGATTATTGAAAAAATATTTTTTAAGAAATCCACGATTATTGAAAAAATATTTTTTAAAAAATCCACGATAATTGAAAAAATATTTTTTAGAAAATCCATGATTATTGAAAAAATATATTCTGAAAAATCCTACGTTATTAAAAAAATATTTTTAACAAGTCCACGATTATTAAAAAATATTTTTCAAAAATCCCAGATTATTGACAAAATATTTTTTGAAAAATCCCCAATTATTGAAAAAATATTTTTTAAAAATCCATGATTATTGACAAAATATTTTTAAAAATCCATGATTATTGAAAAAATATTTTTTAAAAAATCCACGATTATTGAAAAAATATTTTTTAAGAAATCCACGATTATTGAAAAAATATTTTTAACAAGTCCACGATTATTAAAAAATATTTTTTAAAAATTCCAGATTATTGAAAAAATATTTTTTAAAAATCCATGATTATTGACAAAATATTTTTTGAAAAATCCCCAATTATTGAAAAAATATTTTTTGAAAAATCCCCAATTATTGAAAACATATTTTTAAAAATCCACAATTATTGAAAAAATATTTTTTAAAAATCCATGATTATTGACAAAATATTTTTTGAAAAATCCCCAATTATTGAAAAAATATTTTTTGAAAAATCCCCAATTATTGAAAACATATTTTTAAAAATCCACAATTATTGAAAAAATATTTTTTAAAAATCCATGATTATTGACAAAATATTTTTTGAAAAATCCCCAATTATTGAAAAAATATTTTTTGAAAAATCCCCAATTATTGAAAAAGTATTTTTAAAAATCCACAATTATTGAAAAAGTATTTTTTAAAAAAACCACGATTATTGAAAAAATATTTTTTAAAAAAACCACGATTATTGAAAAAATATTTTTTAAAAAATCCACGATTATTGAAAAAATATTTTTTAAAAAATCCACGATTATTGAAAATATATTTTTTAAAAAATCCACGATTATTGAAAAAATATTTTTTAAAAAATCCACGATTATTGAAAATATATTTTTTAAAAAATCCACGATTATTGAAAAAATATTTTTTTTAAAAAATCCACGATTATTGAAAAAATATTTTTTAAAATATCCACGATTATTGATAAAATATTTTTTAAAAAATCCACGATTATTGATAAAATATTTTTTATAAAATGAAAAAAATATTTTTTAAAAAATCCTTGATTATTGAAAAATATTTCTTAAAAAATCCACGATTATTGAAAAAATATTTTTTAAAAAATCCAGGATTATTTAAAAAAATATCTTTCAAAAAATTTATGATCATTGAAAAAAATATATTTTAAAAAATCCACGATTATTGAAAAAATATTTTTTTAAAAAAATCACGATTATATTAATCCACGATTATAGAAAAAATATTTTTTTAAAATATCCACGACTATTGAAAAGATGTTTCTAAAATATCCACGATTAAGGGAACAAGATTTTTTAAAAAAAATCCACGATTAATGAAAAAAGATATTTTAAAAAATCGACGATTATTGGAAAAATATTTTTTAAAAAATCCACTATTATTGAAAATATATTGATTATTGGAAAAATATTTTTTAAAAAATCCACGATTATTGAAAATATATTGATTATTGAAAAAATATTTTTTAAAAAATCCACGATGATTGATAAAATATTTTTTGAAAAAAATTAATTAAAAAATGCACGTTTATTGAAAAAATAGTTTAAAAAAAAAATAATTAAAAAATGCACCATTATTGTTAGTTTTTAAAAAAATTAATTAAAAAATACACGATTATTGAAAAAATAGTTTTTAAAAAATCCGCGATTATTGAAAAATATTTCTTAAAAAATCCACGATTATAGAAAAAATATTTCTTAAAAAATTCAAGATTATAGAAAACATATTTTTTAAAAAATCCAGGATTATTGAAAACATATTTTTTTAAAAATCCAGGATTATTGAAAAAATATTTTTTAAAAAATCCAGGATTATTGAAAAAAAATTTTATTAAAAAATCCACGATTATTGAAAAAAATATTTTTTACAAAAATCCAGGATTATTTAAAAAATCTACGATTATTGAAAAAAATATTTTGTAAAAAAATCCAGGATTATTTAAAAAATCTACTATTATTGAAAAAAAATATTTTTTTAAAAATCCACGATTATTGAAAAAATATTTTTTAAAAAATCGACGATTATTAAAAAAATATATTTTTAAAAAATCCACGATTATTGAAAAAAATATTTTTTTAAAAAATCCACGATTATTGATTTTGTTTAAATCCACGATTACTGAAAAAATATTTTTTAAAAAATCCACGATTATAGAAAAAAATATTTTAAAAAAAAAACAGCAGGATTATTGCAAATTTTTTTTTTTAAATCCACGATTATTGAAAAATTTTTTTTTAAATCCACGATAATTGAAAAAAATATTTTTTAAAAAATTCACGATTATTGCAAAAAAAAATTTTAAAAATCCACGATTTTTGGAAAAAATATTTTTTAAAAAAATCCACGGTTATTGAAAAAAATATTTTTAAAAAAATCCACGATTATTGAAAAATAATTTTTAAAAAATCCACGACAAAAAATGCTTTTTAAAACATCCACGATTATTGAAAAAATATTCATTAAAAAAAATTTACGCTCTGATGGTCCTTTTTCTGCTCCATAATTCAGTCCCATCTATTGTTGCATTCACTCCATACCCCACTTGAATGTTGTACCTTCCATTGTGATAACCAAGCTCCTTTTATGGCAATTTTACTTTCACTTCAAGAGGTACTCAGAACTGCAGTTGCATTATTATTGTCACCAAAAGCCAACCGAACCACAAGAAGATGCATCTATCATATCAATGACTCGTATGTGGTAGCTCTTCCAATCCAAGGAGAGACACTTTCATTGATTTTTCCTAACTCTGTCATTAAAGTGTCAGGGATCACAAGCATTTATTGGAATATTTAATGGAGAAGAGGGAGTTTGAGGTTGAGGTTTTTGAGCCGTTTCGTCAGTGTTTCGTTGCCCTGCCTTTGTTCGATGATATTGATAAGGTATTGGTTTTATGGAGAACCTTTAGATAGACTTTCAAGTGGTATTTAAACATCGATGATTGGCTATTAAGAGATATTCACACGTTAACCACTTAACACAATGACATGACTAACAATCAAACACACACTCGCACACACATACACAAATATAATAGCCGTACTAATTCAAAAGGAATTACTGATGGGATGCTGATGAGGTGAGAGCTGGAAAATATGCAAAGTAAATCTGTTCAAATAAATTGTTTAAGCGGAAGAAAACTGTTATCTCAATAGGTGGGTATTTTGCCAGACGAGGCGGAAGGACATGTATACATGCCATCATGTCTCAGTGCACAAATATAAAAGATGTATAAATGCTGGGACGGACGATAAACACTAGGCACACAAATATAAAGGTGGCAGGCAGGCAGCCACACAAACATCCTCTCAGCTAACTAACCACCCAGCATGGCAGAAAACCACCCATCCAGCCAGCTAGTCTGTCTGGTAATAAGTCATTCAGCCAGAAAGTCATAGGCTGCTCTACCGATTAATTTGGCACTTTAAGCTCAATCGACAGACAACAAGAGCAACACCAAGTGGAAGACACACTTGGCTTGTGTCATTAGGGTGCGTTTAAGCCACTCTGGCTGGCTGTCGGTTTGTGTGCCATGCATGGGGGAATTCTTTGTATTACAAACTTAACAAAACTTACATGGGCACATATTTTCATGCAGACAATCATAGATAGGCACACACAACTGCCGCAACGTTTGACTCTAGTCAGTTCGTTTCGTTCGTGGCAAAATAAGTCATCAATGTTTTAATATAGCCAATGATGATAAAAACATGAGACCATTTTAAGTCCATTACAAGTGGGTGGTAGTGGGTGGCTTTCGGCGTGAATACGTGAACAAATGTGTAAGGATGATGACATACTGCCTGCCTCATTGTTTATTTGTTTGTGCGTGTGAAGTCTATTTGCTATGGGTGTGATAGTCAGTTTGTTAGAATATATTCATGTTTTCACGTGTGTGCGGTACCCGCACTGCGGGTGTGTGTGTGTGAGTGATTGATGCTACCATCAGATTCTTTTATTATTGTCTGGTATGTTAATTTTCTAAGGGTATTGATTTGCATAATTTTTTGGAGGACCTTATCACCTATCCACCTCTTCAAATACTTATGAATATTAGGCGAGTTGGAAAATTAACGATAAGGGATAATAAGTAGAGGAGAGGAGGAATATAATAATCGCGGATTTTTAAAAGATATATTTTGCAATAATCTGGATTTTTTTAAAAATATATTTTGCAACAATCGTCAATTTTTTTAAAAAATAATAATCGTGGATACTTAAAAAAAGTATTTTTGCAATAATCGCGGATTTTTTAAGTATTTTTGCAATAACAGTGGATTTTAAAAAAATATTTTTTCATTAATCGTGGATTTTTAAAAAATCAATATTTTTTCAATAATCGTGGATTTAATTTTTTTTAATAATCGTGGATTTTTTATAAAACATTTTGTCAATAATCGGGGATTTAATTTTTTTAATAATAGTGGATTGATTCAACGTTGATTAAACTTTTTTAATAATCATGGATTTTTTATAAAACGTTTTTTTAATAATCGTGGATTTAATTTCTTAACAATCGTGGATTTTTTAAAAAACATTTTTTTTTCAATAATCTTGGATTTAATGTTTTATTTAATAATCGTGGATTTTTAAATTTTTTAATAATCGTGGATTTTTAATTGTTTTATTAACTGTGAATTTTTATTTTTTTAAAAAACGTGGATATAATTTTTTTTTAATAATCGTGGAGTTTTAATAAAAAATATATTATTTTTTTAAATATTTTTCAATAATCCTGGATTTTTTAAAATTTCTTTTTTTTAAATATTGGATTTTTTTTTTAAAAAAATATTTTTTCAATAAATGTGGATTTAAAAAAATATTTTTTCAATAGTCTTGGAATTTTAAAAAAATATTTTTGCACTAATCGCGGATTTTTTAAAAACTATTTTTTCAATAATCGTGTATATTTTAAAAAGTAATTTTTCAATAATCGTGGATTTTTAAAAAAATATTTTTTCAAAAATCGTGGTTTTTTTGAAAAATATTTTTACAAAAATCGAGGTTTTTTGAAAAATATCTTTTTTACAATTTTGGATTTTTTTAAAAAATTTTTTTTTTTTTCAAATAGTTTGGATTTTTTGAATTATTTTTTATTTTTGGATTTTTTAAAAAATATTTCTTTCAGAAATTTTGGATTTTTAAAAAGTATTTTTTAAATAATCAATTTTTTAAATTAGTTTTAAACAAATTTTAGATTATATAAACAATTTTCAATAATCGTGTTTTTTTTTTTTTTAAAGTAGTTTCTCAATAATCGTAAATTTGTTAAAAAAAAACTTTTTTCAAAATCGTGGATTTTTTAAAAATAATTTTTTCAAATATTTTGGATTTTTTTAAATTATTTTTGGATGTTTTAAATTTTTTTTCAATAATCATGGATTTTTAAAAAATATATTTTTTTCAAAAATAGTGGATTTCTTAAGAAAATATTTTTCAATAAAAGTGGATTTTTTTAAAAATATTTTTTCAATAATCGTAGATTTTTTAAAAAAACTATTTGTTCAATAACCGTGTATATTTCAAAAAGTACTTTCTTAATAATCATGTATTTTTTAAAAAGAACTTTTTCAATAACGTGGATTTTTAAAAAAATATTTTTTCAAATATGTTGGATTTTTTTAAAAATTATTTTTTCAAATATTTTGGATTTATTGAATTATTTTTTATTTTTGGATTTTTTAAAAAATATTTTTTTCAGAAATTTTGGATTTTTTAAAAAATACTTTTTCCAAAAATTTTGGATTTTTAAAAAATATTTTTTTCAACAATTTTGGATTTTTTAAAAAGTTTTTTAAATAATCCATTTTTTTAATTATTTTTAAACAAATTTTAGATTATAAAAACAATTTTCAATAATCGTGAATTTTTTAAATTTTTTTTTTTTTACAAAAATCGTGGTTTTTTTAAAAATATTTTGGATTTTTTTAATTATTTTTGGATGTTTTAAAAAAATATTTTTTCAATAAAATTGGATTTTTTTAAAAATATTTTTTCAATAAAAAGTACGTTTTTAATAATCGTGGATTTTTTAAAAAGTACGTTTTTAATAATCGTGGATTTTCTAAAAAGTACGTTTTTAATATTCGTGGATTTTTTAAAAAGTACGTTTTTAATAATCGTGGATTTTTTAAAAAGTACGTTTTTAATAATCGTGGATTTTTTAAAAAGTAAGTTTTCAATAACCGTGGATTTAAAAAAAAAATACTTTTTCAAAAATCGTGGACTTTTAAAAAAATATTTTATGGATTTTTAAAAAGTATTTTTTTAAAACATTTGGATTTTTTAAAAATATTTTGGATTTTTTGAATTATTTTTTATTTTTGGATTTTTTAAAAAATATTTTTTCAGAAATGCTGGATTTCTTAAAAAATATTTTTTCAAAAAAAGTAGTTTTTAAATAATCGAAAATTGTAATAATCGTGGATTTTTTAAAAAATATATTTTCAAAAATACTGGATTTTTTAAATAATCCAAGTCTGTTTTAAGTAATCCAAATTTTTTTTAAAACTTATTTTTAAACAAATTTTGGATTATTTAAAAATATTTTTTTATTTTATTTTTTTAAATATTAGTGGATTTTTTAAAAAATATATATATTTAAAAATCCACGCTGGGTCAGTTCTTGAAAAACAAAATATTCTTTCAAACATCTACGCTTATTGCTCTTATAGTCCTGCAAGGAATAGTCCTAAATAAAATACAATTTTGGTGGCCTTAATCCTTCAAGAAATATTCTCAAAAGAAGAAAACTGCTTTAAACTTCTGATAGTCCACGAAAAATATTCCTTGAAAATGTACTATTAATGATCTGATAGTCCTTGCCCATTACTCTCTTAACATAATCATTTTCCTTACAATGTTCTGTTACCCATTGATGATGTGGTTGGGGTTTGTAATGGATGGCGATATCCAGCACGAAAACCACCAAGTCCAAGAAAAGAGCTTAGTCAAGTGAAAACAAACCAAAGGAGACAACAACAATATGATAATTTATGTAAATAACGAATATTTCATTGGCACCTTTAGAGTACTTGAGAAGAATTTTTGAAGAAGAATAAAAACAAAAAAATGTATTCCAGTAAGGGTTACTTAAGATTTTGTTCGAAAACGAAGCATAAGGGCACAACATAGAGACGGCATTGTCACATCACTTCATAACAATGGGGAAACATTGGTGTTACAAAACTCCCCCCACCCCACCAAAACAACAGGGAATTACAAAAGCTGTCGCTGGTGGCTAAGGAATTTGTGGGATAAAAGATTTGTGAGGAGGAGGGGTTGAGAGGAGGGGGGAGGGTTGCTTTATTTGAATATTTAAAGCGCTTTCATATTGACTTGCCATAAATAAATCTCATTTTAATGGTGGCATTTCTTCGATTTAATATTAAAGTGTTGTTTCCCCTTTTCTTTCCCGTTGCTTTCTTACAGAATCACCCATGCAAATGTTCTACAAGGATAAAGGGGTATTCCTAACAGGCGGTACTGGCTTCTTTGGTAAAAGTAAGTAATACCCTTTAATTTAATTCACAGGCATTGTTTTCCTGCTACCCTCAACCCGACACAGTCCTCACAGGATATGAATAATATTTTGTGTGACAGTGTGGCTAATGGGGTATGGGGGAGTAACTCATGTTTGGGGTTGAATTTGCGGCGAAATTTTTTCAGCGGATGCCCTTAGTGGTAATGATTTAATTGGTGTGTTTTTTTTTTCATTCTTTCAGTTATAATTGAAAAATTATTACGCGTTACCGATGTGGGACAAATTTTCTTGCTAATCCGCACCAAAAAGGGTAAAGATGTCCAGACACGTTTGGATGATATCTTCAATGAACCGGTAAGTAATTGGGTGAAGAATGGAAGGACAAAATGTGTAAATTGGATAATGTTATCAAGCAACGTAAATAATTTTATCCACCAACGTGGATAATATTTTCCACCATTGTGGATAATTTGACCCAGCAATGTGAATAATTTTATCCATCAATGTGGATAACTTTATAGGCCAACATGGATAATTTTGTCGATCAATGTGGATAAGTTTATCAAAAATCGTGGATAACTTCATACAATAACGTTGATAATTTATAAGCCAACGTGGATAATTTTTTCAACAAATGTGGATAACTTTATCCGCCATTAAGTATAATTTTATTCACCAATGTGGATAATTTATCCTCCAACAACGTGAATAATTTTTTCCACAAACGTGAATAATTTTATCTACCAACGTGGATAATTTGTGGATACGTTTATCCACCAACCTGGCATAGCTTTATCCACTAACCCGGGATTGCTTTATTCATTTTATTCACCGACGTGGAGAATTTTATACACCAATGTTGATAATTTTATACACCAATGTTGATCAGTTATTTACCAATGTGGATATTTAACGTGGATAATTTTATTCACCAACGTGGATAACTTTATCAAAGATCGTGGATAATTTCATTCACTAACGTAATTAATAAACCAACGTGGATAATTTTATCCACAAATGTGGATGACTTTATTCGCCATTATGGATAATTTTATTCACCAATGTGGATAAGTTTATTCACCAACGTGGATAACTTTGTCCACCAACCTGGATATCTTTAACCGCCAAAGTTGATAATTTTATTCACCAACATGGATAGCTTTATCCTCTAACGTTCATAATTTATTTACCAATGTGGATAATTTTATCCATTAACGTGGATAATTTATCCATCAACACCAATCTTGATCATTTATTAACAATGTGGATAATTTCATCCATTAACGTGGATAATTTGTCCATCAAAGTGAATAATTTTGTACACCTATGTGGGCCATTTTATTCCTCATCATGGATAATTTTATCCACCAGCATGGATAATTTTATCCACAAACGTGGATCATTTTTTCACCAACATGGATAATTTTATTCAACAACGTGGATAATTTTATTCAGCAGCGTGGATAATTTTATCCACCAACGGGGATAATTTTATTCACCAACGAGCAAGAGTTTATCCGTCCAAAGTGACTAATAATCCACCAACGTGGATAATTTTATTCGCTAACATGGATAATTTTTTCCACCAACGTGGATAATTTTATTCACCAGCGTGGATAATTTTATCCACCAACGTGGATAATTTCATTAATCAACGCGAATAAGTTTATCGACCAACGTGGATAATTTATGAACCTACGCAGATAAATTTATACACCAATGTGGATAAGTTTATTCACCAACATGGATAACTTTGTCCATTAACGTGGATAATTTTATTCACCAACGTACATCATTTTATTTACCAAAGTGGATAATTTTATACACCAATGTTGGTAATTTATTTACCAATGTGGATAATTTTATCCAATAACGTGGATAATTTATCCACCAACGTGGTTAATTTTATTCACCAACGTGCAAAAGTTAACCATCAACTTGGAATAGCTTTATCATCAATCGTGGATAATTTTATTCAACAACGTGGATTAGTTTATCCACCAACGTAGACAATTTTATCCAACAAGGCTGATAATGTTATTATCCAATATGGATAATTTTATTGACCATCTCGGATAAACTTATCCACCAACGTGGATAATTTTATCCACCAACGTTAATAACTTTAACCACCAACGTGTATAGCTTTATCCAACATCGTGGATAGTTTTATCCATCAAAGTGGATAATTTTATTCACCAACGGGGATAACTTTAGCTATTTTTGGGGGTAAAATTTTCCGCCATAGTGCCTTCCATGAATGTTAAAATATCCCTCAAATGCCAAATGTTTTCATCTCTCTCTCTCATTCTCTCTCTGCCCCCACCAGGTCTTTGAAAAACTCAAAAAGATCACACCAAATTATCGTGAAAAAATCACAGTCATCAGCGGTGATGTTTCACTTCCATCTTTGGGTATTTCCCATGAAGATCGAGAGCTGCTAAAGGAACAAGTGAATATAATTATTCATGGTGCTGCGACAGTACGTTTCGATGAGAAACTAAAAATGGCCATTGGCATTAACGTTAGCGGAACGAAGGAAATTTTGCGTTTGGCCAAAGAAGTTGTACACCTGAAGGCTGTGGTGCATGTTTCTACCGCCTTTGCCCATTGCAATCGTAAACACATTCAAGAGAAATTCTACAATTGCACATTGTCGGGAGATAAGGCATTGCAGTTGAGTGAATGTCTTGATGAGCAGACCCTGAATACATTGACACCAACCATTGTTAAGGACTTCCCAAATACATATGCCTTCACCAAGGTGTTGGCTGAGGATATTATACAGAATTATGGTCAAAATTTGCCAGTTACCATATTTCGTCCAGGCATAGGTAAGAGTATGGCGAGTAGATTTCTTTTTCAAGATCGTTGATTAAAATTGTTGTGTTTTTTGGCAGTTGTTACCACCTATCGTGAACCCGTCTCCGGTTGGATTGATAACATGTACGGTCCCTGTGGCATTATTGTGGGTGTTGGCTCAGGTGTTATGCGCATCTTTAGCGGTAAGGTGGAGAACAAAGCCAATATGGTCCCAGTTGATTTGTGTGTTAATGCCCTGCTGACCAGTGCTTGGGACATAGCCAGAAATACGTAAGTTGAAATCGTTGAAATGTCCTTGAAAAAATGATCTTCATTGTGAAATTTCTTTCCAGCTATGACTCACCACCCATTTACAATTTTATACCAGATCCCGATAATATTGCCAGTTGGCGTGAATTCATGGAATATGCCACTGAATACGGTCGCAAATTGCCATTGCGCAAATCAATTTGGTATCCTTGCTTTACCATTGTCAGCTCCAAATGGCAATTCGCCTTGTTGGCATTTTTGTATCACACATTACCCGCCTTATTTATGGACATGTTAATGTTGGTTATTGGCAAGAAACCCAGGTAAGCTATGCCACCAAAACAACGAAAGTAAATATTTGGCCTTGGCCAAAGCGCCACTGAAAAAAACCTTCGCAAACAGAGCCCAAATAGAGAAACAACAAAAAAAGACAAAACAAAATCAAAAGCATAACCTCAAAAAATGAAACCAAAATCAAAACAAAGCAGAAAAAAAGATTTAGACCCAACCAACCATCATTGCATATTCCACACAAACCATGGACACACACACATATTTGGTTATCCTTTCGATGAATTCCTTTCAATGAATTTTGATTAACCCGTTTTTTTTTTGTTCGGTGTGATCCATGATGGTGAAGGAGTTTGTTGGTATGGTTGGAATTGTTAGTTTATTAGATGGATTGGGAGTTTGGAAAGTAAAAGCTTAGAAACTAAAAATTAAAAATAAATTCTTTTATTTTTTTTTAAATTTCTTTGATTTTCTTTTAAAAATCCTTTAAATGGCTTGTGGCGTTTTTTATTTGGGATGACGACCTCTATTTTGCTTTTCAAAATTGTCATGCTTAATTCCATAGTTGTTGTTGTAATATTTTAATAAAACAACTTTAATTTATTAAAATTTTTTAATATTAAAATATTAAAAGAACGACTATGGGATTAAGCCTGACTATTTTGAAAAGAAAAATAGAAGTCGTCATCCCAAACAAAAAACGCCATACCTCCTTCTTTATCCTATAATTTTTTAAAAATTCCTCTATTTTTTAATTTTAAAAACTCTTTCCAAATCAGAAAACCTTTAAAAATATCCAAAAATTTTTTACAAATTGTAGTTGTTTACAATAGTCCTATAATTTATAAAAACCCTTTAAAAATTCTTTACAAAGTCTCTAAAAATTCCTTTCATTTTTTTTAAATTTAATTTTTTTAATAATTAATTTAATTTCCTTAATTTTTTAAAATTTCTTTAAGATTTGTTAAATATTCATCAATTAAATTCCTCTACATTTTTTTAAATTTTCGAAAATTCTCTTCAAATTTAAAAAACTTTCAATATTTTTTAAATTCCCTTAAATTAAAAAAAATCTTTACTTTTTCTATTTTCTTTTTTTAATTCCTTTCAAAATGTTTGAAAACTCCTTTCAAAATGTTTCAATTTAAATTTTTTAAAAATTTAATTAATTTTTTTAAATTCCTCTATTTTTTAAAATTCTAAAAATTTCACTAAATAGTTTTCCATTATTTTTTATAAAATTTCTTTTCAAAACTTCCTATACATTTTTTAAATTTCTAACAAATTTTCTTAAATTTTTTTTAAAAAATTCCATTAATTTTTTTTTAAATTTCTTAAAATTTTTAAAAAATTCCGTGAAAAATTCAAAACAAATTTGTTAAATACCCATCAAATAAATTCCTTTACATGTCATAAATTCCCCTAAATTAAAAAAATGCTTTAATTTTAAAAATGTTTCAATTTAAATTTTTTTAAAATTTTCTTATTTTTTTTTAAATTCCTCTATTTTTTAAATTTCTAAAAATTTCCTTAATAGTTTTTAACATTTTTTATATAATTTCTTTTCAAATTTGTAAAGAATACCTTTAATTTTATTTATTCCTATACTTTTTTAAATATCTAAAAAATGTTCTTCAAATTTAGAAAAAAATCCATTATCCTTTTTTAATTTCTTTAAGTTTTTAAAAAATTCAGTGAAAAATTCAAAACAAATTTATTAAATATTCATCAAATAAATTCCTCTACATTTTTAACATTTTTGAATATTTTTTTCAAATTTAAAACAAACTTTCAATATTTTTTAAATTCCCCTAAATTAAAAAAGGCTTTAATTTTTTAAATCCTTTAAAAATGTTTGAATACTCCTTTCAAAATGTTTCAATTTAATTTTTTTAAAAAATTATTTAATTTTTTTTTAAATTCCTCTATTTTTTTAAATTTCTAAAAATTGCCTTAAATAGTTTTCAGTAATAGTTTTTTTTCAAATTTGTAAAGAATGCTTTTAATTTTGTTTAGAAATTTCTCAGCATTTTTTATATTTATAGAAAACTAGCGGACCCGGCGAACTTCGTCTCGCTATTAAGGAATAAAATTTCATACAAAAACTCAATTTTCGATTTTTCCAATTTTTCGACTTTTCCAGAGAGATTTTCCAAAATTTTTTTCCGTAAAGACCTTCTCCTCGAAAATACGAATAACTGACAAAAAATTTTACAGAAATCGGTCTAGCCGTTCTCATTTTATGAATTACTATACATTTTTTACACCATTTTTATATATATAGATTTTCTTCAAATTTTTAAAAAAATCCAATTATTTTTTTTAAATGTCTTAAAAAATTCAAAACTAATTCCTAATTTTTGTAAATTCCTTTAGTGGGTGAATTTTTTTTAAATTCCTCTATTTTTTTTAAAATTTCCTTAAATAGTTTACTATAATTTTTTATAAAATTTCTTTTCAAATTTGTTAAGAATGAATTTAATTTTATGTACAAATTCCTATACTTTTTTTAAATTTCTAAAAAAAATTCTTCAAATTTTTAAAAACAAAATCCATTAATTTTTTTTAAATTTCTTAAAATTTTTAAAACAAACTTTCAATATTTTTAAATTCCAATAAATTAAAAAAAAATGTTTTAAGTTTTTAATCCCTTTAAAAATGTTTGGAAACTCCTTTCAAAATGTTTCAATTTGGATTTTTTCAAAATGTATATAACTTTTTTTAATTCCTCTATTTTTTTTTTTTAAATTTATAAAAATTTCCTTAAATAGTTTTCAATATTAGATTTTTTATAAATATGTAAAAATGCTTTTAAGTTTATTCAAAAATTTCTCTGCATTTTTTATATTTATAAAAATTTTCTTCAAATTGTTAAAAAAATACAATATTTTTTTTTAAATTTCTTAAAAAAATTCAAAACAAGTTCTCAAATATTTTTGTAAATTCCTTTAAAAATCCTTGAAAACTCCTTTCAAATTTTCTAAAAATACCATGCATAAAAAAATTCAAAAAATTAAATTAAAAATATTTAGGCGGTGAAATTTACGAAAGTCAAAATTTTTATCCGATATTTTAGCGCGATCGGCGCAAAATTTCAAGTAAGGTTTGGGTTTACGACAAAGAAGAAACATGCAATTTGACATGATGATCAGATAATATTTAGAGGTTGAAATAGACAAAAACTTTTGTGTGAAAATTGGTAAAATTTTTAGTATAATGACTATGACTTTATTCCTTACTCCCCCCGTAATTTATACCTAGAAGAGGAACTCTTGACCTTTACATTGTTTATATTAATAGCATAACGTGTCGCAATCATACAAAATAAATTCATTTCAAAATGTTTCAATTTCAATTTTAAAAATATATTTAATTCTTTGTAAATTCCTTTATCTTTTTAAATTTCTAAAAATTTCTTAAATAGTTTTCAATAACTTAAAAAAAATACTTATTTTCAAATTTGTAAAGTTTTATTTAAAAATTCTCCTATATTTTTTAAATTTCTAAAATATTTTTTTTTTAATTTTTTAAAATATTCCAATAATTTTTTTTTAATTTCATAAAAAAATACAAAACAAATCCCCAAATTTTTTAAAAATCGTTGAAAATTCCGTCCAAATTTCCTAAAAATCCTCATAAAAAAATTCAAAAAAATTAAATTAAAAATATTTAGGGGGTGAAATATACCAAAATCAAAATTTTTATCCGATATTGTAGCGTGATTCCATTAAAAACTTTTGCTTTTATATTTTTAATTTTCTTTAAAAATCCGCTTCAGAAAATTTTTTAAAATCCTCCAAAACTTTTTAAAAATGTCCTTCAATTTTTATAAAAATCTAGTTTAATTTTGTTCAATCTTCCCTTAATTTATCTTTTTAATTTCTTTAAATTTTTTTAAAAATGCTTAAAAATTTTTGGAAGTTTCTCTATATTTTATTTAAGTTTTTAAATAAATTTTTAAATAAATCGACATCGAGCTTCATTTATTTAATATAATTTTGTTTTTTTTTTGTTTCAAAATAATCTGGCTTAATCCCATTGTTGTTGTTTTATTATTTTAAAACAACTAATTTATTAGTAATAATAATATATTTAATATATTTAGAATATTTAAAATAAAGGTTGAAGTAATAATCAAAAACTCGTAAAAAATGTTCTTCACATTAAAAAAAAAGATTTAGAAATTCTTTGAAAAGTTTTTAAAAAATTCTTTAAAATGTTTCATTATTTTTTAATTTCGTGTGTTTTGTTTATTGTTGAAGATTCAATCTCATTTGATTGCTTGAGTGGAGTATTCCCCCATTGGCTCAACTTCATTTATTACCCTCTTAACAGAGAGTAATGTTTTTCAAAACGAACTGCCAGTGTTGCAAAATTTTACTGATCGCTACCAATATCATGATTTCATCCAGGCGAAAGGAATTATCAATTGGCTTCTCAGTTTTTGAAATTATGTCTTTTTTAGCGAAAAACCGAACTCTTTAAGTGTCTAGCATTCTCAAATAAATGAGAATCACACTCACTTTTCGGCTTTTCCAAAGAAACACCAAAATCAAAATATTCTGCAACATGTTAGCACGTATCAACTAAGAATTCATCGAATTCTGTGATTAATTTCTATTAAATTATTTGAAAACTAATTTCAATTTTTTTTTAATTCCTTTAAATTAAAAAAAAATAAGTTGTTTTGGTGACTTTCCTAAAATTCCATTTGAATTTTTTTAAACATTCTCTTAAGTTTACAAAAATATCTTAAATTCCTAAAATTCATTTGGACTTTTTTTATTGGGATAGTTGTTGGAATTTGGTTTTTTCATTGAAATTTTTTCTTTGGCCACTCTTATACTTCGAGCTGACGATTGATGTTTGGGTATAAAAAGTTTTCTGTTGAAGAAGTTATGGAAAATAACTTCATTGGAGAATATTCACAATTAAAAAAACTTGGGAACTTATGAGAGCCTGTAGCGGGGATCGAAACTAGTCTTCCCCGCCTTACCCTTTTGCGAACAATGCCAAAAATTCTCAACTAATAAATTAATTGTTTTAAAATATTAAAACAACAACAATGGGATTAAACCAGACTATTTTGAAAAAACCTTTTTAAATATTTGAAAATTCCCTTCAACTTATTTAAATAATTCCTTAATTTTTTTTATTTTTCATTATAATTTTTAATTGTGCTAAAATAAAATAATTGCTTTAATATTTTTAAAAATTCCTTTAATTTAATTTTAAATTCATATTTTTAAAATATGTTTACATTTTTTTTCAAATGTTTTAAAAATTTCGTTACGTTTTTTGAAAAATCTTTTACAAGTGATTAAAAAAATCCCATATATTTTTTTAATTTTGTTCCTTTTTTTAAATGCTTAAAAGTGTTTCAAAATTCCTTATTTTTTAGAATTTGCTTTAATATTTTTAATTCGAAAAAATTCACGTTAGAAAATTTTGAAAAATCCACTTTTCGAACATTTAATAAATTCAGGTATGGACAAATTTTAAAATATTTCTTAAAAAAATTCAGAAACTCCTTAACACTTTGTTAAATTTTCTTTAAAAATTACATAGCAATTTCCTATAAAGATCCACTTTTAAAATTTTTAAAATTTCCCGTTTAGAAATTTTTATTAAATATCCATGTGTAGATTTTTTTAATTCCCTTTAAAATCCATGTTTGGAAAATCCATTTTAGGAGATTTTTTAAATTCCATTTCAAGGTCCAACTTTGATTTTTTTGGAAATTTGTAAAAAATCATCTAAAAACATTAACTTTTGGAAATTTTTAAAAAATTCGTTTTAAAATCCACTTTTTGAAAATTTTATAAAAAAATTTTAAAAAATAATTCTTTCATCTGAAAGATCACAACTTGAGCTATTTTTGGATTTTTTTTGTTGAAAAATATTGCACAGTTTTCTGACAAATGACAAAAACGAATAAACCGTTTGTTTTTGTGGAATCATTAAGAACCTAATAAACTTGTACTTAAGCGAAACTGAATTAAAAAATATCCATTTTAAAAAAAAAAATTGTGGATTGTCAAAATCAAAATTTCAATTTTAACTTAAAAAATGATAGTTTTTCCCAAAAAATCCTTCAAAAAATGTTTTTTAAAAAGTCTCTCGCTTAAGTACAAGGTTTTTATATAGTTAATAATCCCACAAAAACATATGAAGATACAGTCATCCGTTTTCGAGCTACAGTTGGGACCGCATTCCAAAATGCCATTTTGAGAAACCCACGTTTCAAACTTCTATCTTAGATACAATGAATTTTCTCTTTCTAACGCTCATATCTCCGTTAATTTTTGTCAGAGCGACTCGAAATTTGCAACATATTCTATTCTTCCTGTACTTTGGAATGAGCCAATAAAACATTTTCGATTTTGTAAAATTTGTAAGTGACCATAACCCCTTAATCCACGTTTGGATTTTTTTAATCCACGTTTGGAAAATTCAAATGTCGTTAAAAACCACGTTTGTAAAATTAAATTTTTGTTAAAATCCACGTTTGGAAAATTTTAAATATTTCTTTAATAAACCACGCTTGGAAAATATTAAAATTCCCTTAAATTTCACGTTTAGAAAATTTTAGAAAATTTCTTTAAAAATCCACCTTTTGGAAAATGATAAACATCTATGATTGAAATTTTTATAAATTCCTTTACAAATCCAAGTTTAAACAATTAAAAAATTTTTGATTGGAAATTTTTATAAATTCCTTTAAAAAACCATGTTTGAAAAATTTTAAAAATCTACGATTGGAATGTTTTGAAAATTCCTTTACAAATGCACATTTAGAAAATTTTGATAATTACACTAAAATTGTGAAAATTCAGGTTTACTCAATTAAAAAAATATTTTTTTTTTTTTTAAATTTCCTTCAAAAATCCAGTTTTCAAATTTTTAAAAATTCATGTTAAAAAACGTTTAAAAATTCCTTTAAAAATCCACGTTTGGAAAATTTTAAAAATACACGTTTGGAAATTTTTATATTTGAAAAATTTTAAAAATTCCCTTAAAACTCCACGTTTGGACAATTTTAACAATTACTTTAAAATTCCACGTTCACAAAATTTTTTAAAATTCCTTTGAAAATCCACTTTTGGAGAATTTTAAAAATTTGCTTTAAAAATCCACGTTTGGAACATTTTTAAAATTCCTTTAAAAATCTACGTGTAGATAATTTGAAAAATGTCATTAAAAATCCTTTAAAAAACAATTTCAATATCCTTTTATAGCATCCCCTCTATTCGACAATGCCCAACATTTCCCGTGTTTAGTTAATTCCACTCTCTTCATTGTTTCGTTACGCTAATACTAAATCTCCGATAGTTATCATGCATTTCAAATTATTGAAGTGGGTCGGTTGAGGGGATTTGGAAGGTTTTGGGCATCATATTTTTGTGTGAAAATATCTATGTGTGTGTGGGTGCGTGAGGGTATGTTTCATATTTTGAACCTAAAGCTTTTGCATACGTTAGTAAATTTTTGTGTTGCCAACCCTCCCACACACCCCCTTGTGTTTTGATCAAATATTTGGCTTTTCGCGGCTGATTGTGCTTTGTTTAGCTGTTTTCCCCAACCCGTTTAATTTTTCCTTTTGTGGCTCCATCGTTATGCTTTGTTTTGCGTTATGGATGGGATGGTGTCATCTTATGCTAACTTGTTTTACCATATCTATGAATTTTTTTTCGTTTGGTCCTCTTGTTTCAGAATGATGAAAATGTATCGCAAAATCCACAAATTTTGCGCTGTGATGGAATATTTCTCATCGAACGAATTCATATTTGAAAATAACAATGTGCGAGCACTCTGGGACAAATTGGATGCGAAGGATAAACGTTTGTTTGCTTTCGATATGCGGTCTGTCGATTGGACTGAACTGTTTCGTATTAGCTTGTGGGGCCTACGTTCCTATGTGGTAAAGGATGAACCCAGTACTGTGGCCGAATCAGTAAAACGACATGAACGGTGAGTAAAAAAACAAGCAATATAGGAGTGTAATTATGAAGACAATAATGATGATGGAGGATGGTGATGATGATTACAATAATAATCATGGCTAGTGAATGACTGAAATCAATGATAAAACTAACAAAAAAGTACTACCAAATGGCTATAATTTGCGCTAGGCATTTTAGGCCTTCAAAACATTCTGTAGAAAAATCCTTTATAGCCTGTAAGAAATCTTCTATTTAAGGAGCATTGAGGTAAGGCCTCAATTAGATATTTTTAAAAATACGTGAAAGTAAATTTTTAATAAATCCTCGTAAAGCAAATTTAAAAATTCATGTAAAAATCTACAGCCAGAAAATTTTTTAAAATGTTATAAAAATTTCTTTTAAAATCAACGTTCAGAAACCTTTTCAAAAATTTCAATTTAAAAAAAATATTTTTAAATTCGATTTAAAAATCAAAAATTTACAAAACTTAAAGATTTAAAAAAAAAATTAAAAATTCAACTTTACAAAATTTAAAGATTTCCTAAAAACATTTTCAAATCCACGTTTAGGAATTTTTAAAATTTTTAAAAAATTGTATTAAAAGTGCATGTTTAGATTTTTTTAAATTTCTTAACAATTCCACTTTACAAATTTAAAAATTTCACTAAAAAAATCCTATTTTTTTAAATTTAAAAATTACATTAAAAAATCACGTTCAAAAATTTTAAAATTCCTTAAAAAAACTCCAGAAAAAAATTAAAAAAAAAACCTTTAAAATCCAGGTTTAGAAAATTTTTTAAATTATTATTAACATTTTGTTTAAATCTGCGTTTAGTAAAATATAAAAAAAACTCTTAAATTTCCACTTTCAGAAATCTTTTCAAAAATTTCAATTTAAAAAAATTCTTTTTGAATTCAAAATCAAAAATTTACAAAATTTAAAGATTTTCTAAAAAAATTAAAAATTCAATTTTACAAAATTTAAAGATTTCCTAAAAAACTTCTAAAAATCCACGTTTAGGCATTTTTAATAATTTAATAAAAAAAATCCTATTAAAATCCACGTCTAAAATTTAACAATTGCTCTAAATATGCACGTTTCGATTTGTTTAAATTTCATAAAAAAAATCCACTTTAAAACATTTAAAAATTTCGCTAAAACTCCTATTTTTAAATTTAAAAATTACAATTAATAATCACGTTCAAAAATTTCTAAAATTCCTTTAAAAAACTCCTTCAGAAAATGATAAAAAAAAAACTTTAAAATCCAGGTTCAGAAAAGTTTTTCAATTATTATAAAAACTTTCTTTTAAATCTGCGTTTAGTAAAATATAAAAAAACTCTAAAAAGTCCACTTTCAGAAACCTTTTCAAAATTTTCAATTTAAAAAAAAAATCTTTTTAAATTCAAATTCAAAATCAAAAATTTACAAAGTTTAAAGATTTTCTCCGTAAAAAAACTTTAATCCGCGTTTAGACATTTTTAATAATTTAATAAAAAATCCTATTAAAATCCAAGTTCAAATTTTTTTTAAAAATTGCTTTAAAATTGCAGGTTGAGATTTTATTTAAATTTCTTAAAAAATCCACTTTTTATAATACAAAAATTTTGCTAAAAATCCTATTTTTAAAATTTAAAAATTACATTAAAAAATCACGTTCAAATAATTTTAAAATTCCTTTGAAAAACTCGTTCAGAATTTTATTTAAAAAACCCCTTAAAATCCAGGTTCAGAATTTTTTTAATTATTATAAAAATTTCTTTTAAATCTACGTTTAGTAAAATATAAAAACACTTAAAAGTCCATGTTCAGAAAAAAATATTATTTTGAAAAAAAAATCCTTAAAAATCCGTGTTTAAAAAAATTCAAAAATACTTTAAAAAATCAAGCTTATCAAATTTTTTAAGTCCTTTAAAAAATTCGTTTTATTAAGACGATTAAAATTCTTCGTTCTGAAATATTGAAGGTATCTTAAACGTTTCCTTCAAAATTCCATAAAAATGATGACATTCAAAATTTATCGCAGGCCATTTGCTGCCCATTGTCATTGATATATTCCATAAATTTTCAAATCGCTCCAACATCCCATAATGCCTCTTTATTGTTTTTCATAATTTGTAGATATTTTTCAAATTTTCCATTTTATTTTTTTATTTTCTAATAAAAAATTGTTTTTCTCCATTTTTTCTTTTCATTTTTTTTTTTGCAGATTGAAAATTCTTCACTATACCACATTGTTTGTGATTTATTCGCTGACATTTTTCATTCTCTATCAATTATTCAAATTTGTCTTTTTCTAAAAAGGACAGTAACAACAACAACAACGTTAAAAACACGCCAACAAAACAACAACAAGCCGGAAATGTAAAATGTGCGCGTATATCCGGCTATACTTTGCTGATGTCTGGGTGAATGGATGGATGCTGAGTGTGAGTGAGAGGGTGCATGTAATGTATTTGTGTTGACTTTCCCAATGGCTCCATATTGCCCAATTGCCCCCCTCCATCCATTCCCGCCCTTTAGCAATATCTAATAATAGTAATAGTAGTTTGTAAGTGTGTATGCTTTTCCTTTTCTTTGTCTTATTTTCATTATTTTATATATTTACTCATTTTGCACCCATTCCCCGTCTACCCCACACCCATAACAAATCGCCATGTTCCATTGCATTGCAATTACTTTGTTTCTTATTTTGTATATTTTTCTTATTTATATGGAAATTTATTACTTTTATTCCCTTCCTTGTTATACCCACCCCCCCCCCATTTTTGTTATTTACTTCCTTCCTGCTGTGCTCCTTTCGCCAGCTATTTTATTTCCATTACGTAGCTATTTTAGTTTTTATTATTATAAACAAAATTTTTGTTTTTATTATTTGTGAGTATACTTTATAATTTTATTTGTATTTTTTTTGTAATTTTATTTTTATGTTTTATTGCGAAATTTAATTTTATTAGTATTTTTATTATTATTATTGTTTCACTTAGTTTGTAGTTGAAAACAATGTAAAAACGAAGCAAAAAAGAGAAAACAAAAAAAAACAAAATTTATTTTGTTGTTTACTAATTTTTAAATTATGTCCATGTAGTTGTAATGGGTTTTTATGGTCGAATCCAAAAACGAATAAAATTTATTATTAATTAATTAAATTGAGTGTTTGGTTTTTTATTTTTGTTGTTATTTTGCAATTGTTGTTTTGAAAGGTTTGTACACAACTCCGGCAACAGTGAATACAGTGTATCATGACACTAGGTATCCTAAACAATGGTCTGGTCTATAGTCTGTGTACGCCCTCCCTACCAGCGGAAATGTGGCCACCTCGGTCGTTAGTGTCGATTTAATGCGAAATTTATTGTGGTCGTCAGTCAATTTAGTTCGTGCCGGCAGGGTTTTTTTTTAGAGCTTTTGGCCTATCATCCCAACTCCCTAAGGAGTGGATATAGCCATCTTCGAATATGATCTAAATTTTATTTGCCCAGTATTTATGTAACATCGCGAAATATTCAGCGCAGACCCCCCTTGCCATTTTTCATACATATCTCGATGAGATAAAGGGAATTAACTATGTGAAAAAATTAAAAATTTTAATAAAAACTCCACGCTTCATTTATGCACCGAACGTCACGAAATTTGGTGGGGAGGTCAAGTTCCGACCAGAAGAGGCCCCATCAAAACAAAATTTTTATAATATTTTTCAGCGGCTCTTGAGGTCGCAATGATAGTTTGATCTGCGCGAAATTTTAAGTATGGTTTGGATTTACGACAAAGAAGAAGCTTGCAATTTAACATCATGAGCACACGCAGAAAAAATATATGTTAGAAATATGTTTGGATCCAACCAAATATTTGTTTGGGACTGATTGCAAACAAATATATGTTTGGATAAACAAAAAAAAAAAAAAACATTGTTCCACAACATCCCATACGGGACAAGGGAGACTTCTCTCATATCAATGAGTGCACCCCGATTCATATTCAAGCTCAATGATATGGGACCTACTGTTTATTGCCGAGTCCGAACGGCGTGTCTTAAGACACCACTTGTGGAGAAGTTTTTCAAGGCTGAAATACTCAGGAGATGTCGCCAACATTACTGAGGGGTATTTTACCACCGTTGAAAAATTTTTGATGTTGCCTGGCCGGGGAATCGAACCCACGACCTTCTGTGTGCAAGGCGGGCGTGCATACCATTGCACAACGGTGGCACCCCATATGTTTGGATCCAAACATAATTAGTTTGTGTCCAAACAAATATATGTATGTTTGCAGCATTTTGTAACATATCTCAATTTTATATGTTTGGGTATCAACATATTTTTTATGTTAGAACATATTTTTTTGGGTGGAGAGGATTGCTGGTTTATAATAAAGAACTGTGTGCGTGGTGTAATAGGAGACACAGAAGTTTTGTGATGTGTATGCGTAAAACACGTATGTTTCGTGCTTTGTTGCTGTTAACCAACGTAGCAAGCGAAGGGGAAAAGAAAAAATGGTATTAATTATGTTGGTATTTTTTCTTCAGTGTTCTAAAGACAATCGTTGAGTAAAGACGGTAAAGTGAGTGACTTCTTCTTCTTTATTTACTCATCCGTTATCCGGATATAAGTGATCGTACAATTCATTTTGTTTTTTAATATTTATCGCATTATATTTATGTTATTGAATAGTGGTTGTCAGCTCTCTGTGTCTTGCAGCATTCAGCAGATCAGTTTCATCGGTATGACCTGTCCAGTCCATGATGTTTTAGAGCCAGGATATTTCATTTCTTCCTCTAGCACGCCTTCCATCAATTTTTCCTTTTAAAATTGCTTGTAAAATGTTGTATTTGTTGTTCCTTAATACGTGTCCAAGATACGCTATTTTGCGCCTTTTTATTGTTGTTATTAATTGTCGGCTTACATTCATCCTTCATAGTACTTCGTCATTAGAAATTTTCGCAGTCCATGGTATTTTCAGTACTCGCCGGTAAATCCACACTTCGAAGGCTTCCAATTTTCTTTCATCAGAGGATTTGAGCGTCCAAACATCTGTTCCATATAGCAGCACCGACCAAACATAGCATTTTATAAAACGTACTTTCGTTGTTACGTTTATGTCATGGCTTTTCATAATTTTTGTGTTTACAAAAATCATCTCGCGCCATCTCTATACGACTTTTAATCTCTTTCGAGGGATCCCATTGGTCGTTTATTGGCATCCCTAGATATTTAAAAGATCACACTCTTTCTATTGCTGTACCTTGTACTTTTAAGGTGACATCTGCATGGGGATTTTTTCTGCTTATGACCATATATTTCGTCTTCTGCATGTTGATTTTAAGGCCATATTTCTCACTTACACGTGCAAGTTTCTGGAGACCGGATGTGCTTCCAGCCAGTAACGTGACATCGTCCACATACCTTATGTTATTGACTATTTTCCCATGTATTTTTATTCCGAAGTATTCTCCTTCTAGCGTTTCTTCGAATATTTTCTCTGAATATACATTGAATAATAAGGGAGATAGAAGACAGCCCTGTCTTACACCCCTTGAGATGACAATTTCTTTTGTTGGTTCTCCACTTACTTCAATTCTTGCCGACTGATTCCAATAGAGAATTTTTATGCACATAAGTTCATTGTCTTGCATTCCTATATCATGTAATATTTCCATTAATTTATCGTGTTTGACGGTATCGAGTGCTTTTTCGTAGTCAATAAAACACATGAATACATCTTTCTGTGCATCCCTACATTTTTGTGTTATAATTTGGATGCAGTATAATGCTTCTCTTGTACCCATTCCTTCTTTAAACCCAAATTGGGTATTTCCCATGTGTGCTTCACATATTTTGTATATTCTACTATGAATAATCTTTAGAAATATCTTCAAGGCTTGACTCATTAAGCTAATGAGTCTGAAGTCACTGCATTTTTTTGCATTATTTTTCTTGGGTATTGCGATGAAGGTTGATTTTAGCCATTCTTCTGGTTAGTTTCCAGTGTTGTATATGTAGTTAAAAAAGGTTGACTAGTAGGTGTATATTGTTGGAATCAATAAGTTTCAGTAATTCTGATGGGATTTCGTCTGGTCCTGTAGCCTTTTTGTCTTTCAATGATTTTATAGCGCGTTCTACTTCGCTCTGCGTTATAGGCGTCCCTCTTCATGGAATTTCCGAAACATCCTCATAAGGTGATAGTTCGCTATCAGTAAAAAGATTGGTAATATATTCCTCCCATATCTGCTTCCTTCCCTCCAAGTCAAAGACAGCTTCGTTGTTTTTGTTAATTAGAACTGGATTCGTTCTTTTCTTTTCATATACTCCGGCGGCTTCCTTTAGTTTCTTGTGGAGGTTGAAATCATCATGTATACTTTGTAAGAATTCAATTTCCTGGCATTTGCCATTCAATAGAGCATTTTTGGCTGATCGGGTCGCGGATCGTATTTCCCTGTTTATCTCCCAGTATTTTTCATAATTTTTGTTTTTGTACTTGCTTCGTTCATTCCATAGTTCTCGAATCTCGTCGGTAATCCATTCTTCTGTTCTTGATGGTGTTCTCTTTCCCAGAATGTTCTTTGCAGTCGTGTTTATAACATCTTTCACCTTGTTCCATAATGTGTGCACATTTTCTTCATTCAACTGTTGTAATTGTCTATTAATATTGTTTTGTAGCTCGTTTTTAATTGCCGAGTCTTTAAGTTTTTCTATATTCAGTTTATTTTGAGGCAGTTTTGTCCGATTCGATGCAAGTTTAATTCGTATATTTGCGACGAGTAAGTTGTGGTCCGATGGCACGTCTGCTCCTGGATATGTCGAATATTTTGTAACACTGGAGAAATATCTTTTATTTATTAGGATGTAGTCTATTTGGTTTCTCACAATTTGGTTTTCATTGTCCTGTGGGGATTTCCAAGTGTATAACCGTCTGGGATGTAGGGAAAAACACGTATGGATCACTTTCATACAATATTCCTGACAAAATTGCACTAGTCTATCTCCTCTATCATTTCGTTCGCCTATTTTCCCGTAACATTTTCAACTTCTTGGTTTCCGACCTTGGCATTAAAGTCGCCTTGTATTATTGTTATTTCGTGTTTTTTTGTCATCTTTAGTAACTGAGCAATATCATTATAAAATTCTTCGACTTCATTCATATTTGCATCTCCAGTGGGAGCATAGACTTTTATGATATTAAAATTTAGCGGTTTTCCGCTTATTTTTAACAACATTGACCTGTCTGACTTTGGAACAAATCCCGTGACACAGGCCGCTATATGATTTTTAACAATAACACATACTCCTCTTCTGTGAGCACCCTCCTGGTTTCCTGAATGATAGACCTTCATATTTTCTGATCTGAAATCACCGCAATCCGTCCACCATGTTTCGCTGACACCTAAGATATCAATTTGGAGTCGGTTCATCTCGCTTATTGTGTTATGAAGTTTTCCACTTTCGTAGTCTTCTCCCTATTGCCTACAAGATAGTGTAAGGGATAATGAGCGAACGACTAAAGTTTATGGTCAATTAAATAATTGGGTCATACCAATGCGGCTTTAGACCTGGCAAATTCACCATTGACCAGATATTTACTCTGCGGCAAATCCTGGAGAAGACCCAAGAGATGCAGATCGACACCACCTTTACCTTTGGTACCAAAAGAGGTTTCAGACAAGGTGATGGCCTCTCGTGTGATCTTTTCAACATTCTGCTGGAAAAGGTTATACGAGATGCGAAGGTGAAAAGGCGCGGCACAAAATATACTAACAGCCATATTTTACTTGCCGATGACATTGACATCATAGGTTGATCGGTAAAGGAAGTAACTGATACCTTTGAAAAAGTCGAAAGGGAATCTGCTAAGGTGGGTCTGGCGGTAAACGGCGAGAAGACAAAGTTAATGGTGTCGTCGCGCAATGCGTCCATAGAGATCGGGCCAACTGTTGACGTTGGTTCCTATAATTTTGAGGTAATAAAGACCTTGGTCTACCTCGGCACCGCCGTAGACACAACCAACAACATCAGTTGTGAAATACGAAGAAGAATAGTGTTGGCCAACAGATACCACTTCGGACTTAGTAAGCAGTTTAGGAATAAAGCCACATCTCGTCAACCAAAAACAACGCTTTACAAAACACTGATACTACCCGTGCTGATGTATGGTTCAGAAGCCTTGGTACTTGCGCAAGCAGACAGGGCAGTGCTTGGTGTGTTTGAGAGAAAAATTCTTCGAAAGATCTATGGCGAATTTCGACGTCGTATGAACCACGAACTTTATCTGCTATACAAAGACATCGGTATAGATAAACGTATCGAGATGCAACGAATGCGTTGGCTAGGCCATATCATAATAATGAGCTATGATGAACCCGCTAAAAAGGCGTATAATTTCGGGCCGCATGGTGGTGCACGCAGAATTGGCAGGCCAAAGAAAAGATGGCGGAAACAAGTGGATGAAGAGATGGAAAGGCCCGGAATACCGGGAAAGAAAGAAAACGAAGCACTAAACAGAGATAGTTAGAGATATTTTCTTAGTTTGGCTTATGGAACAAATGTTCTGTAATGGGCCAGCTAAGTAATTAAGTAAGTATACATATGTTAGAGATAGCAAGTAAGCGCTTGCTGAGAGCAAGTGAGCATACATTTCAATGTGTTTCAGATTGACAATTACTCTCCCTTGCTCTCAGAAATCGCCCACTGGTGCATGTTTTTGTTTTTTTTTTTTGCGGCTTTTGGGTTTGTATTTGTTTGAATCCAAACATATAATTTGTTTGCACCCAAACTTATATTTGTTCGCAGAATATAAACATACATATGTTATGTTTGGGACTGCCTGCAAACAAATATATGTTTGCTGCAAAATATGTTTGGGACATATGTTAGAGAGGCCTTTTTTCTGTGTGCAATAAATAGCGGGTTAAATTAACCAAAACATTTGTGTGAAAATTTGTAAAATTTTTAGTATAATGACTATATTTTTATTCCTGGAAGATATGTTCCATCCCTATTAGCCATATTTAGAAGAGCAACTCTTGACCTTTCCATTGATGCCAAATATGTTGATATACATGATCTGATAACAGAGTTTCAGCCAAATATATATATATATCGGATACACAGTTTTATTTTTTTTTTTTTGCAGTGTAACAGTAATCACCCTGTTGGAGGCATTTCTAGTTCAATATCGAAAACATTTCCCACGAAGGAAGATGCTAATAATTGTGAAAGATAATCGGATGGTACATGGATTTATGCAGGGCATATTTCGGTAAAGTGGCTTAAAAACAAGTAAGAAAGTATCAGTCAGCTGTGGTGACTGAGATATACCCTCAGCAACTGACCAAAAATATAAAACGACAAAGCAAAACCGTATATAAAATATATAGATTTTGTATCATATGTTTGCTTTAAAATCTGTAGGTACCGTAGTGTGGGGCTATACCAAATCATTGACATTTACCAAACAGTTTTAGTAACCAAACTTCTTCATAAAGGACTCGAAATATTAAATTACGTTAAACTAAGTTTGGAAGAAATTTTTGAAAAAGTTTTAGAGTTATCTTGCACAAAATCCATTTCAGTATGTACAGCCAGAGTTTTGGAGCTTTTGGGCCCTTAAATCACGAAGTATTGACTTACTCCGGAAAAAAATTGTACCATATATAACAACCTTCTGCAAAAAAGAATCAAAACGATGCGAGAGAAGCTCTTAAACTTAACTTTTTCAGAATTTTGTGTGGGAGGTACCCGAATGAGTGGACCGATATAGTCCATATTCTAACCTGATACATGACTGGATGAAATAATACGATATGCAAAGTCTGTACCAATCAGAAACCCCCTGCGAGAATTATCTTGCGGATTTGCCAGTTTGGTTGGTGGCGTCAGGTTTTCATGGAGCTATTAGGCTAATATCTCAAGAAGTATGGACTTGCGCAAGAAAAAAAATTGTACCGTCGTAAAGGGCGCCGCAAGCCTATATAATCCGCAGAAACAACAACCTTTTCATTTTGCAAAACACGAAGGACGTATTACATATAAGCACCACATATAATTTTAAGTAAGATATACCAAAAAAAAAAAAAAAAACAAAACAATAAAAAATTTGAATTTTTTACGCATTTTCCAAAATGCGTGGTATTTGACCACATTGATTATCACAATTGGCGTCACTGAAAAGGCCAGGGGTCCACCTTTTATAATCGGTGCGCTTATAAAGCAAAATAGCTGTCAAGTATGCATTTTCGTTGCAAAATAAATAATTAAATGATTAAATAGAAATTATCAAATTTTTATGCAAAAGTTCGGTCCTTTTGCTCCGCCAAATGTGATTCGATTATCGGCCAAAGTTGTAGGCTGCTTCTTTGCAATGTACCCCAACCATTGATAACGTTTATCATTATATCTGAACTACATTAGCTGCAGTATTCATTCAACATATAACTTTTCCTGTGGACTTACGACCTTTTCGTAGACAAATTTCCACATATTGTGGACTTACGACTTTTTCCGACAGGGGCAAAACATATAGAAAAACGCGAAATAATACCATATTCTTTACATCACACGACGTGTTTTGACTTGTACTATCACTCTTTAACAAAAAAAGCTATTTCCCAAAAAGTGGACTTACGACTTTTTCGTGCGTAGCAGACGAATAGTGTCTTTTTATACAAGACCAGAAGGTCTTCTCATAGACCAGAAGGTCTCCTTTTCTAACAGATGACCACAAAGTCCACTTATGAAAGACCACAAGGTCTTACTATGGAAGACTAGAAGGTCTTCTCATAGAAGATTAGAATGTCTTCTTATAGAATACTAGAAGACCTTTTTATAGAAGATTATTAAGTCTTCTTATGGGAAATTCTTATAAACGACTATAGAAGGTCGGAAGACCTTCTTATAGAAAACTAGCAGGTCTTACTATGGAAGACATATAGGTGGACGGATTGGACAAAATCGACTTGAACGACCCAATCAAAAATCCATTTATATTTATTGTTGTCTTATTAGGTTAAAGGTTATTATTTATGAAAGTTTTTAATTAACTGAATTAATCGAACTAACATGACCTAATGTGTTTTTTATTGAAAAAGTGAATTCTAGCGAAGTCCCACACACCCAACCAATATGCGATATTTTCTACTTTCATTGTCAGGTTTTGCTTTCATTGTCAGGTTGACTTTTTTTTAAAATAAATTGTGTGCTCATTCCGACCCCTATATATTATCCGAGCATCAATAAAATCAATAGGCTTCTTCCCCTCCGGGACCCCCATCAACTCCCAAAATTTGGTGACGATCCGATTGCAATTACGAGGTTTAGATGGGCAGACGGACGGACGTACGGACAGACATAGCCAGATCAACTCAGCTCGTCGAGACATTCATTTTGGTATATATAAGTATGGTTCTACGATCGTTATATCGATGCGTTAAAACCAACCTATAATAATGGTGTAGGGTATAATTATTAAATACATACAGTTTGACAACAAATGTATTGCAAAGGCCAAAATTGTAAAAAAAAATCATATTAATTGTTCGCTTATGGCAACAAATTATGTAAAAACTATACGGGTTTTTTGGGCAAATCTGTTGCTGTTGGTCCTCAAAACAATATTCCGTCGAAATATACAAAGTTTATTTGCAATTTATAGCAAAGACGGACTAAAATAATAATTACCTACTACTTTGAGGTGACAATAAATGTATTGCAAAGGGAAAGCAGTTGAATTGAAACTAAAAACTAAACATTTTTGAAAAATTGTGTAGTCATTATGGATTTGTATGACTTTTGCGGCGAATAATGGACTAAAAGTATTGAATGTGATAAAGTTCAGTGATAATAAAAGCCGTCGTGGAGGGTCTTCAGACAGATAGAAAACGTATGAGACCATATTGACAGTAAACTATGACGAATCGACCGCAGACAACTATGCAAAGAATGCATATTTGACTCAATATGTTTTGTCGGATAATGGACCAATGCAAAACAGTCCGATTTTGATTTTGAAAACATCGAAATACCTCTGGACACTGTAGGGAAAAATAAACCCTCAGTGTCTTATTTTGAAAGACATACAACCGAGCTCTATTTCCTCTCTCAATAGTATTGGAATCACTTCATTTTTATTAAATGGATAGGTATTATGCTCTGCCATCATAATAAATCCCAAAAAGTGCGCCAGATCTAATAAAACCCATCAAATATGGAAATTATACACCTTCTAGAAAAGCTGGAATACGGTATTCCGAATACCGAATTTTTGGGAACTTGTTTGCGCCATCTATTCTTTGGCCTGTCAATTCTGCGTGCACCGCCATGTGGCTCGAATTTATACGCCTTTTTATTTGGTTCATCATCGCTCAATCTTATTATATGGCCTAGCCAACGCAATCGCTGCATCTCGATACGTTTAACTATATTGATGTCGTTGTATAGCAGATACAGCTCGTGGTTCATACGACGTCGATATTCACCGTCGACGCAGATTGGCCCGTAGATCTTTCGAAGAATTTTTCTCTCAAACACGCCAAGCACTGCCTTATCTGCTTGTGCAAATACCCAGGCTTCGGAACTATACATCAACACGTGTAGTATCAGTGTTTTGTAAAACGTTATTTTTGTTTGACGAGTTGTGGCTTTGTTTTTGAAGTGCTTACTGAGGCCAAAGTAGCATCTGTTGGCCAATACAATTCTTCTTTTTATTTCACAACTGATGTCGTTTGTTGTGTCTACGGCGGTGGCAAGGTAAACGAAGTCTTTTACTACCTCAAAATTATAGGAACCAACTTCCACAGTTGGTCCGATCTCAATGGACGCATTCCGCGTCGACACCATCAACTTGGCCTCCCCTCCGTTTACCGCCAGATCCACTTTAGCAGATTATCCTTCGACCCTTAATAAAGGTATCGGTTATTTCTTTTACTGCTCGTCCCATGATGTCTATATCATCAGCATAAGCAAGTAACATGTGGCTATTGGTGTAGATTGTGCCACTTCTTTTGACGTTTGCCTCTCGTATAACCTTTTCTAGCAGGATGTTGAAAAGGTCACACGAAAGGCTGTCTTTTTGCCTGAAACCTCTTTTGGTACAAAACTCTTCGGAGAGTTTCTTTCCTATCTTAACTGAAGATCTTGTGTCAGTTAGAGTCATTTTACAAAGCCGAATGAGCTTTGCGGGGATACCAAATTCAGACATGGCTTGGAATACCTTTGAACATAGCGGGCTGTCGACGGCTGCTTTATAATCGACAAAAAGGTGGTAGGTGTAGATCTGCATCGCTTGGGCTTTCTCCAGGATTTGCCGCAGGGTAAATAGCTGGTCAATGATGGACTTGCCAGGTCTAAAGCCGCATTTTTATGGTCGAATTATTTCGGTGACCATGGGGTTTAGTCGTTCGCACAATATCCCTGACACTATCTTATAGGCAATAGGGAGAAGACTTATGCCCCATTAGTTTGAGCATACAGTCTTATCTCCTTTCTTATGGACGGGACACAGGATGTTCAGGTTCCAATCGTCGGGTACGCGTTATTCCTGCTAGATGGAGCTAACTAGCTGATGCATACACCTTATCAGCGTGTCGCCTCCGGTTTTGAACAACTCGGCTGGTAAACCATCGGCTCCTGCTGCCTTATTATTCTTCAGCCGACTTATTGCTGTCTTTACCTCATCTTGGCTGGGCGGTATACATT
Source organism: Musca autumnalis (assembly GCF_047663935.1). Classification (NCBI taxonomy): domain Eukaryota; kingdom Metazoa; phylum Arthropoda; class Insecta; order Diptera; family Muscidae; genus Musca; species Musca autumnalis. The sequence continues at coordinate 86,822,288 of NW_027411644.1, forward strand.
CAATACCATCTTCTGGGATTGGAGCTGTGATATCTTCGTCATCTTCGGTACTATTGGATACCAACAGTTTGGAAACATGCTCTTTCCGTATCCTGAGCACACTATCTGTATGAGTTACCAAATTACTTTGCTGGTCTCTACAGGAGGATGTACCTGTACCAAAGCCATAAGTTTGATGTTACACTCTTTGGTAGAACTTTCGGTCTTCATTCTGGCTCCTGTACATCTCGATTTTTCACACTTCTGTCTTTCCATTTCTCTCTTTTTTTCTGCGGAAAAGACGTTTCTCCTCTCTCCTTTTCTCCCGATACTTCTCTCGTGCGCTACGCGTTGATACTGATTGTAGAGTAGCCCTATATGCCGCAAAGGCCAGATCATGACATATTAATCTTATTTGTATAAGTTGCTGATGTAATATAACAAAACTAAACTGATAAATACCTCTGGCCACACTCCTGATATCAACCCTTATACATTTTTTGGGTCCAGTTTAAGAAAAAAAAAACTCGAAAAAAGTCTTCCAACGAAAGATCAAGATTTAATAAAAATTGGGGAACCAGTACCCGTAGAGTGTAACATGCCGAGCCTTAAATTTTGGTTTAACTAAGCTCATTACTGTTCCAATGAATGTCCAAAGTGGATAGACAACTCATTAAGGAACATAACTTCGGTAATTCTCCAAAAAACCGTAGATTTGGTAATTTTTGCAATACATTTATTGTCACCTCCAACTAGTAGTTAATTATCAGTTTTGACCGTATTTTTATAAATCGCAAATACACTTTGACATTCTTTCTCTTCTCTCTCTGTCATTCTTTCTCTTTTTTTCTCATCTGCTGTTGTTTAGCAATGGAAAGACACTCTCAGAGAGATTAATGCTCAAAATATTCTAAGCACCAGTGATCTAAAGCAGCGTCAGGCGATTAGGCGCCCGTGTGCGCTCGTTTAACGTTGCTCTCTCCAGACAAACAATTCAACCCATTGAAAAAGCATGCACTCACACAATGACACACCGTAAAGCAGAGTGAGGCAGAGAAAATTTTTGGGTCTCTCTTGTGCTCTCAATGAGCGTAAATTTGTTGTTGTTCACAACGTGTTAGCATCTACAGTGTAGATTCTACACCAGCCATGCACGCGTCTTTACGAAAAAGTTAACTACACCTCTCTTTCCCATACAAAAACCAAAATAGCATTCTCTTCTTGTGCATCATTGATCTACACCATTGATGCTCAAAACAAAAAAGAGAGTAAAGTGGTGAGAGAATCTCAGAGTGCACTTGAAGAAATTTTGTATTAGCATTCAGTGGTTGTTAGATGAGCGACCAGTAAACATGTGACGGGTGTGCGCGCTCTGTCATTCATAGTTTATCCACATTGAAGACGTATGTTATGGAAATAAAATGAATTAAATAAGAAAATTGAAGGTGTAGAATTTTAAGTGAATAATTTAAAGCAAAAAATGAATATTGTATTCAAGAAAAAGGTTGATTTTTATGTTAAGAAACATTTTCCAAAGCGAATGTTTAAATTTTCAGAATGCGATCTTTGCAAACAAAGAAATTGAATTATAAAAGGGCAAAGTTTATGATAATAAAATTATATTAGTATTAATTCAGAGTGAAAATAAATAATTTTTGTTTTTCTATAAGGAACACATATTTCACGGTATTTTTTAGCAAAATATTAATATTATCACATTGATTAGTATGAGATATAAAATCTATTAAAAATAATATAAAGTATGTTTTCATTTTCACAATTTATACGCACAAACTAATAAAATGTACTTCAGTTATTGCAAAATTTAATTTAATTATTGCAAAACAAAAAATGCAACTAAAAATATGGAAAATAGTATTCTAAATATACCCAGCAAAATTTGACGGAAGGGGTTCTTTGTGATGACGTGATTTCATGTCATCTTTTGCATTGGTTCAAAGGAAGTCGTGAAAGATCCGATCTTTTCATCAGCATTTGTACCCATTCCATCGATCCAATAGAGATGATGTTTGTGCTTTTATTTACACACCTGTTTATTTTCGTTTTGGTATGTTCCAGTACTGCAAAAATCTACTAATTTTTACTATTTATACCCTACATCACTATGTGGAAAGGGTATTATAAGTTTGTTTTGGGAAAAATTCATGTAACACCGCGAAATATTCGTCGGAGACCCCCAATGTGGTATACCAATCTTCATATCTCGGCGAGATAAAGCGATTTTGAGATGTGTGTCCGTCCGTCCGTCCGTCCGTGTGTCCGTCTGTCCATTATAAATTGTAATCAAACTCCAGGCCGCAATTATGGACCGATCGTCACGAAATTTTGTATGGAGGTCGGTTTCACATCAGAATAGATCGCTATTTTAATTGGTGATGATCGTGAAATATTTAGCGGGTGAAATGGACCAAAAACATAATTTTTATCCGATTTTGTAGCTGCTCTGTAGGTCGCAATAATAGTCCGATCGCCTCGAAATTTTAAATAAGGTAAGAGTATACGACAAAGAAGAAGTTTGCAATTTGAGATGGCGATCAGATAATATTTAGAGGGTTAAATGGACCACAACTTTTGAGTGAAAATTGTGAAAATTTTTAATAAACAGCTTATATCTTTGTTCCTGAAAGAGACATTCCCCACTAGTGAGTTATATTGGGAAGACGATCTCTTGACCTTTCAATTGATGTCAATTATGTTGATGTACGTGATCAGATAACAGAGTTACAGCCTAATATATCCAGTTTTTTATTGTTAGTGTAATCATAAACCCGCTAGAGGTCACAATTATAGCTCAATAGTCACGAAATTTTGCACGAGGTAAGAGTTTAGGTTGAAGAAATTGCCTATAATTTTGCATGATGATCTGATATTATTTAGCGGTTGACATACGCCATTTCTTTTGTATGAAAAATATACAAATTGTATTTTTGGTCCATATTTTCATTCCTGGAGGGCATATACCGGCAAAGTAGCCTACATATGGAATAATAACTACTGACCTTTCCCCTGATGCAAATTGCAACAATGTGTCTGCTAGATAACGCACCTACTGCCTGATATATAATGTGTTTTGTGTAGAGAACCACAATTTCCTCCCATGCTACAAATTGTCTCTATCATGACAGAGAAATTTTCAGTTCAGTTGCCTCACCACCTATTTTATACCTCAGGATTTAGGGTAAAGGGGATACAAACAAAATACGACCAAAGATGTGTCTCATCGAAATATTGGTTTTAGATCCCAAGTATATTTGGACGAAATTCGTTTCAGACAATTTGGAGTCTATTTAGCGCTGTCCGTTCATCTGTCTCTCTCGAAAAAAGTTCAAAATTGTTTTCGAAAAATCGTGTGAACGACAACAGGCTCCATATATATATATAACTTTCCATATATTATAATTCCTTCCAGATATCGATCGGATAAGACTATATCGGTCCTTAGGGTACCTCCCACACAAAATTCGGAAAAGGGAAATTTAAGAGTCCTCTCGAATCGTTTTGAATTTTTTTCAGAAGATTGTACTTGCGTCGCAAATCGGCAAGTTAACTGTCAAGGGGATTTTCTGATTGGTCGAAACTTTACACATCGTATTATTTCAACCAGTCATGTGTCAGGTGGGAATATGGACTATATCGGTCCGTCCTTCGAGTACCTCCCACACAAAATTTGGGAAAAGTGCAGTTTGAGGACCCGTATCGGATCTATTTGATTATTTTTTTATTTTTTTTTAAAGAAAGTTCTTTTTACTGTCCCTATTCTGGTCCCTTTCCCGGGGTAAGTCATACTTCCTGAGATAATAGTCCTGCCGGCTCCAACTAAAATTAAAAATTTGATAAAATAATTCTCAAATATTTCCAAAACTCAGAATTTAGCTTACTAATATTGATTTGGTATAGCCCAATATTACTATACCTACAGATTCCACGTATTTTGAAGCAAACTCGTGTTACAAAATAAATATATTTTTAGAGGCTGAAGGTATATCACCGTTAGCGCAGCTGACTTATACTATATTCTTTGCTGTATAATTGAATATGAATAATTTTGGGATTTATAAATTTGTTTGCATGCTAATTTTTTGAATTTCTATTCATTGGTAGTTATTTCTACCGGTATAAAATATATTGTTGATATCACAATATATGCCCACAATGAATTATTTTCGAAGCATATGTGAGGTACAAGTGCAAAATTGTTGGACGATAGATCTTCAATAAACTCGCAAATTTTCCGAATTATGAAATATACCAAATTGCATGGTATATATATTTATTTAGTATTCCAAAAAGGAACCTGATATTCAAAGACAATTTGAAGATGTAGCAGGAGGGGCTAATCATTGTGAATTTTCCAATTTTCGAATATTTTTTAGAAATGTATAATTTATATATTTTTCCACAAACATCCCAGTAAAGACAAGGGAGGCTTCTCTTATATCAATGGATTCATATTATGTTATTGATATGTGACCTAGTTTTTATTGCCGAGTCCGATCGGCGTGTCCTAGGTTGCCACTTGTAGAGACGTTTTTCATGGTTGAAATACTCAGGAAATATCGCCAACATTACTAAGGGGTATTTTGCCACCGTAGACAATTTGATGGGAATCGAACCCGGACATTCAGCGTGCAAGGTTGCACATAGCTAATTCCTACAGGTTGTGGTGTAGGGTATCACGTGGTCGGCCCCGTCCGACTATAGCCTTTGCTTACTTGTTTTTCCGATAACATAAAGGAAAATTTGTTATCGTAGTAAAAATAAGTAGATTCTTGCAGTTTCTGGAACAGACCAAAGTTGTTAGAACTGTCGTCGTGATGTTGTCTTACATTTCCTGCATATCAAACAACTAAAACTTCTAAACAATTGGTATTATATGAAGTCCCAACCATCGAGCTAAAAATAGAATCGGACTGCACACATTGCTATTTTAAAAGTTCCCTTGTCTGTTCTAAATCTGACATAGAATGAAATCAATCAAATCTCGCTTCTTGGAATTTGAAAAAAAAGTCCGAAACGAAAAGGAACAAGAATCTGAAAATAAAGAAGAAACTACTTTTGGAAAGAAACAATTAAAAATAAATTAATTAAGCATAAACGGTATTTTCCATAAAAAGTCTCTCCTCCCCGTTCGTTGCATTTTGTTCTTAGAGATCCCTAAAGCAAGCCGGGTTGTAGATCCCTACATATTTCCGTCACTAAACAAAACAGTATAAATTACCAAAATGTTGTTATAAAATAACAAAATTATAAAATAAAAGTAATTTACGAAATAAAAATACTTAAAGGAGTGCATTTGGAGTCCATGTTGAAATCTGAACTGGTGATGGGAAGATAATTGAAAAAACCTTTTGTAAGATGAAAGAATATCAGTTGCGGAGAACGGAGGAAGTAATCTTTTGCGTTGCAGCGGTGGTGATTACATTGCAATTTTGGAAGTAAACTTTTGAAAAACTGAACTGATAAATTAATTGTAGCTATTTTATGAATTCGTTTGAATTAATAAAGAGTTTTGTTTTTCATGAAAACCATATTTCAATACAGCATTTCCATTTCCAAACAAGACATGAACATTTCATGCCAAGGGGTTGGTGAAAATGACATGCCAAAGCATTGGTTAAAATGACATGTCAAAGCGTTGGTGAAAATGACATGTCAAATCATTGGTGGAAATGATATGCAAAAGCATTGGTGGAAATGACATGTCAACGCATTGGTTAAAATGACATGCTTAGGATCCAGAAAAAAACGTCATCTTTTGGGGTCCACGCTCATATAAAATTCATCGATGAAGATGCTAAAAAGATGACATGCTAGATCAATTGCACCCATGATTGAATGTCATCTTTGGCATCGAACATTTTGCTGGGTATATTTCCACAATTCAGATATATCAATTAAAAGCTCCAAGTAAAACATATTAAATGATTTTTTTCAATTAGTTTTTAAAACATTTTCGAAGTACAGCACTTGAAGGTATAGACATAATTTTGAAAAATTACATGGATAACATATATGGATATTTTTGGTACCTACTACCTTTTGGAAGGAAAAATATCAAATTATTGAATTAAATCTTCGATGGAAATACTTCTGTCACAATTCCTAATGAGCATTATGCTCCTTAGATGTGCAGAGCTTAATCTATTTCTTTGTTTTGAACATAGATATTTTAAGTCCGAAAATATCTGTTCACAGATATATGTTGACCAAAAGAAAGATGCACATCTATAGGAAATGTCTTTTATATTCGGATAATATGATCTTTCTATAGCCTTCCAAAAGATAGTAGGTTCCATTACCTCTGGAGCATCCATCTCGCTCCGAAGATTATTAGCTCCGATTGTACGCAAAGCTCATATTGCAATATATCGCAATTGAATGGATTATTGTATATATCCAATAATGGTTGTATAGCTTCGAAATCCTTGAATCGGTGCTGCAAGTTATCCATAATGTCTTCTAAAATTAATATGTACTCACACACTTTCATAGAATTCTCTTCACTGTAAACCTCTGCTGTTCTGGGAAAATTTAAAAAATGTTCGGACTTTAATTCCTCAGCAAGTAAAAATATTTTTGCCTTGAATTCAAAAATAAGTTTCCATAAATCACTTAAGCTTTTCTTTTTTCCTTTGAGCTTTTTGTTTAATATATTTAAAATTGTCGATACGTCAGCTAAAAATGCCAGGTCTAACAAAAATTCCTTATCAACATAAACATGTATTCTTTGGAATTTTCCTGCTGTAAAAATTCGAGTACATATAAGCTTAATTCAAATAATCGGTTTAAAGACTCTCCCCGACTAAGCCACCTCACCTCTTTGAAGAGCTTGAGGTCATTATGAGAGGCTCCTTTACTTTTTAGGAAAGTACTAAACTTCCTATGGCTCAGAGATTGATGACCACCTCGAATTCGGTTTATAATTTTCTCCGCTGATTTCATTGAGGGATGTTCAGTCAAAAATTTTGATCCTAGCGCTAGTTGGTGTATTATACAGTGGAAACTATTAAATTCATTTCCATGCTGCTTCATTAAATGTCCTATGAAACCCTCATGTTTCCCGCACATGACATTTGCGCCATCTGTGCAAACACCAGCTAATTTAGCACAATCTAGGAGAGATAGGAGTTTTTCTTCAACAATGTCAAATATTATTTTCCCGTTACGTTACCTAATATGGGTTCAATTGTAAATATTGATTCATATATGTCGTATTCTGAATTTACACATCTAACGCATATTAACATTTGACAAATATCATTGATGTCTGTACTTTCGTCTATTGCCAAAGAAAAATATTCACAACCATAGACTTTTTCCTTTATAGCATTTTGTACTAAATCTCCTATAAGGATGGCATTCCGAGCAACGCTGTGTCAGGACAAGGGCAAGGACTCGGCAAATGTAATACCATGCTTTAATTTAACCATAGTGTTAAAAATTATATTTTTCACGTACGGGCCATCGGTAAAAGGTCTGCCTTGGCGTACAATATCAAGGCTGATTAATGTTGAAACTACCTTCTTTAATTGCTTGTTTGTCTTTTCCTCTTCCTGGTCCAACTCATCCAACTCATCCAGCCATTCCCGTATTTTATTTGTGAAAATAGCTTTCTTTTTCTTAAAAATACGATTTTTGTCCTCAACATTACATTTGTTTATTTTAGAATGGAATTTCTTAAAATGGCTTTGTAATACGTCTCCTCTACTCTTTTTGAAAGTTTTGCCACATAAAATGCATTGCACATTGTTAAAGGCATTTTTTATCATAAAATTTGATTGTAGCATAATAACTAATAAGAGACCTGAAATACGAAGAAAAAAACTAGACAATGATTTTGTTCAGTGTCGCCATTAAAAACATGCGTAGATTCATGTACATGTTTACTTTTCGGCAGTTCAACCACGACTGATTTCATTCTGTTTGTGAGTACGCGAAGTCATGTAGTGACGTTAACGTATATGGGCAGCGTGACCGTTGGAAATTTTGAAAAAGTATCACAAAAAGTATCATTTATGGAAAAAAGTGGCACAAGTTTTTTGAAAAAGTAGCAAGAAAAAGTGGCACAGTGTTTTTACTATTGTTAAGGGGTTATTTACACTTATTAAGCACCAAAAATTCATTATTCATGATTATAAAAGAAATCTAAATATTGCATATTTATTTATTTATTTTTTCTGACAAATGCGCGCATACGAAGCATTGTTTTTATTGAAAGCTGTTTGCGATTCCAACCGTAGTTCAAAAACAAATAAACGGATAACATTATATTTTGTGGGATCAATCTCTTGTCCTTAAGCGAAACGGAAAATGTCGATTTCGTCATAAATGCGTCAAAAACATTAATGAAAGTGCCTCGCTCGATTTTTATGTTAATAATAATCTCACATAAACATATGACGACTGAACCATCTGTTTTTAAGCTACAGTGGGCACCGCTTTCTAAATATAATTTCTATGCGACGGACAAATCACTGTAAATTTGTCTCTTCCAAGACTCATATCTTATCCATATATAATTTTGTAATTTTAATTACTTATTTGTAAATTCTTTTCTATATATTTGACTTCCTTTCTGATAATTTTGATTAAATTAATTCGTGATAAAATTTGATCACACTTATGTTGGTAATAGAACATTAAGACTATGCTGGATTTAGCAAATCCAGACGATTTAAATTGTTGTTTTCAAACAATATATGTCAAAAAAAATCGGGATAATGGATAATGTATCATCGTATAAGTGTATAGTCTACAAGCCGTTTAATGTAAAAATTACAATAGTCGAACGCACATACCTACAACAACACACAATTAGAGACAACCTACGACTCATTGTTACTTACCTAAGAACCCGTCAAGCATCAATGAATGCGGTTGTCACAATCTTATCCAAAATGATCAAGACCACTGTGCCAGTCATATGATTGTGGCACAATTCTTGCCGTGGGCTTGATCATTTAGGATAAGATTTCGACAATCGTATTCATCGATGCTTGCCGGGAAGCATGGCACAATTACCCAGGTAGTGGCATCGTAAAATTTTGAATATGTTATGTCAAAACTGTCTTTATGTTGTTGGGGAAATTACAACAAAAATATTTTTTTATAAAGGGATTTGACTTTTCATATTCGATCAGCTGGTGTGATACCACTACCTGGTAGTTCTGCCATGCCGGGAAGTTAACATTACAATGTTTGTAGTTTAAAAAAGGTGGCACAAAGTATGAAAAAGTGGCACAAAATATCAAAAAGTGGCACATTTGGTATCAATATAAAAAAGTGGCACAGAAGTATCAATGCCGAAAAAAAGTATCAAAATTGATACTTTAGTGGCACAACGGTCACGCTGTATATGGGCGATCTTGGCTGATCTACACCAGCATACCCTGCCAACATTTGCTATCTGTTTATTGTCGAATGAGTCACTTCAATTAGATTGCACAAACGAATGCGATAGTCGCATTCTTATCCAACAAGATAAAGCTCTCGGGAAGAACTGTTCCACTCATTAGATACTTTTTTGAGTGTCTAATTGGACACTTCAGAAAGCTACTAAAACGATAATATCGGTGGAGCAGTGGTAAGCATGCTCGCTTTGCAATCTGAATGCCCGGGTTCGATTCCCAGGCCAGTCGACATTTTTTAATGACAAATCTTTTTTTTAACTATAAAACATTAATATATCTAAAAACTTGATTAAAATAATAATAAATAAAAAAGAACAAAATTTTATTTTGATTTTCTTTTTAACTTAAATTAATTCCTTTTTATTTTATGTTTTGTTTTATTGTTTGGGTTATTTTTAACTTTTTGGTTTTTTATTATTTAATTTAATTCATTAAATTTTTGTAAGTATTTCAGGAATTGTCGCTTATATTAATTTTGTCATTTGAAAAATGTGATGTCGCCTGACCTGGTAATCGAACCCCGGACATTCAGATTGCAAAGCGAGCATGCTTACCATTGCACCACCTGCGTTTATAACCATCTATGTACAAAAGTCTTATTTGTTCAACTTACAACAATTCTAAAAATAATTGTAAGCTGCCTAATTTGTATCCAAATAAAGGATGGAAAATAGATATGTCTATCTAATTTCCATCCTTCATTGGGATATAAATGAGATAGCTTACATTTATTTTTAGATACACATGTTATTGTTGTTATTTGTCTATCGTATTCTTTTCTAAATGGTGACTGGATACGATACAAATGGGATAACAATGCAATTGTTATTGTATATTAGACAAATGTCGCATTTTTACAGAAAATTAGACCAGCGTCAGGCACCATACTTTTATATTGCATACTTTACGGCGCGTCATTGTGTGAGTGCATGCTTTTTCAATGGGTTGAATTGTGTGTGTGGAGAGAGCAACGTTAAATGAGCGCACACGGGCGCCTAATTGCCTGACCTGGAATTAGACCAGTGTTCACCAGCAACAACAAATTCAGTCGCTGCGTTTGTGTTGGGCACACACACGAGATTATCTATCCCTCTCTAGATAAACATCGTGTGCGTTAATTCATTGCTAAAACAAAGAAGATGATCAGTGGTGAGAGTATCGTTGAAACTCACCACAATTTAGATTGTGTGTGTTCACACAGACACGGCTCGCGAGCCCAGTGGTGATTAACACTGAATTAGACACCAAAAAGATCCTCATTTATAAAATTAGATAAAACCATAGATGGGCAAAATTAAATTGAGAGTATGAGTGAGAGAGAGAATGAAAATGCACTGAAAGGAATTAAGTGCAAGCTTTTTGTGGTTGCTGCCTTAATGATCCGTAAACATGTACATGATATTGTATGCTTTGTGCATTTAAAAAATTAAATAAGAAAATAATAATATTATTTTAAACACATGTTTATATTGCTTAGAGAAAAATTAAAAAAATATTTAAACTTTTGTATATTTTTCATCATAATATCATTCTTCCATAACATTATGCGTATTTAATTTATGATAATATGCGCAAAAATGTTTTCTTAAAACGTGTAACACTTTTTGTAAAATAACAAAAATTTTATTATGTTTTTATATACATTTTTAACAACATAATTAATTCCCTGAAAAATAATTGTAGATTTCGTTGTGTGTACACACGAAAATCACGCGCACACCCCATATGTGTGTTCATTCTTCGGCTTCTCAGCAGCAACTGATTCGAAGAGCGTAAGAATGCGTGAGGGTTGACAATCAACGCTGGCGTGTATGAAAGCCCACCATTGGATAAAACTCACTTCCAATTGCTGGCAGGGTATCTATCCCTCTCCAGATCAGCATCAGGCAAAGGGTGCACAAACGCTCTTTGGGAGCGAACATTTATTCACGTATACAACAGGTGGAGAGAACAAAACAATTTAGTCTCAGCTGAGCAGGCAATGAAGAAGGTTGTGTGTCGCTTCTTTTGTTTTTGTGTATGCGCACCCTTAGCGAAATTACTATTAAGCATGTGATGTCTCCAATACTAATGCAAACAACGCAATGTGCGTTGGAATGGGTTGCCTGATGCTGCTCTAAATAAACATCGTGTGCGTTAATTCATTGCTAAAACAAAGAAGATGATCGGTGGTGAGATTATACACTCTGTTTCATGTCAATAGAACATTTCAAATTGATTTTTGTTACTTCAGTTTAGTCGATATCCGTGGAATAACCTCTGGAAAGTTTATATTTCTTGGTTTGTAATTTTATGAAGTATCTTTCAACAGAAAGTTTGGCTTCGATAACGTGTCGTTATAATTTTTTTAATTTTCTTTCAAAAATCCCTAAAGTTGTACGGTTTAAATTGTTTCATCGGAATAGCACATTTTTTAATAACTTGAGTAAAAATGTAAATTTTGAATGCTACCGTTACGATTCTTTAAAATTGGAATAAAAAACCTATTTCAAGTTTAAAACGCTAAAATTGGTCGAACTATGACTTAAATACCGGGGAAATAAGACCTTATGAAAGCTGTGGACTTTAATTGTCTATAATACGTTAACAATTTGGCATAAATTGACAGTTTCTTCTAAGTTTTATTAAATCTAAAGAATAACGAAGGAACGAACAGAGATGGTGCAAAATAAACTTGAAATTCAACTGAAAATTGGGCATTTTTGATCGGGAAACTTCAAATTCCTACGACTCCTATTCCATAATACGGGTCAATCATGGCATTAAGATAAGTTAACCATTAAAATATCAGATGATTGTTATTGCTCTGGGTCTAAGCCAACATACTATCAAGAAAAAACGAGGTCCTTCCTATACACAGAAAGAAACTAGGTGGAATTTCTGTTGCAGGTATAATGAATATTATAAGGAAAACCCAGTTGACATTTCCCGAGGCAAAATAATCATTATTTGCAGGTTCTCGATGGCACTTCTTGGTTCTCCTGGAAGAGAAGAACTTAATAGAACATCTGCATTGCCGAGGTGACCGCCTCATGGAATCGGAGAGTACAAAATATTGCGGTACAAAATTTAAGGTTATCTCCAGCTTATGTCTGTGTAAGAAATCTAACCTATTTTCTTTCTGGATCTCGTTTTTATACCCTCCACCATAGGATGCGGGTATATTAAGTTTGCTACTACGTTTGTAACTACTCGAAATAATCATTGTAGACCCCACAGACTATATATATACTTGATCAGCGTGCAATTCTACATCGATATAGCCATGTCAGTCCGTCTGTGGAAATCACTCTAGCGTCCCAACGGATTGACGTACGTGGATGAAATTTTGGGAAAATCTATTATTTGTACGTAGGACTTTTGGTATTGAAAGCGGGCAATGTAGGTCCACGCTTTCGTATAGCCCCCATACAAAATGACGCGTGACGCGTCGTTGTTTTAAGGAATGTTTAAGATATTTGTCCCATTTTACCACCGAAGTGGTTGTAACTTTGTATTTTGTGTCTCCAGAGGCCAAAAAACATTCCTACTAAAGTTGGTTTATATAGGTCCACGTTTTGGTATAGGCCCCTTATAACGCCCCATATAAAGTACGCGTCATTTTAATATATATTGAATGTATTAGCCCCATTTGACAACAGAATCGGTTGTAACTTTGTATTTTGTGTTTCCAGAGGCTAAGAAATATTTCTACATATTTCTACCATAAAATGTTTATATAGGTCCACGTTTTGATATAGCCCCCATAGGACGATATCTCCCGATTTTCGGTATTTTGAAGGGTTTGGCCTCATTATCACACCGAGATGGCTGAAATTTGGTATTTAGTCTTCGTTGGGGGTATAGAACTTTCCCCCAGAAATTTGTAGGTATAGGTCCACGCCATCATATAGCCCCATAGAACGGTACCTTCCGATTTTCGGTATTTTAAAGGTTGTGGCCACATTAATCCACCGAAATGGCTGAAATTTGTGGTGGAGGGTAAAAAATGTTCGGCCCGACCGAACTTAACGCTTTTCCTACTTGTTTCTTTATAGTATGTTGGCTCAGACTCAGAGCAATATCAATCACCTGATATTTGAATGATTAACTTATCTTAATACCATCATTGACCCGTATTATGGAATAGGAGTCGTAGGAATTTGAAGTTTCTCGATCAAAAATGCCCAATTTTCAGTTGAATTTCAAGTTTATTTTGCACCATCTCTCTTCGTTCCTTCGCTATTCTTCAGATTTTATAAAACTTAGAAGAAACTGTCAATTTATGCTAAATTGTTAACGTATTATAGACAATTAAAGTCCACAGCTTTCATAAGGTCTTATTTCCCCGGTATTAAAGTCATAGTTCGGCCAATTTTAGCGTTCAAATAGCTTTTATTTATTCCAATTTTAAAGAATCGTAACTGTAGCATTCAAAATTTAGATTTTCACTCAAGTTATTAAAAAATGTGCTATTCCGATGAAACAATTTAAACCGTACAACTTTTGGGATTTTTGAAAGAAAATTAAACAAATTATAACGGTACGTTATCGAAGCCAAACTTTCTGTTGAAAGATACTTCATAAAATTACAAACCAAGATTAATAAACTTTCCCGAGGTTATTCCACGGATATCGACTAAACTGAAGTAACAAACAAAAAGCAATTTGAAATATGCTATTGACATGAAACAGAGTGTATGCGATATTCTCAGGCACGGTGATGCCGAAGTTTATTCGGCAATTTACGTGTAAATTTTAAATTTTACAGTGTAAATTTTACACACACGACACGAATTTTAGTTTCTGTACGATAGATCTGTATTTTTTCCCATAGTGACACTAGCGGCTTGCCTATGGTTTAATAAAGCCAATTTTATAATAACGCACACATTTTAAAGCATACTTTGAGGCGGTTAGTTCAATCGTTATTTCAATTTAACCCTTAATTATCATCCCAGCAATATTAATTGGAAGTAGTGCAATGTAGACTAGTTCTTTCACGGCATGTTTTGATGCAGTTCTAACGGATTTAACTGTATCTTTGGAGGCAAAAATTTTGCTGGGATTTTAAATACTTACTTACAGTACGCCAAGTTCATATTCGTACATCCCTCAAAAATTAATGAAATCGTTATTAATTCCTCATTTTATATGCAAATAGAAAATAATTGATGGGAATTACTATAACAAAGAAAGATTTAAAATTAACAAAATTAATATTTAATTTATTCCGTCATTTAGGTGGCAAAATTCGTATACGTACACATAGAATCACTATATATATTTGTTATTTAATTATTTTTAAAGCAAAATTGCGCCAATTTCTCTTCTTTTCTCGTTTTATAGTGCCTCTGCTGTAGAAAAAATGTAAAAATGACGATAATTTAATTAAAAATTTTGTGTGAATCAAAAGTCGAACGAACATCCGAAATACTTAAGAAAAATGTGATAGATACGATTAACTATGGCAATTTATTCTCAAATTTTGGACGAAAATACATAATAGCAGTCCTTTTGCAAGAATATTATTATTGCTAACGTTAGTGATACGCAGTAGGATATCTTACAACTCTGCCAGAATGCTGCCCTGAAAACAGCAACAGGGTGTCACCTCATGTCTTCAGTGGACCATTTGCATGAAGAGACCAAGATCCTACCGGTGCGTCGACACAACAGGATGTTGACGATGCGGTACTTGCTTGGATACTATAGGCAAGACCACCCAAATTACCGTCTGGTGAATAAGACCGAAACCCCCCAGGCGAGTCAGAGAGGATTATGGTGATGGAGGTCCAGAGATATAAAAGAGAACCCTTGGATCAACGTTCATATTAGACAGGTTTGAGAGATACTCACACCCATACGTGGCAGCGGAAGAGCAACAGCTGCCAAGGCAAACGAGAGTAGTGTTGGCACAACTAAGATCTGGTTGGTGCAGCCGACTCAATTCTTACTGGGCCAAGATTGATGGCACGCAGAATATATGCCCAGCATGCGGCACCGCATACTACGCAGCACCTTTTTAACTGCCCAGCCAACCTGACTTACCTAACTCCACTCTCACTTTGGGCTAATCCTATTCAGGTGGCGTCCTTGGAACTGGAGGCAGAGCCGAATAAATGAAATGAAACAGCCCACTTTTTGTAAAAAACCTTTGGCTGTCACCATTTTTATACCCTCAGCATTTATGCTAACGAGGGTATATACACTTTCATACGGGCAAAATGTGTCTCATCAAAATAATTGTTTTAGACCCCAAGTATGTTTGGACGAAATCCGTTTCAGACAATTTGAAGTTGATTTAGCCATGTCCGTCCGTCTGTCTGGCTGGAACGCAAGACAACTCTCGAACTGATCAACCGATTCGGTCCAAAATTTGCCTTTCGATATATTTTGTCCAAACTTAGTTTAAGTTCGAAAATGTGTTATATCGGTTTATTCCTTCCGGTACCTCACCCACAAAAGTTCGAAAATGTTCGGAAAATTTGTGCGCACGATCATTCTTGAAGGCAGTAACCGATTTGGTCCATACTCTGCACATCGTGAAACTTCTACCAGACTTAGATTAGGTTCCAATAGGGACTTAGTCGGTTCACTCCTTCGGGTACGACGGTACAAGTTTCATCAGGGGCACGTCCATATTTCTTGAGAAAATGGCCTGAAAGGTGCAAAAAAAACCCAAAAACACCGTGTGTAGTGTTGGAGCGCAGTATAACTCTCGAAGGGATCCGCCGATTCGGTGCAAAATTTGTCCTTTGTAATATTTTGTCCAAACTTAATTTAAGTTCGATGATAAGCCATATCGGTCAACTCCTTCAGGTACCTTCTCCACAAAAGTTCAAAAATGTTCGAAAACATTGTGCGCACGATTACTCTTGAATTGAGTGACCGATTTGGGCCATACTTTACACGTCCTAATATATCTACCAGATATAGATCAGGTTCGAATATGGACTATATTTTTCCACTCCTTCGGGTACCCACTCCCACACAAAACTTCGGATAAGTTCACTTTAAGACCTGCTCTCGAATCGCTTTGATTTTTGTTGTAATAACTTGTAATCACTGCCCTCCATACGACGGTACAAGTTTCATCAGGGGCAAATCAATACTTCTTGAGAAAACAGTCCGAAAGGTGTAAAAACCCCCTATGGTCCCATATGTAGTGGCTGGAGAGCACGATAACTCTCAAACTGATCAACCGATTTGGTCCAAATTTTGGCCTTCTTCATATTTTGTCCAAACTTAGTTTCAGTTCGGAGAAAGGCAATACCGGTCCACAACTTCGGGTACTTCCCCCCAATATTTAAAAAATTTCACTAAAATGCTATGCACCATATCTCGAACTTTTTACTTGTTAACATAAATATAGCCACAGCTTCCACGCAAATTAACTTTTAAGGCCAATATTTTTTTCCTAAGACTAAAAACATTTCATTTTATCCAAAAGCAAAAGTATAATATACAACCACAATTCGCGAGTTATAAAAGGGTAAATATGTTAAATATTGAACCGATATGGAGCAAAATTGATATTTTTCATTCCTGTGACCTCATAAGTACTTGTGCCAAAATTCATCAACCTAGGTCAACGCCTTTTATTTTTGTCCACTTTTGTATGGAGCGGCAACACTGTGTGCTGTACGGAGCACACTCATGAGATATGTATATATTAAACGAGGTAAAATCACGAGTTCTATAATCCTATTATGTGTTTTGAACAGAGCTACGAATACTCGCTCGAATTCGCTCGAATTACACTCGCGAGTTAAACTCTTCTCGAATTCGAGCAAGGGAGCATAAAAAAAACTTGTTGGATTCAACCCATTTTTACTCACTTTTCTACATTTATGCCAACACAGCTGTGGGATCCCTCCTAAAACACTTCGTTTTAAAGAATTTCAGTCATGCTATGTACGAGTATATAGAATATGTTAACAGTTTGCGAATTCTGAAAGGGTGAAACTCGAATCATGGGTGAACATTAGGCCGGGGCGATTTGTATGGAAGAAAAAAAACCATAACGGGACCTTCGCGTTTCTGATTCCTTGGATTGAACTGAGCAAAAAAGTCCACTAGAGCATAGGTCTACGGTGAAAATCGAGCCTCCCGATTTTGACTTTAAGTTTTTTATCCACGTTTTTTTAGACATTTTGACATATGTATAACAGCCAAACCAGTGAGATTTTCGATCGAACACAAAGACAACAATTGTAGACTAGTCACTACTTAAGAACTCTCTAATACATCGCAAAAGGAGTTTTGGACTTGAGAAAGTGCAAACTTTTCGAAAAATGTCGATAAATGACACTGTGCTACAAAAGTTGACCATCAAAATAATTCAGCGTTCTGATTATCTGATTATATCGTGTTGGGATCCATGAACGACAACGCCTTTAGTTCGTTTGGGTCACTTGGTTTTATTTTTTTTTATAACGGTAAAAACTTTGAAAGTCTGGATTTCTTACATTTTCAAATTTAAACGAACATATCTTCTGTTTTTCCACAAAGGATTTCTATTGATCCTTCTTCCTTTTAAAGAGGTGAATAATATATTTGGAACAAGCTATTATTTTTTTAATCGGTTAACAAATGCCTAAGTTATAGTGGTTTAAGTCTGAAAACTCCCATAAAAAAACTAAAACTGAATTTCTCACAATTTTCAAAATAAATATTGAACAAAAAAAAAACATTACATTTTTGAAAATTATGAGAATTTCAGTTATGGTTTTTTTTGTGGGGGTTTTCAGACTTAAACCACTATAACTTGTCCGTGTGTTCGAAAATCTCAATGGTTTGGCTGTTATATGCCAAAATGCCAAAAAACGTGGATAAAAAATTTAAAGTCAAAATCCGGAGGCTCGATTTTCACCGTAGACCTATGGTCTAGAGGACTTTTTTCCTCAGTTCAATCCCAGTAATAAGAAACGCGATGGGCCCATTAAGGTTTTCAAATCGCCCCGGCCTAATGAACATACTATAGAATCTATGACAGCCTTCTACCAAAAAGTATGATTTTCTTGTCACGGGTTTGTTAAGGGTCTGAAATGGCGACTTCGTTATTATCTTCCTTGAAAGAAATTCGTCTATATCTCCTCTATCCACAATTACAGTTTATATAACTTTTTTCCAGCCCTCTATAGGATGCTCATGACTTTTAGTCCACATTGTCCACTTGTGATGGACGAGGTGGACCAAGCTATGCCCTGAGATCTGTCATATAACAGCCAGTCAGGATCATTGTTGGGTATCAAACATGCCACACCTTGCCCAAAAACCAAATGTCTCAAGGGTGTTTTTAATACGATAGCGTATCAAAACGCTTTCATTTCATGCTGCTGTCATTTTAAATTAATTGTATCTCTATCTATGCACAACTTGACTTGTTTTCCAATACATCTTTTATTAAAACAAAAGCGGAAAAAAAAACAATTTTTAGATCTCCCAACGGTTTATTACCCAAAAGAAGAAAAAACATCTGAACATCCATCCACAGCTATTATGTCTAATTTTACGATACTTCAGAAACGTTCAATAATTTTATGGTTTTGTGTTATTTTGTTGTTTGTTTCCTTTTGTTTCTTATTTTTTCCACCTTAATTCTACTGCAAAATGTTGTCACTCTTAATTAATTTTCTTGCCAAACAACAAACCGAAACTTATGGCATTCGGGCAGGCAGGCAGCTTCATTTAAATTTTATGGCCAGGGATTGAAATTGAAAAACAAAACGCAGCAAAAATGCGTAATGAGTTTTATAGACGGTTGAAAGTGAAAAACAATTTCTATGCTGAGAAAAGGACAAAAAAATAACACAAAATAATGCAGTAAAGAAAAAAAAAAGAGTAAAAACCAAATAACCTAACATTCAAACGTGCCCCCACTCCCCCTGGAGACGAAATTGTGGCACAACCTCATAAAATTGTTCTTCCGTTAAAATAAATAACTTTGTTTTGGGTTTCAGTTTCAGAGGTTTTTTTTGCTTTTTATTTTTTGGCAAGGCTAATAACAAACATTCCAACACATCGACCAAGCGACCCCCAAAACGCACTTTTGTCAGCAAAGGATCTGAAATATGAACAGAACTTGACTGACAGCCTGTACAAACGCCCCGCCAGCCCGGCCATAAGATGGCCGATGGAGGAAACTAAAAGCATGTAATAGTCCTTTAGGCAATGAGTAGTCTACAACCACAACAACAAAAATAACACAGAGTAGCTGTAGACAAGAGTAGAACAGCAGCCGCCACAACAGCCAATGGTTGTAGTTGTAAATATTGGTGTTGTTGTTGTTGTTGTTTCTATGCTTTTGGTTTTTTAATAATTCCAAATCCCAAGTTAAACATTTCCTGTTTACCGCAACTCAAGTCAGGGTCTAATGTTGCTGCTAACCAACCAGTATTTTGTTTTTGTTTTTTTGTTACATACTCTCTAGCTCAATAACCCCCGCATTCCTTATGCAAGTCTGTGTGTGAAGGGGGTCCACAAAAACTAAACTAAATGAAATTGAAAGCTAAAAAAAGGATAAACAAAACCATCAACTAAAGTAACAACAGCAGCGGCAACATCAGCCACAGTACTAAAAACTAAAAACAACAACATTAGAGGAGAAAACAAAAAATAACAAATCTTTGCACTTTATTTATACCAACTTATACTCGTATGTTAGTAGATATGAGAGTCATATTTTGCACAAAAATAAAAACAAAAACAAAAAAAAAAAAGAATAAAACAAATAGAGAACAAACAAGTAAGAACGGTGTTAAGTTAAGCCAGGCCGAACTTGTTATACCCTCCACCACGAGTTGCATTGAAGTGAAATGGAACAATTATTTTTTTCTTTTATGAAGAAGACTAAATACCAAATTTCGGCAAGATCGGTAAAACAATGTGGCTTTCGTTCAAAATACCGAAATTCGGGAGGTATTGTTCTATGGGGTGCTACATCAAAACACTAAATACCAAATTTCCGCTATTGCGGTAAAACCTTCAAAATACCGATAATCAAGAGGTACGCTTCTATGGGGGATATAGGAACCTGCGTACCTACACTGATAATTAACTTCTGGAATATTTTATAACCCCATGGAAGAATAAATAACAAGTTTCAGTCTTTCGGTGAGATATTGACGTCACAACCTTCAAAATTACGAAAATCGGGAGGTACCGTTCTAAGGGGGTTATATCGGAAGGTGGACCTATAACGACAAATTTCGTATGGAATGTTAAATACCCCAAATGAAGACCAAATACCAAATTTCAGCCATTTCTGAGGAATATTGAGGCCACAACCTTCAAAATACCGAAAATCGGGAGGTACCGTTCTATGGGGGCTATACGAAGGCGTGGACCTATACCAACACATTTCTGAGGGAAAGTTTTATATCCCCAACGAAGACTAAATACCAAATTTCAGCCATTTCGGTGTGATAATGAAGCTAAACCCTTCAAAATACCGAAAATCGGGTAGGTCCGATCCATGGGGGCTATACTAAGGCGCGGACCAGTACCGACAAGTTTCTAGGGGAATGTTTTATAACCCCAACGAAGACTAAATACCAAATTTCATCCATTTCTGAGGAATATTGAGGCCACAACCTTCAAAACGCCGAAAATCGGAAGGTACCGTTCTATGGGGGCTATATGAAGTCGTGGACCTATACGGACAAATTTCATATGAAAAGTTGAATTCCCCAAATGAAGACCAAATACAACATTTCAGCCATTTCGGTTCATTATTGTGGCCATAACCTTCAAAATACCGATAATCGGGAAGGTCCGTTCTATGGGGGCTATACTAAGGCATGGACCAGTACCCCCCAACGAAGACTAAGTAATAAATTTCAGCAATTTCTGAGGAATATTGAGGCCACAACCTTCAAAACACCGAAAATCGGGAGGTACGTTCTATGGGGGCTCTATGAAGGCGTGGACCTATATCGACAAATTTCATACGGCAAGTTTAATACCCCAAATGAAGACCAAATACCAAATTTCAGCCATTTCTGAGGAGGCCACAACCTTCAAAACACCGAAAATCTGGAGGTACGTTCTATGGGGGCTATATGAAGGCGAGGACCTAAACCAAAAAATTTCAGGGGGAAAGTTTTATATCCCCAACGAAGACTAAGTACCAAATGTCAGCAATTTCTGTGTGATAAAGAGGCTAAAACCTTCAAAATACCGAAAATCGGGCGGTACCGTTCTATGGGGGCTATATCAAAACGTGGACCGATATAGCTCATTTGCAATACCAAACATCCTAGGAATATTAGAAACTTCCATACCAAATTACAAAGCTCTACCTGAAAAATTGCGAGATGTATCTTGATTTCAACAGACGTACGGTCGGACAAACGGACATGATTATATCGACTTAGAATTTTACCCTGATCAAGAATACATATACTTTATTGGGTCTGCGATGAATTACAAACGGAATGATGTGTTACAAGCGGAATGACAAATTTAATTATACCCTCCATATTATGGTGGAAGGTATAAAAATGAGAAGGAAAACAACATAAGGTGTGGGCATGCCGGAAAACTGAAGGAAACATGAAGTTATAGTTTAATATTACCGCAAAAGCCGCCGCGTTTCTTAAGGTTAACGAGGTATAGAAAAGAAAGTGTGGTTATTTTAATCTCATAGACGTGGAAATGTGTTCTCTATCCGGCATGACGTCACATATACTCTGACGCCACCACATGTTCCCTCCCATTTCGACGCTTCTCATGAAGTTATGAGAATCTCGGTTAATTTCGAGATGCTAATGTCGATATCATTATTCCGCCCGTCAACTGCATTGGGGAAAGTTGTCACCCTAGCATAATCCACTAATAAATTCATTATTAAAACAAAAAACAAGTAAAAAAGTATCAGTCGCCTTTACCGACAGAGATATGCCCTCAGTTTATGTGAATTGGAACTTTCATCTACGGACAGATCGAATGTATTTAGGGTCTTTTCAGAATTTTGTGGCACTTTTTGGACATTTGAACTTGCCGACAAAAATGTGGATTAGGATTAAAGTTTTGCGGAGGAGGGAATGGGCCGGCATAGTGCATTACCGAAGTGGATCTTATTTTGAGAGTCACATCTTTTTGATAGATATCGCGTCCACTAGTCATTTCAGTGGGTTATCGTACACCTGTTGGACCAGTATGCCAGGAAGCATGGACCTGTAAACAGGACCACAAAAAACATCATCGGTATAAATTTCCAAAGGATCTCCCAACAGACCTAAATTGAACTTGGACATAAATGGTGAACTTTTGTGGGGGAGGACCGATATGGGCCATTTTGGAAGTTAAACTAAGTTTGGACAATATATGACGAAGGCCAAATTTTGGACCAAATCGGTTTATCAGTTCGAGAGTTATTGTGCTCTCCAGCTACTACATATGGTGCCATAGGTTTTTTTTTTTACAACTTTCGGGCTGTTTTCCCAAGAAGTATGGACTTGCTACTGAAAAAAACTTTTACCGTCGTAATTGACACCACGACTGCAAGTTGCTTCAACAGAAATCAAAGTTAGTCAAGAGCAGGTCTTAAAGTGAACTTATCCAAAATTTTGTGTGTAAGGTACCCGAAGGAATGGACAAATAATCCATATTCAAACCTGAAATATATCTGGTAGATATATTAGGATGCGTAACGTATGGACCAATTCGGCCACTCCCTTCAAAAGTTATCGTACGAAAATTTTTTCCGAACATTTTTGAACTTTTGTGGGGGAGGTACCTGAAGGAGTGAAGCAATATGGCTTATCTTCGAACTTAAACTAAGTTTTGACCAAATATTATGAACGCCAAATTTTGGATCAAATCGGCAGATCCGTTCGAGAGTTATCTTCCGCTCCAACCACTACACACGGTGTCATAGGGGTTTTTTGAACCTTTCAGGATATTTTCTCAGGAAGTATGGTTTTGCCCCTGATGAAACTTGTACTGCTGTATGGGGGGCCGTGAATACAAGTTGTTACAACAAAAATCAACCCGATTCGAGAGCAGGTCCTAAACTGAACTTTTCCGAAATTTTGTGTGGGAGGTAACCGAAGGCGTGGACCGATTGAGTCCATGTTGGAACTTCATCTAAGTTTGGTAGAAATTTCACGATGAGCAAAGTATGGACCAAATCGGTTACTCCCTTCAAGAGTTATCGGGCGCACAAATTTTCCGAACATTTCCGAACTTTTGTGGGGGAGGTACCGGAAGGAGTGTACCGATATAACCCATCTTCGAACTTAAACTAAGTTTGGACAGACGGACGGGCATGGCTAAATCAACTCGAAATTGTCTGAAACACATTTCGTCCAAACATACTTGGGGTGTAAAACCATTATTTCGATGAGGCACATTTTGCCCTTATGAAAGTGTACGTGTACGACGAAAAGTCTGAATTTTTTAATATTCCATTTGAAAAAAATATTTTTTTTTCTTAGACGCTACATGAACGATTTTTGGTACATGGATTGAGAAAAAATTCCCATTCTCAAATCTGTTCGAGATACTAATTTTGGATATTGCGCGCAAAAGTTATGGCGGTTTAAAATCTGATTATTAGAAAAAATCGTATAAAAACGCTATTCATTATATCGAGAAAGATTATTATCGTTGTATCGACTGAAAGAAAATTCGGCGTTAATATCTCAAAAATTCGCGAAAATAAAGTGACTTTTCTATCCTGATGACCAAAAATAAATGTCTATTTTTCATAGTACTATCGGAAAATTGATCAGAAAATCATTTCGCGAAGAGCTAGAAACATATTTTTTTTCTGTGTTTGATACGGAACATCATAGGCTTTAAATCCCCACAAGATTAAAATGGCAGATTCATTCGCTTCGGGATAAATAAGCTAACAATAACAAAAATCTAGGTGTTCTATTCTACTACGTGGAGTGTATATGTTTACTGAGGTCCCATAACTTTAGTGAAAAAGTTGTAAATTTTCGCGGAAATTAGGAAATAATTCAAAACAATTGCTAGTTTGCAACTTGTTTTAATAAAATTCAAGCTGTGTATCTGAAAAAAATATGTTCGTAATTTAAACATCGCTAAGATTCAAATGAAACCAAAACTATACAAATCCGTTTATTGGTTTGCATATTATAACAAAAACAAACAAAAAATATATTGAGGAAATTTATAAAATTTTTGTAAGAGAAAATATTTTTTAAAATTTATTTTGTAAGTTAATTGAAGAAAATGGAGGAAAAATAGGTCGGAGTTATTATTTTATTTCTGTTGAATTTCACGCAAAAAATGTTGAAATGCGTTTAACTCGCGAAATCCTCAAAATCACTTGATGCGCATGCGGTTTACCAATACAGCGAATTCTTCTCTTTTAATTTATACACATTTGCCAGGATTTACTTTAGCCGCTAAGATGTAGCATCGTCTGCAGTTTACTGTGCAACATACTGTATAACGCTTATAATTTGCACAAAGTGCATACACTTTTTATGCGCATCCGATTTCACTATCATCCATGAACAAATACATCGATCTAAAAATCTATCAAGAACCGTGGATGTAGCATCACACACTATTTTTGGAATAAATCGGATACAGCTCCCATCCCACTAAATTTTTTAAACCGCTGTTTTCGCAAAAACGCGAGGGATGTGTCAGTTTCTTCATTGAAAATGAAACGATCCACAGAAAACGCGATTAAATCCGCGATATTTTCAAAAATATTTTTCGGACATTTTTCGGTTTTTGCAGTTGCTGTTTTCGCCTTTCTAGTGGATGGATTTTGATCAAAAAACTAAAATATCTTGGGGTCCCAGCACAATCTAAAGGATATTGTAAATACTGTACCCAAAAAAATAGGGTTTTTCGAAAAAATATCGCAATACATTTTGGCTTTAGGCAGTGGATTACTGTGATGCGGTCTGGACTACATAGTCAATATACATGTCAAATTATGCGTAATCCCGAGTACTTTGATACTATTATAAGTTTTCTGAAATACCCGAATGCACATCGCAGTTAGAACAGAAATACAAAAAACACCTAAAATCTGGCTTCAAAATGTCCGCATCCATAAAAGGTGGGTGTAGTGGAGATTTTGAAATGTGATACATTAGAAGTGTAATCTTCATTTTGCATTCTTCTACTTTTACTTTGGACAGATATCCGTAATTTAAACGGTTTAACCGCCAATCGAATAACAACGTAAAAAAACTCGTTTGCTTCAACGTGTTTTTACCTATTTTTATTCATTTACGCGGCCATAGCTCCCGCACAAATTAACATCTATAGCAACATTTTTTAGCTTTGATCAAAAACACTTCATGTGATCCAAATATGGTCATATTTCGTGGTACACTGCAATATTTCGCGAATTATATAAGTGCAAACCTAGGCTTCATCAATGTTACATTTTTTTGACTTTTCGTCATATACCCTCGTTAGCGTAAATGTTGAGGGTATAAAAAGTGTTAAGTTCGATCTGTCCGAGCTTTTTATACCCTCCACCATGAAACATTCTGATCACTAGGAACCTCAACTGTCAAATTACAGGTAGTTCGGTTAAAAAATGTAGCTAAAATCCTCAAAATACCCAAAATCGGGAGGTACCTATATGTGGATTCTATACCAAAACATGGACGTATGTTGACAGTTTTTGGTGGAGTTATTTTGCGACCACTGGAAACCTCAAATCTAAAATTGCAGATCCAAAAATGTAGTTAAAGTCCACAAAATACCGATCATCGGGAGGTACCATTATATGAAGGCTATACCAAAACATGGACCTAGGTTGACAGTTTTTGGTGGAGATGTTTTATGACCACTGGGAACCTCAAATGTTAAATTACAGGTAGTTCGGTTACAAATTTTAGTTAAAATCCCCAAAATACCGAAAATCGGTGGGTTCCGTTATATGGGGGCTATACCAAAACATGGACCTATGTTAACAATTTTTGGTGAAAATGTTTTATGACTACTGGGAACCTCAAATGTCAAATTATCTGATATTAAATTTCTGAAGTTTTTAATTGAAGAATTGAAGTTTTAGCATTTTTATACCCTATACCACTATGTGGGAGGGTATTATAAGTTGGTTTTGGTCAAAAAGTTTGTAACGCATCGATATAATGATTGTATATCCATATTTATATATACCAACATGAATGTCTCGACGAGCTGAATCGATCTGCTTAAGTGTATCCGTCCCTCCGTCCGACTATCCATCTAAACCTTTTAATCACGCTACAGGTTGCATTTTTATCGGATCGTGACCAAATTTTTGGTGCTGATGGGGAAGAAGCCTATTGATTTTGTTGATGATCGGAAAATATTTAGGGGTCGGAATGGGTAAAAAAAAACTTATGTGGAAAACATTCAAAGTTTTATTCATATGCAAATATCTCCGCTTCTAGTAGGCGTATTCCAAAAGGAAAATATCACCTTTATTATGATTGAAACTCGGTTGGCGCACATCCCACTTCCCCATTTTTTTACTTGAATTGTACTCAGGAGTATCTCAGCGTTGGTTGGATGCGTTTAAACAATGCGTTTCTGAGCTTTAAAATGTTCCCAATTGTGTTACCAAAATTGGTGAAAAGCTTATGATGTTGAAAAAGACGCTGAGACATTCCAATTTCAAATTTATGGAATTTTATTTCCACGTCAGATATTTCTGCTTCTGTTAGACATATTCCAAAGAGAGAGCTTGATATTGAAACTAAACTGAGCTTTTAATTAATACAAAATGTGGCATTTATAATAAAAATATTAGAGTTATTGCAAACGGCGCTAAGCTATCACAATTTTAATATTTTAAAGTTTTTACTTTAATGACTAATACCTCTGCTTCTATTTGGTGTATTAAAGACATGAAATGCTAATCAAGAAGGCCAGCAAAGCTTTCAATCAGTACCAAGTAGATGTCGACAGTTGTCAAATATTAAATTAAATATTAATTATTTTGTTTCAGTTCGCCTTAAGACAATTGGTATAAAAGCCAGATAAGTGAAAACTTTAGTGTCTCTAAAAGAAATGTTTACGAGTGAAAAGCTTATGCACAGGGGTATTGGTGTAGCATTTCACATAGTCGGCCCCGTCCCGACTATAGCCTTTGCTCACTAGTATTGCAATACAAGAATATTATATTTTGACTCAAATCCACGAATGCAGATTGAATTGAGTCATTGAGATTGAGTCATCCTCCTTTTTGGAATTATTTAATTCATAGAAGTATTCGGCTCGAACACGTTGAACCCTTGTATAAATCAATTCGACCCTCACGCGAATAGAGTTTTATAGGGATTGAAGTAAAACGTGGGTATATATTAAGCACTTTCTGCACTGAGGTTCTCCAACTAAATGGAATCCCATAATCTGCATTACAACCGATATTCTTAAAAATTAGGCTAAGATCTTCGAAATACTGAAAATATCGAGATAGAAACTAACAAGTAAAAAGTATCAGTCGGCTTTGCCGACAGAGATATACCCTCAGCCTCTGTATATTGAAACATTTTTTTCCAAAAAAAAAAAACGTATGTATTTAGGGAGTTTTAAAATTTTTGGGCGTTTGAACCGACAAAATGTTGATTAGGACTAAAGATCAAAAGTTTTGCGGAGTAGATACTAAAAGGAATGGATCGACATTGACCATTATGGAAGTGGATCTCCAACCACTACATATGGTGTATATGGGGGTTTTACACCCTTCGGGCTGTTTGCTTAAGAAGTATGGACTTGCCCCTTAAAAACTTTTACCATCGTAATTGAGGCAGCGAATGGAAGTTGCTTCACTAAAAAGTGATTCGATATCAGGTCTTAAAGTGAACTTATCCGAAATTTTGTAGGAGGTACCAGATTGAGTGGACAAATATAGTCCATATTTGAATCTGATCTATAACTGGTAGCTATATTAGGGTGTGTAAAGTATGGACCAATTCAGCCACTCCCTTCAAGAGTTACCGTACGAACAATTTTTCCGAACATTTTTGAACTTTTGTGGGGGAGGTACCTGAAGGAGTGGACCGATATGGCTTATCTTCGAACTTAAGCTATGTTTGGATAAAATATTACTAAAGCCAAATGTTGGACCGAATCGGCACATTCGTTCTAGAGTTATCTTGCGCTCCAACCACCTCACACGGTGTCATAGGGGTTTTTTTGCAACTTTAATGCTATTTGCTCAGGAAGTATGGACTTGCCCCTAATGAAACTTGTACCGTCTTATGGGGGACAGTGAATACAAGTTGCTAAAATCAAATCCAAAGCGATTCGAGAGATGGTCCTAAACTGAACTTTTCCGAAATTTATGTGGGAGATACCCGAAGGAGTGGACCGATTGAGTCCATATTGAAACCTTATCTAAGTCTGGTACACTTTCATGATGTGCAAGGTATGGACCAAATCGGTTACTCCCTTCAAGAGTTATCGTGCGCCCAATTTTTCCGAATATTTTCGAACTTTTGTGTGGGAGGTACCGGAAGGAGTGGACCGATATAGCCCATCTTCGAACTTGAACTAAGTTTGGGCAAAATATTACGAAAGCCAAAATTTGAACCGAATCGGTTCATCCGTTCGAGAGTTATCGTGCGCTCCAGCCAGCCAGGCAGACAGACGGACGGACATTGCTCAATCGACTCCAAATTGTCTGAAACACATTTCGTCCAAACATATTTGGGGTCTAAAACCATTATTTCGATGAGGCACATTTTGCCTGTATGAAAGTGTATTTCGAAGTGGCAGTTTGAAATGCTAGGCACCGCGGTGGCTCGAAAACTGTTGACTTAGGCCAAAAACTATGAATTTTTTCGTTAAAATCAAAATGTTATCATTGAGAGTTCACCATTTTTTTTTTAAGGAAAGGATTATTCGTAGTGATCCCACAAAAATAAATGCTGATCGGATTATTCTTTTTCGAACTACAGTGGGAACCGCAAACTACTTTAGTAAAAACAGCGTTTGTAGTAGAGTTGTGCCAAAGGAACTATATGGAACTATCTCGTTCACTTCGCAGTTCCAATGGCCCATATTTTTTCTTTGCACGAACTGCGTATACTTAACAGCACACGTTATATTTCATGATGTTACTCATACGTTTTGGAACTAGTACAAGGAACTAGATTACCCAACTCTAGTTTGTAGGCGGTCATTTGTCGGAACCTATGCAAGATGTTTTTAACAGAAAATATTCTTCTAAAAAGTTCGGTAGACTCCTTGTAAAAAAACATCATGGAAAATGGCATTTATAAGTGGTCATAGCCCCTGTAAACAGCTTCACGTAACGCTACACAACATTTGTAATTTTCATGATGTTGAATTAAAAAATAAAAACGGAAGCTAAACTCGACTAATTTCCATTCTAAGCCGCTGTTTCAATTGCAGAACATTCCATGTCATTTATTTTTTGCAGATTATGTCTAACAAATATTACATGAGGCTACGCCTTAGACGGTCTGTCCGTAGAGTTCAAGTTTTGCTGAATTATTCGAACATTTCGACTTGTAACTGACGAATGACACGCGTGATGTTTTCCGCTAAGGCATGAATCGAAGCGGGGTTGTCCGTATACACTTTAGATTTTACATATTCCCACAGGAAAAAGTCTAACGATTTGATATGAGACCATTTTGGTGGTCTTTCAATAAATCCATTGATTGATGCGATGTGTGGGAAGTGGCGCCGTTTTGTTGAAACCAAATGTAGCCGAGATTATGAGCTTCAGTTTCAGACATAAAATAGTCGGTTATCACGGGGAAATAACGGTCGCCATTGACGATGTAGTCTTAACCGGCATCATTTTGAAGAAAGAGGGTCCGACGAATCCACCGACCCACACACCGTTTTTTTTTCTGTATGAAGTGGCAGTTCTTGAATCTCTTTAAGTTGCGCTTCTTCCAAAATGTGGTAATTTTTCTTCTTTACATATCTATAAAGCTAGAAATGTGCCTCATCACTGAACAAAATTAGGCTCAAAACACACTCCCCACATTTAGCGAACTTTCGTAATTAAGTTGAACAATTTGTAAACGTTGTAGAGGCGTAAGCTTTTCCATGATAAAATTGCAAACAGTACTAAACAAAAATAACATGAACACGAGATACTACTCACGCGTGATCTGTCAAAAAAAGACTGTTGAAAATAGTACCTCTTGTTGGATCAACCGCTATATGAGTGTAATCGAACTACAAAATTACAATATTTCCCCAGAAATATATAAAACCTGAATAAAGCATTTCCGTTTGCAAATGTTTTCAGAAGCACTGTGTGTATCACATGTACAAAGAGGCGTATAAGTATTATCGGTACATACATATACGTACCGAAGCACAACCCTCATCCGAAATTATGATTCCAAAGAGAAAAAATAAAGTTTTTTTTATATGTACACTAGCAAAGTGCCCGCAACTTCGTATGCGAAAAGGATATAAACATCAAATAAACAATATTTTATATGGAAATGGCGAACACTGAATGTTTTATTATACTAATACCAGTTTTTATTTTTATTTAAGTACAGTTTTGTACCACTTTAGTTAGATTTTCAAACAAATCAGCTGTATCTCACCCTTACACATCAACAGCGAGAGCAACGTTGCACGCCTATTTCCACAAAATTCAGATTCCAGCTCTGTACCTACACCCAAAAACAAATTGAGTACCCATAAGTAATTTTCGTATACTTACGGTACGTATTTCGACAACGACATATGTATCTCAACCCTATACTGACATTAATACAAAATAATATCAGTAATCGTAATTCCAAATCTCAAGATTCCAGCTGTATCCGTTCGTCCACTTCCAAATTTTACCAAATTTATTTACAAATTTTCAACATTTTCTCAATCGAACAGGCCTACAGTAATCTTAATTCCAAATTTCATGATTCCTGCGCTATCCGTTCACCTGAATGTAAATTGTACCAAATTTAGTGTCATTTAGTACGTTCCAAATTTTACCAAATTTAGTACTTTCCGTACCCATAAGTTCGAATTTCCAAAACTTCCTCAATCCTACACTCAAACAGTAACCTTAATTCATAATTTGAAAATTCTAGCTCTATCCGTTCACTAAAATCCAAATTGTACCAAATTTAGTACTTTCCTTACCCATACATACGAATTTCCAAAACTTCCTCAATCCTACACTCTAACAGTAAGCTTAACTCCACATGTCAGGATTCCAGCTCTATCCGTTCACTCAAATTTATATTGTACTAAATTTAGTACCATTAATACTTTACTTACCCATAAGTACGAATTTCCAAAACTACCTCAATCCTATACCCCAATAGTAATCTTAATTCAAAACTTCAGGATTCCAGCTCTATCCGTTCACTCAATTCCAAGCTGTACCAAATTTTGTACTTTCCATACCCATAAGTACGAATTTCCAAAACTACCTCAATCCCACACTCTAACAGTAAGCTTAACTCCACATTTCAGGATTCCAGCTCTATCTGTTTACCCAATTCCAAGTTGTACTAAATTTAGTACCATTTAGTACTTTCCGTACCCATAAGTACGAATTTCCAAAACTACCTAAATCCTACAATTTAATATTAACCTTAATGCCAAATTTAAGGTTTCCAGGTCTATCCGTACACCCAAATCCAAATTGTGCTAAATTTGGTACCATTTAATACTTTTCGTACAATAAGTACGAATTTCCAGAACTACCTCAATCCTACAGTCCAACAGTAATCGTAATTCCAAATTTCAGGATTCTAGCTCTATCGGTTCACCCAAATCCATATTGTACCAAATTTAGTACCATTTAGTACTTTCCGTGCCCATAAGTACGAATTTTCAAAACTACCTCAATTCTACACCCCAACAGTAATCTTAATTCAAAACTTCAAGATTGTAGCTCTATTCGTTCACCCAAATCCAAGTTGTACCAAATTTATTACTTTCCGTACCTACAAAAACTTCCTCAATCCTACACTCCAAAAGTTATCTTAATTCCAAATTTAAAGATTTCAGCTCTATTCGTTCACCCAAATCCAAATTGTATTAAACTTAGTACCATTTCGTACTTTTCATACCCATAAGTACGAATTTCAAAAACTTCCTCAATCCTACACACCAACGGTAACCTAAATTCCAAATTTCAGGTTTCCAGGTCTATCTGTTCACTCAAATCTACATTGTACAAAATTTAGTACCATTTAGTACTTTTCGTACACATATGTCCGAATTTCCAAAACTACCCCCATATTTCAATAGCACACTTCAACAGTAATATTAATTCCAAATTTCAGGTATTAGCTCTATCCGTTCGCCCACAACCAAATGGTGCCAAATTTAGTCCCAGTTAGTACTTTTCGCAACTATAAGTACGTATTTCCAAATTTCCATATCTCAATCCTACACTTCAACAGTAATCTTAATTCAAAATTTCAAGTTTCCAGTTACATCCGTTCACCCAAATCCAAATTTAGTACTTTTAGTACACATAAGTACGAATTTCCAAAACTACCCCCATATATCGATCCTACACTTCAACAGTAATCTTAATTCCAAATTTCAAGTTTCTAGCTCTATCCGGTCACCCAAATCCAAATTGTACAGAATTTAGTACCGTTTACTACTTTTCATACACATAAGTACGAATTTACAAAGCTACATCAATCCTATATTTCATCAGTAATCCTAATTCCATATTTCAGGTTTGCAGCCCTATCCGTTCACGCATATGCAAATTGTACCAAATTTAGTACCGTTTAGTACTATTCGCACACATAAGCATGAATTTACAAAACTACGCCCATATCTCAATCAAGTTTCTAGCTCTATCCGTTCACCCAAATCCAAAATGTACCAAATTTAGTACCATTTAGTACTTTTCGTACACATGAGTACGAATTTCCCCAACCATTTCCTTTTATAAACATCATTTCCCAACCTTGGTTTCCATACCAAATTTCAAGATTCTAGCTATATCCGTTCAAAATATACAATTGGTACTATATTTGTTAACTTTTGGTACTTATCGTACACTTATAGGTCGAAATTCCAAAAACCTTTTGGTGCATCTTTCTAACTCTCCATCAGTGACCCTCATTCCAAATTTTAGAATTCTAGCTCTTCCCGTTTGTCTAATATAAAGGGTAGCATATTTAGTACCTTTTAGTACTTTTCGTACCCTTCTAGTTCGAATTTCCAAAAACGCGGCCTTATCGCACCCCTACACGCCAACAGCAACACACACTTAAAATTTCAGGTTTCTACTTCAGCGGTTTCGTCTGCTCGATGATCTCTCAGTCACTCAGTAACTCAGTCATCACTAAGCTCTTTTATATAATAGATTAGGCCGGGGCGATTTGAAAACCTTAATGGGCCCTTCTCTTTTCTGATTCCCGATATTGAACTGAGCAAAATATTCCACTGGACCATATGTCTACGATAAAAATCGAGCCTCCCGATTTTGACTTGAAATTTTTTATTGACTTTTTTGGATATTTTGGCATATAACAGCCACACCATTGAGATTTGCCATCCAACACATAGACCAAAACTGTAGCCAACACAATATCTAAGAACTCTCTTGTACATTGCAAAAGTATTGGAATGCTCCTTCAGGCAGTTATGGCCTTGAGAAAGTGCACATTTATCGGAAAATATCGATAAATGACACCTTGCTACAAAAGTTGACCAGAAAAATATTCAAGCTTTCTGTTACAAAATTTTATCGTGTTAGGGTCCATGGACAACGAAAATACCTTTGGGTCGTTTGGGTCACTTCGTTTTATTGTTTTATAACGGTAAAAATAGTGAAAATCTGAAATCTGAAAAATTTTCAAATTGGTGCTTAAACTGAATTTCTCATAATTTTCAAAATAAATATTAAACAAAACAAATAAAAAATAATTTAAAAAATTAAGTTTCAGTTTTTTATTTAGAAATGCAATTGAAACTAGAAAATAATTTGTCACTTAGCCTCAATAAATATATTCTTTCTCAAGATGGAATCTCTCAAATAAAACGCTGCCGTTAAATTTTGCCACCATTTATAATTTAAATGCAAGCGTTTTATTTGAGAGATTCCATCATGAAAAGGAATATATTTATTGAGGCTAATCGACAAATTATTTTCTAGTTTTAAGTGCATTTCTTAATAAAACTCTGAAACTTAATTTTTTTTAATTATTTTTTATTTTTAACTATTTAGTAAATACATTGTTTGACCACTGAGAACAAAATTATAGTCAATTTAGGCCGAAAATTTAGATAAAAGCTTTAAAATGCCTCAAATCGTGTTGTACCGTTATATAAAGGCTATACCAAAACCTGGTCTTATGTCCATATTTTTTGGTGGGGAAGTTTCTTTACCATTGGGAACTCCAAATGCCAAGTGACAGCCAATTCTGGCTAAAAATGAAGATAAAATCCTTAAAACACTTGAAATTTGGTGGTACCACTATATGGGGGCTATACCAAAACCTGGACCTAGGTCCATAATTTTTGGTGGTGAAGTTTCAGTACCATTGGGAACCCCAAATGCCAAATTACAGCCTATTCGGGTTAAAAATGAAGATAAAATCCTTAAAACAATTGAAATCAGGTGGTACCGCTATATGGGGGCTATACCAAAACCTGTACCTATGTTCACAATTTTTGGTGGGTAAATGCCTGTATCATTGCCAAATGACAGCTAATTCGGGCAAAATGAAAATAAATTCCTCAAAATACTTGAAATCGGGTGGTACCGCTTTATGGCGGCTATAGGAAAAAATTTACCCATATTCGTGCAACTGTGTCAAAATTGAGTTACCAGATTTGAAATGCAATTTAAATAAAACACCGTTAAAACCCTATAAAAATTACCAATATTGGTTTTCATTCCATATTCATGTATTGTCATCTAAATCTGAAAAGTGTGAAATGTGTTAAAAATGAGTTAGTTTGAACTAAGCGGAAACCAAAAAAGTTAAAGTACGAAGTAATTGTATCGGTATGAATCAACCACTATAACTATGCCATTTATTAACCGACTTGAACAATACCAAACCTGTTCCGACAATTCTCTGTCGGAATATTTTATACCCCCAACTAAGGCTAAATATCAAATTTTAGCCATTTCAGATGGGTAATGTAACATAAATCAGCAAGATATCGAAAATCGGGAGTTAACGTTATATGGGAGCTTTGCAAAAATATTAATAAAAAGTAAAAATTTACCCAATATATCAATAAAAAAAAGTAAAATTGTCAATATAAAGCTTTTATTATCCAAACTATTTATAAACATACAATCTGCATTTTTCCCACTGTGCGATGTAGCTGAAATTTGCTAGGGAATAAACAGTATAGTTCCTTGTTATACCCTCAGCCTTTAGGCTAAAGAGAGTATTTACACTTTGATACGACCAAAAATGTGCCTCATCGAAATAATGGTTTTAGACCCCAAGTATGTTTGTACGATATTCGTTTCAGACAATTGTGAGTAGATCTAGCAATGTCCGTCCGTCCGTCTGTCTGTCTGGCTGGCTGGTGCGCACGATAACTCTCAAACGGATCAATGGATTCGGTTAAAATATTGGGTATCGAAATATTTTGTCCAGATTCGATTTAAGTTCGAAGATGGGCCATATAGGTCGACTCCTTCAGGTACCTCCCCCACAAATGTTCAAAAATTTTGCAAAACTTGTGCGCACGATAACTCTTGTAGGGAATAACCGATTTGGTCCATACTTTGCACATTATGAAATTTCTAAAAGACTTAGATGAGGTTGCAATATGGACTCAATCGGTAAACTCCTTCGAGTACCTCCCACACAAAATTTCGGAAAAGTTCAGTTTAGGACCTGCTCTCGAATCGCATTGGTTTTTGTTGTAACATCTTGTATTCACTGTCCCCTATACGAAGGTACAAGTTACTCAGGGGCAAGTCCATACTTCGTGAAAAATAGCCTGAAAGTTGAAAAACAAACCCTATGACACCATGTGGAAACGCAAGATAATTCTCGAACGGAAATTCGGATTCCGGCCAAAATTTTGCCTTCGTAATATTGTTTCCAAACTTAGTTTAAGTTCGTAGATAAGTCATATCGGTCCACTCCTTCAGGTACCTACCCCACAAAAGTTCAAAAATATTAGGAAAAATTGTGCGCACGATAACTCTTGATAGGAATGACCGATTTGGTCCATACTTTACACATTCTCATAATATCTACCAGATATAGATCAGGTTCGAATATTGACTATATTTGTCCACTCCATCCCTTACCTCCCACACAAAATTTTGGATATGTTCACTTTAAGACCTGCTATTGAATCACATTGATTTTTGTTGAAGCAACTTACATTCGCTGCCTCAATTACGATGGTAATAGTTGTTTCAGGGGCAAGTCCATACTTCTTGAGAAAACAGTCCGAATGGTGTAAAAACCCGCTATGGCACCCCCATGGTCTATGACGGTTTATTCCTTTAAGTACCTTTTCCGCACAATTTTAGAACTTTAATCCTTATCAACAGTTTTGTCGGTTCATACGACCAAAATTTTGAAACCCCCTAAATACATAACTTTTTTGTGAAAAAAGTGTTTCAATTTGCACAGGCTGAGGGAATATCTCTGTCGGCAAAGCCGACTGATACTTTTTTACTTGTTTTAATTTGATTTTTATGTGGTTAAAACCTGAAAAGAAGTTCTGTGGGCATAAAAAAGACTAAAAACCAATTTCCAACCATTTTCAATGAGGTTAAAACCTAAAAAATGCCGATAATCGGAAGGAACCGTTCCGTGAGGGCTATGAGTAATGGAAATGTCGGTACTAAATTAGAAAACTCTGTCTCAAATATTGCGAGCTGTATCTTGATTTCAACAGACGGACAGACAGACACAGACAGACAGATATACGGATATCGTTATTTCGACTTAGAATTTTATGCTGATCCAGAATATATATGAGGAGTTCTAACTGAAATCGGACACTTATAAAAGAAGTGCTTTTTGATTTCCTTTATTTCAGTGCCGCTCCCTAGCAAAGCATTTCAGCACATTTTCAGATTTTCGTGATTTAATATTTAAAATCATTTTTTGCAATAATTTTACTCTACGATGTTCTTGAAATTTTTTGAACTAAAATACGGTCAAGACCAACGTGATAGTGGGATTTGTATAATTACTATTTTTATACCCTACACCACTATGTGGGGAGGGTATTATAAGTTGGTTTTGGCTAAAAACCAACTTATAATAGTCCCTTATATATATACCAAAATGAATGTCTCGAAGATCTGAATCGATCTGGCTATGTGTGTCCGTTCCTCAGTCCGTCCGTCTTTCCAACTAAACCTTGTAATCACGCTACAGGTCGCAATTTTGATCGGATCGTGAACAAAAATCAGGCACGAAAGAACCCGCTGATTCTGCGCTGACCTGAAGCCATATTGTTTCGGCCAGCGGATGCCAATCCAGCATCAATACTATGCTTCTACGTAGGTGTCTATGCTGCTACAAGAACAACAACAACATTTGATGTTCCTAGTAGTCACAAAACTTCTCCAACTGGCCGAACTGAACGATTTTTTACTTGTCTATATATATTTTCTCAGAAACCATCAGGCCTTTATATTTCTTAATTTCCAAAATCTTCCCTCGTTGTCACACATTTCATATCCATAAATGTTGGCTAAAAACAATACCCCAAAGTAACAAACAAACAAATAACAACAACATCAGTGGCGGTAAAAGAGTGGAGCAAACAAAAACAACAGCAAATTCGTATGACTGAGGCAGCAAAACCCATAAAAATCAAATGAAGGCAAAAAAAAAAAACAGAATAGAACAGGAGAACTGATGGATAAGAATGAAAAGTGAATCTGGTAAAATGTCGAAGACAACAACAACGGCAAAACAATTCAAATATGAAAACGAAACTTGTATGACACTGTGGGTGAATGGGTGTTGAGGGAGGGTTCTGTGGAGCTGGTAATGGTGGAGTAAACGTAAAAACCGTTTGTCAATCACGGTGCATACTGTTGATTGAAGTAATTTAAGCGTCCCTAAAGCAACACTCAAGAATTATGACATC
The DNA here is from genome assembly GCF_047663935.1 of Musca autumnalis. Classification (NCBI taxonomy): domain Eukaryota; kingdom Metazoa; phylum Arthropoda; class Insecta; order Diptera; family Muscidae; genus Musca; species Musca autumnalis. The sequence goes on from NW_027411644.1 coordinate 86,860,693, forward strand.
AAAATGCTCTCAATTAAAGTACTTTGGCGTTGCGCATAGCAGAACCCGAAAGAAAAATAGGTTAGTAGTAGCAGCAGCAGCCGCACCAGCAAATAACATCGACTACTTCCCCCGCTCCCAATGCTGGAGATTTCCATATATGCATGCGGAATGGTGGTATCAATGGTGATGACGAATGAAATCTGTGAGGGTAAATACAAGCATGAGAGTATGTAATCGTCTTGTGGTGGTACAAGACCGAACCAACCATATGGAAAGTTCAATGGTAGTTGATATTATTCCATAAAGATCCCTAGCGTCCTCCCTTTTTAGTTTTTTTTTTTTTTCATAATGTATTGGAAAGGTTCCACACGTGGTGTTTTTTCTGTGACCATGAATCTCGGTATGTACGCGTTTGTGTTTGTAGGTGGCAAAACGAACAAATCACTCTTGTTTTTGCCAATCTTAACGTTGATGTTTTTTATTTGATTATTGTTATTATTTGGCGTTATTTTGTTTTTCTACCGTATGTTGCTGTTGCTGACGACACTCATGCTGCTGTTCTGATGCTGTCAATGGTGTTTGTAGCACAGAAAAATCTTTTTCGTTACAACATATGCAGCAACTACATCGTACAACTTTTTTTCTGTTCCACGTGCAATTCTCAAATCGACCAACGTCATATGGATGATAGTTTTAATAGCATTTGACGGTTTTATGGTGTACTGTACGAAAGGATCGACGAGAAGTTTAAGAAATTACAAGCAAGAACGGCGTTAAGTTCAGCCGGGCCGAATTTTTTATATCCTCCACCAGGAACTGTATTGAAATGAATAAGAATAATTAGTTTCTTTGGTTTATGAAAGTACTAAGCTCTTCCTCTTATTGTAGGAGTCGTATATCCCTACAGATAATACTCCCTTTAAAAGAGCTCATATAGGGCGTCATCGTAATACATTCCAAAACATGGGTCAATATTTAAAATTTAAGGAATTAAGTTTTTGAACTCCTGGCAACACACAATATTAAATTACAGCAAACTCGGTTAGAAAATTTGACAAAAAACTCTCGAAATACACAAAATTGGCCAATAGCGGCTAGACTTAAACCTGGATATATGGTAAATTTCAAATTTCCATTACAATTCCATTGAAAAAAATTGAAAAAATTTTTTTCTGAGCACAGCCTCGATTTTTGGTACATATGGAAGTCACGAAAAAATGTTCGTTTAGTGACATTTTCTAAATATTGGAGAAATTGTGGACCGGTATTGCTCATCTTCGAACTGAAATTAAGCATGGACAAAATATGACGAAGGCCACATTTTTGGACCAAATCGGTTGATCGTTTGAGGCAGCGAATACAAGTTGCTTCAACAAAAATCAAAGTGATTCGAGAGCAGGTATTAAAGTGAACTTATCCGAAATTTTGTGTGGGATGTACCCGAAGGTGTGAACAAATATAGTCCATATTCGAACCTGATCTATATCTTGTAAATATATTAGAATGTGTAAAGTATGAATCGTTATCGTGCGCCTAATTTTTCCGAACATTTGTGAACTTTTGTGGGGGAGGTGCCTGACGGAGTGGACCGATATGGATTATCTTCGAACTTAAACTTATTTTGGACAAAATACTTCGATGGACGAATATTAAACAGGATGGGCAGATCCTTTCTAGAGTTATCATGCGCTTCAACCACTACACACGGTGTCATAGGGTTTTTGCACCTTTCAGGCTATTTTCTCAGGCAGTATGGACTTGCCCCTGATGAAACTTGTACCGTCGTATTAGGGGCAGTGAATACAAGTTGTTACAACAAAAATCAAAGCGATTCGAGAGCAAGTCCTAAACTGAACATTTTCGAAATTTTGTGTGGGAGGTACCCGAAGGTGTGACTTTTTCACATTTTTTCTCAAAAATGATTTCCTGTAGTGAGAATGAATGAACTTTGTCTTATTATTGCCTAAAATAACATTCATTCCATTTTATTATAAAAAAAGGTTCTGCATTGTTTATTGTTGTAAAATAATTATTGTTTTTAAATTTTTAAAACAACAAGTTTTATTTGTCGGATAAGGAGGCGATACAGTCAGTGCATTGTCTCAATTTGAACTTTTAAATCTCAAAAACGGCAAAACCTGCGAAAATATCATAAAGGTCAATCTTGTGGAGAATTTTCACAGCTATAACACCTTTTTACGCCCATTTACATATGACTCGCGGTTTTTAAGCAAAAGCGTGAAAACCTAACGAACTCCTAAAATTGTGAACTAAAATCGCGATTTATTTAAAAATCCCTGCGGCGTTTTTTTTTTTTTTGTTTCTTGATATTTCTCATCTATGAGCATTGTAGTTTCAGAATCTGCAAAAACTTACCAGGTGTAAGCACCTTCCATTTAAAATTAGTTAAGGAGCGCCGTGCCCAGTCGACATGAATAAAATCCATATTCCTTTGAAGGAATGACACACAGTTAGGACAAATCGATTACTCCCTTCGAGAGTTATAGTGTAAACTAGTCACCCTGGAAGACAGACGGACGTACATGGCTGGATCAACTTCAAATTGTCTGAAACGGATTGGTCTTAACTTATATTGGGTATATAATGGTAACAACCATTCACGACTGTAGCTCTTGTCTGAAACTTCTTTTAGTACTGAATTTTTCACAGATGTTATTTCCTATATTAACCTAGGACCACGTATGTGTTTCCTTGTAAAACCGTATAAGCACTAGCGGAGGTTCAAAATTCAGACATTCTTAGAAAACCTTTGAACGTTTAGGTGCAGTCTTATAGTTGACAAAAACATGGTAAATGGTCAATCCACATCTATCGAATGTAGTGTTTCGGTACCGATAAGCTTTTTAACCACGGTTTTATAAGGCATCGATAGATAAAATCGGGTCAATGAGGTGGATTTGGTAAATTGCATTTACATGGCCGTATTAATTCATTAAATTTGCATCGCCGACATCAGACCGAGTAGTGTGGAGCCGAGCCACACCCGACAACTGCCGAGCCGACAACCACCGAATAACACAGAAACGAACTCAACTAATAACTCATAGTTCTTCCTCTTTCCACACACACACATATATATATATATATATATATATATATATATATATATATATATATATATATATATATATATATATATATATATATATATATATATAAGTTAAGGACTCTCGTCCTTGTAAATTAAAATAAAAAAAACACACCGTCAACAGACGGTAATAATTGACACTTAAAGATATTTTTTGATTTTACACTAGTTTATTTCAATTAAAACTTATTTAACACTATTTCACTAATTTAAGTAGATTATGTTTAAATGGAACACTATCACGATTCACTCCCGAACTCCAACTGAATTCTGCCTTGTGCTGTTCTTGGCTTCAAGCCTCCAGTTGTAATTATGCTGCCAAATATGTTTCCCATAAATGCAATATGTTGACGGTGTGACTCGTGTTGAGGTTGAGTGTCTGTGGGAAGGTATCATATTCCAATTTCGCAATATATTGAAAGTGCTGAATGCAGGTTCAGTGTCCATGAGAACATATCGTATTGCAGTTTCGCAATATATGGTAAATGCTGATTATGCGGCACGTGTAATAGAGAAATAGCTTGGCACAGTGGTTTGGGGCGACGGTAGTGTGTTAACTCTTCCCCCCCTAAAAATCTGCGTCCCGCAGATCAGGATGTGAGGGCGTATTTTGTTGTAGTATTGACAGGTTAAGTTTAGGAAGTTTTTTCTTTGATGTCAATTTCCTCCAGATTATTAGAATTAGACCCATTAGTAGGAACAGGCCCAATGATCCTGTCGTCATGAACCATGTCGTTTTCTCCTTTAGGTAACCCAAAAGCCGTATATTCGTTGAAGCCATTTCGTGAATGAGATTAAGGTTTACAGACAAGCTTTTATTCGTGATGGTGGCTAACACAGGCGGGAGAACTTGCATTCCAGAACTGGTAATACTCCAATACATTTTATTGTTGATCGTCAAGGATTCGTTTTCCATTTGTAGAATGAAGGAGCCATCGACGTGGCGAGACGTCTTGTTGGACCAAATGCTACCGTTAAAGTTGTCCAAAAATAATGTGTCCTCCTTAAGTAGTTCAACCTTCGATTCTGAACTAGTTATGTAGCGGCAAGCTGTTTGGCCACCCTTCAAAAGTCGTGGCAGGCAATCTTCCTCTGACAACAGATCAAGCGTGTCCTTTTTACATACCATGGCAGTGCTTAGACGAAGGCATTTGTCCTTGATACCATATGTTTCGTCCTTGTTCATAAGTATCGTTTTATAACCCAAATCCACTTTCTGACCCTTTTTGAAAACGGCTCGTACAATCAGGTGATTGAATTTGGTTTCCTCTACCTTTGGCATCGACAATATGTAGAGCAGGCGGGTGCCATTCGAGTAAATAGAAGGTTCGCTATATTCGATGGCTTCGATGAAATTGCTGTATGGAAGGACTTCTATTTCGCCTATTAATTTATTTATCTCTTCTTTGTTCAAGAGGTTACTATTTACAATTTTAGCCTTGGCCATTTGGCACGCTAAGACTAATTCACCTACTTCATCTTTTAGAATCATCACCTTGTGTTGTATCTCTTGTGAAAACTTTGCTTGAATGTTGTGTCCCAGGATATCATTTGTTGCAGTAACGGCTCCATTAAGAGTTCGCAAGATCTCCTGAGTTTTTGTGGAAATTTCAGAGTTTATCTTGTATTGCTGATTGTTATTAGAAATTAGTGTAGACTGACTTCGCAGAATCTCATCCCAATCTGAAGCATCAGGCGAGCCAGCTAACCATTTCCAGGCTGACCCAATCCAGTTAATTGAGCGTTTGCGTCTCTCGACTTTGGGTCCCTTCAGTTCGTCGAGTTGAATTTGAATTTTTTCCAGCTGAAACTTAATAACATCCTTGATACCGCTGGTTTCGTTCATCATGTTGTTTTCATCCTTCAATCGATTCAATATGTTCTCGTAGCGTTGTAAGTCGATATTGTGAATTAATTTGAAGTGTCCATTGATCATCCAGCCATAGTCATCACGAATCGTCAAGATTGGGGAGTCCAGATTAAATACAACATATGCTTGTGCAGATGCACAGAGGCACAACCTAAGAAACAATTATAGTCTAGTGGCTTAAGTCTATCAAGTGTATTAAAACATAGCAGTTGTTTATGATAAAAAAATGTAAATGTAAAATAATTTTTATTTCATAGATATTGAACCAAAATTGTAACAAATAATTTAAAATTTCGAAAGTGATTGAATAATTATGTAGTAATTATTACTGTTATGTAATTATGCAGTGCTAAAACTATTTATTCTAAACATTCAATAACAATGCCAAATGTTAATGCCGAATTTTTTACACTTTCTTAATTTTTATCAAATTTAGATTGTAAATGATAATTATCGAAATCTTCTTATTCTAATGGGTTAGTGGTAGAGTGTTAGTTTAATGGAGTGAGAGGAGTTCGGGGAGACGGAGTAGTTTCCATTAGATGAAACAAATAACAGGGAAGTGGGATATTTGTTTTAATTAGTAATGATTAGTACGGGCTTTCTTTTTTTTTATTTATGGGTTCCTTTTAGTTTTTTTTTATCTGTGACCCAATGGGTTCCTTTTGTTCGTAATATTTTGTATTTTTGACCCAATGGGTTCCTTTTATTTTTAATATTTTATATTTGTGACCCAATGGGTTCCTTTTATTTGTAATATTTTGTATTTTTGACCCAATGGGTTCCTTTTATATTTAATATTTTGTATTGTGACCCAATGGGTTCCTTTTATTTGTAATATTTTGTATTTTTGACCCAATGGGTTCCTTTTATATTTAATATTTTGTATTGTGACCCAATGGGTTCCTTTTATTTGTAATATTTTGTATTTTCGACCCAATGGGTTCCTTTTATTTTTAATATGTTATATTTGTGACCCAATGGGTTCCTTTTATTTGTGATATTTTGTATTTTTTGACCCAATGGGTTCCTTTTATTTTTAATATTTTATATTTGTTGACCCAATGGGTTCCTTTTAGTTGTAATATTTTATACTTGGCGATTACTTTCGGAATGCAGGCGTGAACTCAGATGACATAGGAAGGCCCATGTTGATCCCTTTTAGCCATAGCCTTTAGCCATTGCTATAGCCTACTCATGGCATGAGTACCTTCACCGTCAATTAAAGCCATAGAATCCCGGTGGAGTTGAACCACTTCGAATACCACCTCTCGGACCACCGAGTTAACTGGAATTGAACCAATGCGATGGATCGAATACAAATATTGGACAATTTGCACCCAGACCGCCAGGGCTAGATATCTATGCATGAGCCATCTTACCTCTTGACCAGTAATCGCTTTTGTGGTTTAAACATTTTTAATGTCTGATTTGTGGAATTTCTTTCCACTTTGTGTAATAATAGTGACGTTTCTATCTTGAGAAACAGTTTCTTTTTTATATAAGGGTTTTTCTTTGCTTTTTATTTGTTTGTTGGAAATGAATAGTTCATCTCCATTAGTGAAATCGCGAGGGGGCGAGCGAGTTTTGTTATTTCGGGCGTTTCTTGTTTCTTGTTCGTGTAGTAAAAGAGCCTTAATATCTTCGAATGTGTGTTCTCTAAAGTTTGCCATCTCCTGGTAATTTATTCTAGCAGTTCTATTAAAGAAAACATCAGCGGGTTTTCGTTTTGTAACAGAATGTATGGTATTATTGTACCTATCCACGGTTATAGCTACACGCTCCATAGGTGTCAATCTAGGGAGATCTTTACAAAGACACCGATATATTTCGATTAATGTGGAATGCAACCTCTCTATCTGCCCATTTGTTTCACTTCGCTGTGTCGGCGTTTGATAAATTTCAATCCCTAATGATCGAATGTAATTTAACACAAGCGGGGTTAAAAATCCACGCTCGTTGTCTATAACCAGAACGCGTGGAACGGTAAAATAATGAAGGGCAATAGTTAATTTCATTTTTAAATGTGGGGATGACTTGTTTTTAATTGGAAATAGTTTTGCAAATTTAGTAAATTTGTCAATACAACTTAGGTATTTCTGTTTATCTATATCAAATAAATCAATATGAAGTATTTCACAAGGATAACTTGGAATTGGAGTTGGCTGCATATGTGGCTTTGAGGGATGTCTGTCGTACTTATTTATTTTACACGTCTCACAATTTTTAATGTATTCGCGAATTTGCCTTGACATAGCTGGGAAATAATATTTCTCAAGAATTTGTTCCCTATTTTCGCGTGCATTACGATGAGCACGTTTATGTTCCTGTTCTATAATGTTAAAAACTCGGTCAGCTAACCTGACATCCTCAACCATGCGTTGTGTTATTCGGATTCTATATCTATAAAAATGATTGGTGTAGACATCTTGTAATGAGGGAATGAAGGATTCCGGAATTTTTATTCCGTTTATAACGTTAGGATTTAAAATTTTCTTCAGCGCATTAGTAAGGGATTCACTAGTCATTATAGGCAATGTAACGAAAAATCTCTTTTAGACCTTATGCGGCTCTTCACTATACTCAAAACTCACCCCATGTTGAAGGATTGCTTTATTTTCGAACACATTTATCGGTGACTCCACATGATGTATTAAATTACTTTATTTCTTTTCATAGATTGCAATTCTAAGCCCAAGGGCTGATCAGAAATAAATTGCGAATTGAACCACTACATGTTACTGTTGTGAGTAAAAATATTTTATTTTAAAATATCAATATCTTAGTACTGAGTGTTTGGTAAGTAACTGCTCGAGTATAATTATTACAATTATTATTGAGCGACGATGGGTCAGTGAGTGCGTTCACTTCCGTTCTTGGACGGGAGAGTGCATCGGTGACCACATTCATTTTTATCGTCTTGTACATCAATCCGGCCTAAATTCTTCCATAAATATGCAAGTAATGGAATAACAAATAACTTACATGAGGATCATCAAGGAGTTATGTTTTCTTTCACAATCAATGTTACTACCATATTTTTTCTTCCTTTTTTCAAAGGAATTTTATTATTATTTCTTTCTTCACAAGAATGTTTTCACTTTTCAAATGAGTTTTATTATTTTTCTCACAAGTAATTTTGTAAGTTCGTTATATTTTTTCAGTAGGATATTTTTTTTTTCAAAAAGAACTTTATTTTTATTCCTTTTCACAAGCAATTTATTTACAAGAATAAAACTTATTTTTCTTAATAACTTAATTTTGATACTTCTTTCTATTGCAATTATACTTCTCTTTTTTTGTCTTATCCACTTTCTTTTTTAATTTTGTCACTTCATTATAATCATTTAAACTGCACAATTTATTTTTCTTTCTTCTCTTTTTTTGGATATTTCTTTTTTTTTATAAAACTTTCTTTTTCTAGGTGATTTCCAAAAATTAACTGGTTAATCATTTTAATGCTTTTCTTAAAACATATTTTTTTTTTAAATTCTTGAACCCTTTTTTATTTTCAATTAATAATTTTTTATCATTTTTCCTTTGCCATTTTTCCCCTTTTTTCTTTAAAATTTTCTAATTTCCATTTTTAATTATTTTTTATTAAGTTTCATAATTTCCTTTTAATTTTTCTTTTTCGTCTTAATTTTAAGCCAATTTTTTCTTTTATTTCCTTCCGTTCTTTAATTTAAATCACTTCTTATTTGATTGATTTATTTTTATATTCTTTCCTTTCAAGGACCTTCACTTGGTTAAATTTATTTGATATTCTTTTACCGCACTTTTTTGATTTTCGATTTTTTTATCCACACTCCACACTGTCATAAAAATTGAACTTTTTAATTTTTTTTTTATTTTGTGAATAATTTTATATAGAGATACCGCTAATCTTGTTTTTAGCGGGTCCCTGCTGCTCGGGCGCCAGTTAAGGACTCTCGTCCTTGTAAATTAAAATAAAAAAACACACCGTCAACAGACGGTAATAATTGACACTTAAAGATATTTTTTGATTTTACACTAGTTTATTTCAATTAAAACTTATTTAACACTATTTCACTAATTTAAGTAGATTATGTTTAAATGGAACACTATCACGATTCACTCCCGAACTCCAACTGAATTCTGCCTTGTGCTGTTCTTGGCTTCAAGCCTCCAGTTGTAATTATGCTGCCAAATATGTTTCCCATAAATGCAATATGTTGACGGTGTGACTCGTGTTGAGGTTGAGTGTCTGTGGGAAGGTATCATATTCCAATTTCGCAATATATTGAAAGTGCTGAATGCAGGTTCAGTGTCCATGAGAACATATCGTATTGCAGTTTCGCAATATATGGTAAATGCTGATTATGCGGCACGTGTAATAGAGAAATAGCTTGGCACAGTGGTTTGGGGCGACGGTAGTGTGTTAACTTATATATATATATATATATATATATATATATATATATATACATTATTCGTTCATCAAACATCAAGAATTGCCAATAAAGATTGAACTTGTAAACACTCGTGTTTTACTTAAGGTTTGTGGGTCCTTAGGTCGACCCTGGCAGCGACTGAGCCTACCTCAGCCCTATACAAAACCACTCGTTATAGACCTTAAGGAGGTGTTCTAGCAATATAAGACATTTAGGATGTCTTCTAACCATTGAAGACCTTATGGTATTTTGTATGTCTTCTATCTATAGACGACTTTTAGAAATCAATCTAGTTTAGAAGTATGCTAACTACAGAGGACCTTTCGAAGTCTTCTTGTTTTAAAGGGCCTTTAGAAGGCCTTCCAGCCAGAGAATACTTTAAGGTTCTCATGCTATATAATACCTTTAAAAAATCTTCTAACTTTAGAATACCTTTAAGACCATCTTCTAGCCACAGAAGACCTTAAGGAGGTATTTTATCTATAGAAGATCTTTAGTAGGTTTTCTAGCTATACGGGACTTTTAGAAGGTATTCCAAGTTCTCTAGCCATAGAAGTCATGTAGGAAATCTTCTGGTAATAAAATAATGTATTTTAGCTATATTAGACCATTAAAAGGTATTCTGGATATAGATCACCTTTAGTAGGGTTTCTATTACAGCTGTAGAAAACTTTTATGGGATAATCTATCTATAGAAGACCTTCGGAACGTCTTCTTTCCATGAAAAAAAAATAGTTTTTATATCCTATCTGTACAACTGTGCGGCACCGGTGTTAAACAATTCGACCGGTAATCTATCGGCTTCTGCTATCTTATTTTAATTCTCCATTCTGACTGATGCGTAAATACGCATCTGTTGTAGAATAACCTTGCTTGAATATTTTGAAGGATGTTGGGAGTCATCATTAGTTGTTGTTGTGACGCCTTTCCCGTTCCACTGCGCCTTCTGTAATGTGGCCGTTATTAAGCCTTGTTCTTTGTAAATTTTTCCATGAGTGCAATGCCTGAAGGGTCCGGACATTGCAGAATATGAACACTGCTGCTATGCTATGACATGTTTCAGTTAAGTTTTCGATTGTATGTGTAGTGTTGTTGTATTGTGGTGCTCACCCTTATGATCGACATCCGGATAGAGCTCTCGGGATAGCCTCCTGAGTTATTTGCTATATTGAGAAAAACGGTGAAATTGCCCTCTTTGCTAGCGCTTTAGTGGCGGGAACACAGTGCCCTTGTTCCAGGCTTCAGGAAAGACGGTAATGATTATCGACACGTTGAGACCTTGTGTTAGATAGCTGTTTCACCATTATCATGTAAATTTCGCCTGGCCTGAGTAGCATAGCTATATTTGAATATGATTTAAGTGAGAAAGAGGTATTACGAAGCGCACAGTTTAGACCAATAACTCCTTTCTATAGTTATCGTGCCAATCAGTAGTGGAATTGTGTAACTCTTTTGGGCAAATTTTTACCAAAAATACTTCTTGTGGTCCTATTTAAAGCGATAAAGCGATAAAGGTCCAAAAGCTCTAAAAAATCTACGATGTCTTTAGTGAAATTCTGTAGCTAATTTTTTGAGTTACCGACAAAAATCGATAACATTAAAATGCTAAATTATGAATGAATCATTTTAATTAGGGTTGACAGAATTCTTGGTATTGGTCGCTACCTTTCCGAAAAATTTCGTTAATTACCGAAATTATAATCATTTTAATTTTAATGATTTTTGTCGGTAGTTCAAAAAATGTGTTACAGAATTTCAGGAAGGAAGTATAGGCTTGCCCTTGAAAACCATTATATCGCTGTAAATAGGACCACAAGAAGTAGTTTTGGTAAAAATTTTACCACAAAAATATGAGTCAGGTACATGAAGATTTTTTCCAATATCGACCTTCTTGGAACTTCATGTATGTTTGGAAGAAATTGTACAATATGCAAAGTTTCGGCCAATCAATTCGTATGTTTTTGTGCTCATCAGTCATTTGACTTGGCGCCGGCAGGGTTATTTAGAGCTTTTGGGACATTATTTCAGGAAGTATGGAATTACCTAGTACTGTCGTAAACGGGACCGCGAACACAACCTGTTGCAAAAATGTTCATCCTGATGGGGCACTTGTGCCAAACATTTTGAAGTTTTTTTTTGGGGGTGTAATCGAGGGATTGAACCGATATAACCAATATTCCATGCTCATATATGTCCGAAAAAAAAAACAATGTGCAATGGTTGGACCAAATCGGGGTCTCCCTTAGAAAGTTAAACCCTCAGCATTTATGCTAACGAGAGTATATAGACTTTCATACAAAATGTGCTTTATCGAAATAATGGTTTTAGACCCCAAGTATGTTTGGACGAAATCCGTTTCAGACAAATTGGAGTTGATTTAGCCATGTCCCTTCGTCTGTCTGTCTAGCTGGCTGGAGCGCACAATAATAATAACGGATCAACCGATTCGGCTTTTGTAATATTTTTTCTAAACTTAGTTTAAATCCGAAGAAGTGTTATATCGGTCTACTCCTTCCGGTACCTCTCCCACAAATGTTCGAAAATGTTCGGAAAATTTGTGCGCACGATAGCTCTTGAAGGGGGCAACCGATTTGGTTCACACTTTGCACATCGTGAAGTTTCTACCAGACATAGATGACGTTCGAATATGGAATCAATCGGTCCACTCCTTCGGATACCTCCTGCACAACATTTCGGAAAAGATCAGTTTAGGACCAGCTTTCGAATCGTTTTGATTTTGGTTGTAACAACTTGTACTTACTGCCCCCATGCGACGTTATAAGTTTCATCAGGGGTAAGTCCATACTTCCGAGAAAATAGCCTGGAAGGTCCAAAAAACCCCTATGACACCGTGTGTAGTGGTTGGAGCGCAAGGTAACTCTCGAACGGATCTGCCGATTCTGTCAAAAATTTTGCCTTCAAACATAGTTTAAGTTCGAAGATAAGCCAAATCGGTCCACACCTTCAGGTACCTCCCCCACAAAAGTTAAAAAAAAATGTGGCCGATTTGATCCATACTATACACCTCCTAACATATCTACCTGATATAGATCAGGTTCGAATACGAACTTTATTTGTCCACTTCTTCGGGTACCTCCCCCACAAAACATCGGATAAGTTCACTTTATGACCTTCTCTCGAATTACTTTTATTTTTGTTGAAGCAACTTGCATTTGCTGCCTCATTTACGACGGTAAAAGTTTGTTCAGGGGCAAGTCCATACAGCTTGAGAAAACAGCCCGAAAGGTGTAAAAACCCCTATGGCACCATATGTAGTGGCTGGAGAGCACGATAGCTCTCGATTTGGTGCAAAATTTGATCTTCGTCATATTTTGTTCAAACTTAGATTCAGTTCGAAGACGGGCAACACCGGTCCACAACTAGCGGACCATCCTTTCAATATTTAAAAAATGTCACTGAAATGGTATGCACGATATCTCTTGAACGGTGGTCCAAACTTTGGATCTCCTAATATTTTGTCCAAGATTATTTTAACTTCTAAAATGCCCTATATGGTACCTCTCCTTAGGGTACCTGTTCGAATATCCTTTGAAAATGTATACCGATGCGGTTCGATGTGGTCTTGTGTATGGCGATATTATGTTTTCCGTGGACAAGTCCATGCTTCATACTGGTCCAAAAGTTATAAGAAATGACGCAATATCTATCGAAAATACATGACTCCCCAATAAGAGCCACTTCCATAATGGACAATGTCGGTCAATTCCCTTAAATAAATACCTCCTCCGCAACACTTTTGAACTTTAATCCTAATCAACAAGTGTCCAAAATGGACCACCAAATTCTGAAAAGACCATAAATACATTCGATCTGTCCGTAGATGAAAGTTTCAATTCACATAGTTTGAGGCTATATCTCTGTCGGCAAAGCCAACTGATATTTTCTTACTTGCTGTGCGCCTCATTTTAGCAACAAAATTGCAACTTCAGTGTGGAAGGTACCCTAGGGAGTGGATCCATAGGGCCCTCGAACTTAATCTAAGTTTGGCCAAATTTTTATGAGAACCAACTTTTGGACCAAATCGGTTGATCGGTTCGAGAGATATCGTGCGCTCCAGCCAGCCGTTGATGGTCACGCATAAAAGTAAGAAAAAGGTTTAATGAAAATTGGAGGAAAATACCTGGAACTTCGTGCTAAAAGTTGACTTTGGAGATCTTAAAACATATTTAAAGACCCAAAGAGTAGCAAATTTAGATTTTATAAAGATAAAACGTGGATTTTTAAATGATGCTACTTTCATGGATCAACAGAAGTGCTCTGTCGTATTTTTGAAAATATTTATACTTTGGTTCCTTCAGAACATTTTGCCACAGACCCCTCGCTTAACATATCTGTTTTCTTTGTTCTTCTTTTTGCCCTTTCAAAGATATGGTCGTAAAACTACAATAACAACAGCAGGTCCATTTAACCAACACACAACGCGACGGGGGCAAACTTCCAGCCAAAGAAAAACAAGAAAGATGAACATCAACAGCAACAACAAAAACAATTTTTGTGTTACATGTAACACAAACGGCGTAAATGGGAAAAATCTCTCAAATTAGATTTCCCAAGCATAAAATGCACCTTTGGGAAAATGCATCATATTAGTGCGACTACAAAAACAACAACGACGACGGCTAGCTGTAGTAAAAACTTTAACCAACTACAAGCAACAAAACACAGCCATTAGGGAGATAAAGTGAAAGGGGAGCAAGCGGTGGGGACAGGGGCCAAATGGCAGGTACAATTTATTTTCCATTGCTCTGCAATGGTCCATATGCTGGGATGAAAACAACCTCTTTCGTCCGTCCGTCTTTCACATTCATTGCATAGACATCAACTAGGACACCATCATCTATGGGATTCCAACATTTGATGGTGATGTGTAGCAGCATTTTTACGCACACATCGAAAAAGAAAGAGATAAAACAGGAACCTCCCAAAGCAGAAGTAGAAAAAAGTTACGCTGGGATTTTGAGCATTCACACAATAATGATAGACACAAAAAAAGAAGAAAACAAGTGGGCATGTGAACTATGGACGCTTTAACGTTACGAAATAGTGGATATTGGACAATGTGCCTGCACGCTTGAATGTCCTATATGAGCCGGATAAATGTTTTGGGACAGCCGCTCACATCCACACATACTTTTTTGGTTTCTTTTTGTTATGTTACCATGCATGTATGCGTAAAGATGATATGCAATAAATGCGTGTGTGTATGTGTTTGTGTGTGCTCTTGAATATGTTCCAGTGTGTACTTCAATTTGTGATTACTCGCTGAGAGAGTAAGTAATTGAAAGGATTTTTTGATAACGATTTAAAACATAAGAGCACTTTTGTGTTAATTTTGCTGTTGTTGTAATTTGTATTTTCATGTTACGAGAAAAGTTACTAAAGAAGTTACTTTACAGGGGATTTAAATATTTGGGATATGTACATATATCCTGAGGGTTTTTGGTATTACAAATCAATCATCAAGAGGGGTGTATAGGTATGTGTGGAAATGGGTTTTGAAGAAAGCTTTTTATTAGTTGTGTTCAAAGGTACTTCATTAGTTAGTTACAACGTATTCCTTAAATCGTTTTTAAAGGATCTTGCCTTCGCTAAAAATGCATATCACGAACATTTCCTAAAATTGTCTTTTCCATTTAAAAAAAAAAATTAAAAAAAATTTTGATTCTACATCAATGATTTTTGTGGTACATAGATTAAGATTTTGAAGGAAATATTTTCCAATTTTTTGTTTTTGTACTCTGAGAGAAATGTAAATTTCTTCTTCATGTTTTATCATTCCACTATCAAATACGAATTCCGTAATGAATATGCTCCATGTGGGGTGACGTAGGGGATGGAAGATACCAAGGAACGGTCCTGACCAGCTTTAACATGCCAAAGCCCAGGATTTATCTTGGTCTTTCTTTCATCTCAAGTGGACACTGACCTCCCCGTGGTGTCACCTGGGGAGCTGTCTTTAACACCCGTTAAAAGTAGTGAGCTAACATGTGCCGCGCGTTCACCCATAAGAACGATAAAAACTTGGGTTGGGCGTTGGGCTAGTAACTCACCCCGTCAAAACAGCTTACTATGAAAAAACAAAGAAAAAGAAGAAAAACAAACCCCTCCATGACCATGATCTGCGAATCTGCACCTGGAATGTCAGGACTCTTTACAGAGTAGGTGCAGTTTACGCATTGGCGGATGCACTTGACAAGTACAATGCTGATATTATCGCCTTACAGTAAGTGCGATGGAATCGGGCAGACGTAAAGATCACAAACGATTACGCAATGTATTATAGCTGCCATGAAACGAAGCATGAGCTAGGTGTTGGATTAATGGTAAACCGGAGGCTTAAAAATCGTGTATCCAGTTTTACTCCGGTTGATGAGAGAATTGCCACAATCCGTATAAAAGCAAAGTTTTTTAACATCAGTCTCATCTGCGCCCATGCTCCTACCGAAGAGAAAGACGAACTACGAGCGCCTAGAGAGAGTATATGACCGCTGCCCTGGCCATGATATTAAGATTGTTCTAGGAGATTTTAATGCTAAAATTGGAAGGGAAAATATATTCCGTCCCACGGTCGGCAAATTCATCCTTCATGAGGTAACATCCGACAACGGAATGAGGCTGATTGATTTTGCAGCGGCAAAGAACATGATAGTGAGCAGCACCAGATTCCCACACCTCGACATACACAAGGCTACGTGGATATCCCCGGATGGGAAAACAAAAAATCAGATTGATCATGTTGTGATAGATGGAAGACACTCGTCCAGTGTGTTAGATGTCCGATCGATTCGAGGTGCGAACAACGATTCGGACCATTTCCTTGTAGCAGCCAAGGTACGCACTCGTCTTAATGTTGCGGCAAAAGTGCGATCTAACACAGGACGGAAGTTGGATGTCGAGAAGCTGCAAACACAACAGACAGCACAAGCCTACTCCGCTCAACTGACTCGCATGCTGGAAAACAGCACTCCTTGTCCCGATAATGTAGAAGCACGTTGGCAAAGAATAGCCCACTCCCTTCAAACTGCCGCAAGAACCATACTTGGGTACCAAAAACCTCCACCTAAAAATTTATGGTACGATCAGGAGTGTCGTAAAGCTACAGAAGAAAAGAACGCGGCATATAGAGCAACACTGCATTCAGTAGCAACACGAAGAACGAAAGAAACTTATCGGGAGAAGAGGAGAGAGGAAAAGCGTATTTTCAGGAGAAAAAGAAGGAGCAAGAAAATCGTGGGTGTGAGAAACTCGAGATGTTCAGGAGTCAGAATGAAGTCCGAAAATTTTACCAGAGTGTAAAACACCAGACTGAAGGATATGGTGCAGGCACATTCTCCTGCAAAGATGACCAAGGGAATCTGGTAACTGATACAGATAGCGTACTGAGGATCTGGAAGGAGCACTTTATGAAGCTTTTGGTATCGAATATGGATGGCGATGAAGATACCCCAGAACCAATCGTAAATGACAATGTTGAGTGTCTACCACCTAGCCAAAGCGAGGTTACGACAGCCATTAATCGGCTGAAAAACAATAAGGCAGCAGGAGCTGATGGACTTCCCGCCGAATTGTTCAAGACCGGTGGCGAAATGCTGGTAAGGAGTATGCATCAGCTAAATTTGGCAGGAGGAGATCATACCCAACGATTGGAACCTCAGCCTACTATGCCCGTACATAAGAAAGGAGACAAAACGGTCTGTGCAAATTACCGAGATATAAGTCTCCTTCCCATCGCATATAAAGCAGCATACTGTGTGAACGGTTAAAACCCATGGTCAATGAAATAATCTGGTCATACCAATGCGGTTTTAGACCTGGTAAGTCGACAATTGACCAAATCTTCACACTGCGCCAAATATTGGAGAAGACCCACGAAAGACAGATCGACACATACCACCTATTCGTCGACTATAAGGCCGCGTTCGACAGCCCAATTAGAGCAAAGGTGTTTCAAGCCATGTCTGAGTTTGGCATCCCTGCAAAACTAATTCGACTATGCAGGATGACATTGGCTGACACAAGATCAGCGGTTAAAATAGGAAAGAACCTCTCCGAGCCTTTCAACACAAAACGAGGTTTCAGACAAGGTGACAGTCTATCGTGTGACCTACTTAATATCCTACTGTAAAAGGTCATACGAGATGCGAATATATATACGGCCAGAGACAAAAACAGCACGATATACAATAAAGATGTAATGTTGCTTGCATACGCAGATGACATAGACATTATAGGTAGATCAGCGCGAGCCGTAACTGCCGCCTTTCCAAAAATTGAAAAAAGAGTCTGCCAAAGTGGGTCTGGCAGTCAACGGCGATAAGACGAAGTTTATGCTATCAACACGCAAGATATCCAGTAGACTCGGACCAACTGTGGATGTTGATAATTATAAATTTGAGATAGTAAATGACTTTATCTACCTCGGCACCGCCATAAATAAAACAAACAATATAAGCCTTGAAATAAAGAGAAGAATAATATTGGCCAACAGATGCTACTTTGGTCTAAATAAACAGTTTAAAAGCAAAACCACCTCTCGTCAAACAAAACTTACACTTTACGGGACACTGATACTACCCGTTCTTTTGTATGGATCTGAAGCATGGGTACTTGCAAAAGCAGATGAGGCAGAAAAATTCTTCGAAAAATTTATGGACCAATATGCGTTGAAGGTGAATACCGACGTCGTATGAACCACGAGCCGACCGACATCGATATAGTAAAACGTATCGAACTACAACGATTGCGTTGGTTTGGCCATGTCAGCAGGATGGATAAAGATGCTCCCGCCAAAAAGGCATTTGAATACGAGCCACTCGACGGTATACGCCCCAAGGGAAGGCCAAAACTCCGATGGAAAGACCAAATTGAAGAAGATATCACAAAACATGGCGTCCAAAATTTTGGAAGTAAGGCAAAAGATCGGTGCGTTTGGAAATCTATTCTTAGTTCGGCTTATGGAACAAGACGTTCTGTTTAGTATAAAAGCCATCTAAGTAGAAGTAAGCTTTTCCTCGTGCGTAGAAGACACCAAACTGCGTAATTATTTACTTTTATCAAGAAGGAAATTTGTTTAGATTTACAAAATGGGAAAACCAATGAAATCGGTTGAAAAATAGATGAGTTATGGAATTTTTTGTGTTTTAACTTTTTGGGTTTTCCTTTATAAAAGTTCGTACCTTAGTGCATATGATTGTAATTTGAATTTGTCTACTTAATAACTACGCACAAGGTACCAAGCTTTAATAAAGGAAAAACCAAAAACTTAAAACACTAAAGATGGCATAACTCACGCATTTTTCAACCGATTTCATTGGTTTTCCCCATTTTGTAAAGCTAACTAAATTTCCTTCTTGATAAAAGTAAATAAGTATGCAGTTTGGTGTCTTCTACGCAGCCTATAGCACGAGGAATGCATTTTCCTGTTTTTGAATGCGTTTTTATCACACTTAAATCACTATACCTTAACCATTGATTACTCGATTTTTAAGATTTGTGGCTTCTTCGAAAGATATGATTTTCACCTTTTAAATAAATTATAAGCTGTAAAAGTCCGTTGTGGAAAAAAGAAGTTATGTCCGTTTTAAGTTGAACATCCAAGAAACCCCGTTTTTCACTACATTTACCGTTATAAAATCAAAAAACGAAGTGACCTAAAGAAACCAAAGGTATTTTCGTCTTCCGTGGAACCCCTGGAAAAAAATTTTGTCAACTTTTGTAGCACAGTGTAATTGAGCACGAAAAATGAAATTTTTCATGAACAAGAAATCTAACAATTTTTTTAAAAGGAGTTTATATTTCATCTGATAGATAACACATTGAGCTACTTTCGGATTTTTTTTGAAAAATATTACACGGTGTTCTGACAAATGGCCGCCTACAAAACCCTGTTTTTGGAAAAGCGGTGCTCACTGTTGCACGAAACGAATACAGTTTTGTGGGATCATTAAGATCCTAATAATCTTGTACTTAAGCGAAACGGAATTAAAATATATCCATTAAAAAAAATTGTGAACTGTCAAAGTCAAAATTACGATTTTAACGAAAAAATGGATAGTTTTTTTTCGCCATAAATCCGTCAATTTTTTTAAGTCGCTCGCTTAAGTACACGCTTTTTATATGTATAATAATCCAACAAAAAATATGAAGATCGGATCATCCGTTTTCGACCGACAGTGGGGACCGCATTCCAAAATGCCATTTTGAGAAAACCGGGTTTCAAACTTCGATGTTACATACAAATCACAATGAATTTCTACCTGTACTTTAAAATGAGCCAAAAAAATTAATTTGTTGTAAAATTTGTAAGTGTCCATAACCCCTTAAACAAAGTCTTGTTTACAGCGATACTCAATAAGATCCTTTTCCAAAATGGACTATGTTGCTAAATTTCCACAGGTAGGGTCTCCACAAAAGTTTAACACTTTTGCGCTTTAATCTAAATTACATTTATTAGCAAAAACTATGCATTTATTCGGAACGTTCACAATCATTAGATAAATATCACAAAACTTTCAACATTTTCATTGGCAGATATGTTCGTCCATATAGGCCACAGCATTCTAAAAACTCGCTAGATACATAATTTTAGGGGAAAAATATTCGATCTGTTAATAGCCGCAAATTTACACAGCCTGAGGGCACATATCTGTCGGCAAACGCGAATGATACGTTTTTACTTATTTTTCAAAAATCGAATTTCACGAACTTTTTAGTTCGTTTCCAACCTTTTACAGGTTATGACAAATATAAAACGCTTTTGGGTACAAGTGGTGATTATTTTGCTTATTATTAGCGAATAATTATGTGGGGTTCTTTAGTCCCGGTCCACACTAGAGTAACTTCACTGAAATTTAGATAATTTTGGGAGAAACACATCATTTCAAGACATTAGTGTACACGGTTTCATGTGTTCGTCAATTTTGCTTTGTTGCAATATTTGTATGAATCAAACAGTTCGTTTTATTTTACACTTTCTTTTACTTACATGTCAACATTTCAGTGCAATTACTCTTAGTGTGGACCGGGACTTAAGGATCGATTGTTATTTGTCAAAAATATGTAACATTAGAAGCAATAAATTTAATTGAAGAAAGTAAACTTCCGATGTTTTTTGGCTGTAATTAAAAAAAGAATGAAAAACTTTGATTCTTCTTGTGGATTATTTATACCCTATACCACAATGTGGAAAAGGGTATTATAAGTTTGTTTTGGTAAAAATTCATGTAACACCGCGAAATATTCGTCGGAGACCCCCAATGTGGTATACCATTTTTCATATCTCGACGAGATAAAGCGATTTTGAGATGTGTGTCCGTCCGTCAGTCCGTCCGTCCGTCCGTCCGTCTGTCCATTATAAATTGTAAACACGCTCCAGGCCGCAATTATGGACCGATCGTCACCAAATTTTGTATGGAGGTCGGGTTCAGATCAGAATAGATCCCTATTCTTATTGGTGATGATCGTGAAATATTTAGCGGGTGAAATGGACCAAAAACATAATATTTATTCAATTTTGTAGCGGCTCTGTAGGTCTCAATAAAAGTCCGATAAACGCGTAATTTTAAATAAGGTAAGAGTATATCACAAAGGAGAAGCTTGCAATTTGAGATGGCGATCGGAAAATATTTAGAGGGTTAAATGGACCAAAACTTTTGTGTGAAAATTTTTAATATACAGCTTATATCTTAATTCCTGGAAGTGACATTCCGGACAAGTGAGATATACTTGAAAGTGGAACGATTGACCTTTCAATTGATGCCAATTATGTTGGTGTGCATGATCAGATAACAGAGTTACAGCTTAATATGTTCCGTTATTTGTTTGTAGTGTAATAATAAACTCGCTAGAAGTCGCAATTACACATCAATAGTCACGAAATTTTGCACCGGGTAAGAGTATAGGTCGAAAAAGATGCCTACAATTTTGAATGATGATCTGATATTCTTTAGCGGGAGAAATAGACCATTACTTTTGTATGAAAAATATAAAAATTTTATTTTTGGTCGATATTTTAATTCCTTCAGGACATATATATTTCGCAAAGTAGCCTACATATGGGACAAAAACTACTGACCTTTCCTCTGATGTAAATTGCAATAAAGTGTTTGCTAGATAACGGGCCTGCTGCCTAATATATAATAGGTTCTGTGTAGAGAACCACATTTTCATCCCATATTACATATTGTCTCTCCAAAGGTTTATGTAACACCACGAAATATTCGTCCTAGACCCCTTATTTGGTATGCCAAAATTCATATCTCGACGAGATAAAGCGATTTAGCGATGTGTGTCCGTCCATTAAAAATTGTAAACAAGCTTAAGGCAATTTGAACTTCAATAACAAATTTTTAAGGAGATTGTGTTCGGGCCAGAATAGAAATGAATAGTTTTTGGTGATGATCGTGAAATGTTCAGGGGATGAAATGGACCAAAAACAAAATTTTAACCAATTTCGTAGCGGCTCTGTAGATCAAAGTAATAACCCGCAAAATTTTAAACAAAGTTTGAGTTTATGATGAAGAAGAAGCGTACAAACCAACGTGAAGATCAGATAATACTTAGCGGGCTAAATGTACTGAAACTTTTGTGTGAAATTGGTAAAAATTTCAATAACGTAGCGGTTAAACAACGGAAGTAGTAGTACTACATAAGTGGGTTTCATTACATTTTAGTTTGTGTGAACTAAATTTTCCTTTCCTGCTACAAAAATGTCTTTGTCATGCTAGATAACTTTTTGGTTTTGGTCATAAGTATTATACATTACATCTCTGATATTTGATAATCAAATTTACACAATCATTGAAAAGAAGTTCCGTGGAGAGCGATTGTCCAGGGATAGTGGTATAGGGTATCCCATGGTCGGCTCCGTCCGACTATAGACTTTTCTTACTTGTTTTATTTGGTCTTTTAATTTTTTATACCCTCCACCATAGGATGGGGGTATATTAAGTTTGTCACTACGTTTGTAACTACTCGAAATAATCATTGTAGACCCCACAAAGTATATATATTCTTGATCAGCGTGTAATTCTACATCTATATAGCCATGTCCGTCCGTCTGTCCGTCTGTCCGTCTGTCCGTCTGTGGAAATCACTCTAGCGTCCGAACGGATTGACGTAGTTTGATGAAATTTTGGGAAAATATGTTATATTTATGTAGGACTTTTGGTATTGAAAGCGGGCTATGTAGGTCCACGCTTTCGTATAGCCCCCATACAAAATGACGCGTGACGCGTCGTCGTTTTAAGGAATTTTTAAGATATTTGGCCCATTTTACCACCGAATTGGTTGTAATTTGGTATTTTGTGTCTCCAGAGGCCAAAAAATATTCCTACCAAAGTTGGGTTATATAGGTCCACGTTTTGGTATAGCCCCCATATAAGGCCCCATATAAAGTACGCGTCATTTTAATATATTTTGAATGTATTAGACCCATTTGACCACAGAATTGGTTGTAATTTGGTATTTTGTGACTTCAGAGGCCAGAAAACATTCCTACCAAAGTTGGGTTATATAGGTCCACGTTTTGGTATAGTCCCCACATAAGACCCCTTATAAAGTACGCGTCATTTTAATATATTTTGATTGTATTAGACCCATTTGACCAAAGAATCGGTTGTAACTTTGTATTTTGTGTTTCCAGAGGCTAAGAAACATTTCTACCATAACATGTTTATATAGGTCCACGTGTTGATATAGCCCCCATAATACAATATCTCCCGATTTTCGATGTTTTGAACGTTTTAGCCTCATTATCACACCGATATGGCTGAAATTTGGTATTTACTCTTCTTTAGGCGTATAAAACTTTCCCCCAGAAATTTGTAGGTATAGGTCCACGCCATCATATAGCCCCCATAGAACGGTACCTTCCGAATTTCGGTATTTTGAAGGTTGTGGCCACATTGATCCAACGAAATGGCTGAAATTTGTGGTGGAGGGTATAAAAAGTTCGGCCCGACCGAACTTAACGCTTTTCTTACTTGTTTTTACATAAAGTCGAGAATATGATGTCGGATAAATGGCCGCCGGCACAGTTTATTGTCATTTGAGCCCTTTTTATGGCATTTTCATCACTTTGGCCAAAACTTCCGGCGATAGGTCCTTACATTCTTGACGGATATTGTCTTTAAGAGCTGAAAGAGTCTGAGGCTTGTTGACATTAACCCGTGACTTCAAAAAGCCCCACAAAAAAGTCTGGAGCGGGCAAATCAGGCGATGTTGCTGCCCAGTGCAAATCGCCAAAACGGGAGATTAGGCAGCCTTCAGCATATCGGTTGTGGCACGTGCAGTGTGTGCCGTTGCACCGTCCGGTATATTGCTGCCCAGTGCAAATCGCCAAAACGGGAGATTAGGCAGCCTTCAGCATATCGGTTGTGGCACGTGCAGTGTGTGCCGTTGCACCGTCCTGTTGGAACCACAATGTTTTCCAATCCCAATTCATCAAGTTGCGGCAAAAATAACTCGTTGATCATTGCTCCGTAGCGCTCACCATTCACAGTAACCGTTTGGCCCGCGACGTCTTCGAAGAAAAAAGGTCCGATGACTTCTCCAGCGAAAACAGCACACCATACAGTGACTTTGAGCGGGTGTAATGGCTCTTCATGGGTTACAAGTGGATTTTCAGTGTCCCAGAAGCGTAAATTTTGCTTATTTACGTACCAGCTAAGATGGAAATGTGCCTCTCCACTCATGATTATTTTTGATGAAAAATCATCTTCATCTTGGTGGCCACCAATATTCCGCGTTCTGGAGCAGTGTAGCTTAACATTGTTTATTAACGTGTATTTCGCATGTGTTTACTACACAAATGTCGAAACAGAACTGACATTAGGCGCCAATCGCAAAATTTATAGCATTTTTCTGATAGGAGGATTACTTTTGCGCCACCTTGTATTTATTGTCTTTATGAACTGAGTCCAGCAAAGGGTTTAATGTAATGGAGTCCAAAAACTTAAACCTAAAAAAATAATAAAGCTTAGACCAAAAGTAGAGAATACAACCGGAATTACATTCATGTCTGGCTGGTGCGCACGATAACTCTCGAACGGATCAACGGATTTGGTTCAAAATTTAGTCTTCGTCATATTTTGTCCAAACTTAGTTTCAGTTTGAAGATGGGCAATATCGGTATTTCCCCCAATATTTATAAAATGTCAATAAAATGGTAGGCTCGATATACCTTGAACGGGGCAATCAATTTGGTCCACACTTTTGTCCAAAATTTAGTTTAACTTCTAAAATGGTCCATATCGGTCCTCTCCTTAGGGTACCTCCCCCACAAAAGTTCAACACTTATGTCTAAGTGCCGACCCTAAACTGTTCGAAGATCCTTGGTAAATGCATACCAATGCTGTTCGTTGCGGTCCCGTTTATAGCGACATTATGTTTTCCGTGGACAAGTCCATTATTCCTGGCATGCTAATCCAAAAGTTATACTATGACCCACTAAAGTGACTAGTCAGCGCTATATCAATCGAAAAGATATGACTCCAAAATAAGATCTACTCCCATAATGGACTAGTTGGTCCATTCCTTTAACTACCTCCTCCGCAACACTTTTGAACTTTAACCCTAATCCACATTTTGTCGGTAAGGTCAAATGTCCAAAAAGGGCCACAAATTCTGAAAAGACCATAAATACATTCTATCTATCCGTGCATGAAAGCCGACTGATACTTTTTTATTTGTTATTGGTGAAACGGACCAAAAACATAATATTTGTCCGCTTTTGTAGCTGATCTGTAGGTCGCAATAATAGTCCGATCGCCTCGAAATTTTAAATAAGGTAAGGGTATATGACAAGGAAGAAGCTTGCAATTTGAGATGGCGATCAGATAATATTTAGATGGTAAAATGGACCACAACTTTTGTGTGAAAATTGTGAAAATTTTTAATATACAACTTATATCTTTATTCCTGGAAAAGACATTCCAGACAAGTAATCTATACTTGGAAGAGGAACGCTTGACCTTTCTATTGATGCCAATTGTGTTGGTGTACATGATAAGATAACAGAATTAGAGCCTAATATACCCAGTGTTTTGTTTGTTGTAATCATAAACACGCTAGAGGTCGCAATTATAGTTCAATAATCACGAAATTTTGCACGAGGTAAGAGTTTAGGTAGAAGAAGATGCCTACAATTTTGGATGATGATCTGATATTATGTAGCGGGTGAAATGGACCATTACTTTTCCATGAAAAATAAAAAAATATTTTTGGTCTGCATTTTGTTTCCTTTCCTTCCCACTGATGCATATTGCAATAACGTGTCTGCTAGATAACGGGCCTACTGTGTAGAGAACCACATTCTTCCATTCCCAGTTTTTGCATTATTGAAAATTACATGGGGCTCTAGCGTATTAATTGTCCAATTCGATTTTTATACATACATTGCAGCATGGGTCGCTTTGCCACCTTTTTTCAACACGATTCCCCAGCCAGGCAACATTTGCAACGGTAGCAAAATACCCTTCAGTAATGTTGGCGACATTTTCTGAGTATTTCAGCCATGTAAAACTTCTCTACAAGTGGTGTTTTTTTGGGGAACGACTTTCGGACTCGGAGATAAGCTGTGGGTCCCATATCACTGAGCGAACATGAATCGGGGTACTCTTACTCATTGAGAAGAGAAGCCTTCCTTTTCCCTTCTGGGATGTTTGTGAAACAATTATTGTATTATTATTTAAGCTTGGTGTGATACGGTACCAGAATCCACAAAGATATTTCCTACAATAAGTTTATTTGTTCCATAAAGAAATTTTGATTTATGGAAAGCTAATTCCCACTGGTAAAGGTGTAGGGTATCACATGGTCGGTCCCGTCCGACTAGGGCCTTGGCTAACTTGTTTTTTTATGGTTTTATAGGAAACAACATATTTGAGTTCTTCGTCTTTTTCGTCAAAATTTCACTCAATAGTGAAGATATTCCGTTGCAACCAAATGTTGGCTTATAGTTTTTCTATTAGTGAACATTTTTAAATCATTATATTAAATCAGAAGGATTTCCAATTCTTCGAGTCTGCCATGATGTTCGAAATTAAACTCCTCCGAAACGGCTGGACCGAATTTCACAAAATTTTGTATGTGGAGTTTTTAGGTCTGAGAATAGGTTTTTAGCTATTTTTTATACTGGTCAGTTGAGTGACCAAGGTACCTTCCCCACAAACTTTTTTTAAGAAAACGTGAAATCAAAGACATTTTGAACGTATTGTTTAAAAATTGCTTGCAATACTATGGTAATAATTGTCTTGATCCCGAATGGTCATCTCGGAAGTGGAATATCGCGGTCAGCCTAATTTTTCAAAATTGTATAATTACAGATAATATACTTAATTTTAGTAAGCGTGACTACAAAAACGCTATTAACACTGGCTTCAATAAGTGGGAATGCGCGATCAATCCCACATTTTGGTATACAGTACAACCCCGATAATGTTAAATGTCGCTTGACCGAATTTCCAAAAAATCGATTGAGAAATCAGGCAAAACCTAATTTTAAAGATGGTTAAATAACTAGAACGTCTAAAAAATTAGCATTGGTCACTAGAGTTGTGCCAAAGGAACTATATGGAACTACTAAATACTAAAACGACGGGCCCACAATGCGGTGTATCATATAATCTATCTAAATGAATGTCAAGTTCTTTAAACATCCGAATCGGCTGGACCAAATTTGATGAAATTTTGTGTGTAGGTTCATAAGGTGGGAGAATACCGAAAATCGCGAAATCTCAGAGATTATAAGACGTATTAGTATTCAATAAATCAGCAATGGTGGCCTCTGTCATTAATATGTGTTTTGGAAGCAGAATGCCGCGATTACCTCCAATTTTTGAAAACTTTATTCTTACTGCAAATACGCCATGAAAGTTGACTTCAGTGCTTGAACTAACTCGATCAAGATCACGTTTTTTATACAGCAAAGTATAGATAAATTCAACTAGCATTTTGAATTCATTTTTCATGAGTCACTGATGTTTTCATGTTTAGGAGCTTAAAATAATAACGTATTCAGTGAATCATCACTTTGTTAACAAGAAGTAAAAACGGTTGGATAATGTGGCTGACTAAATACCAAATATAGCCATATCGGTTGAATAATGCTGCTAAAACCTGGCATATATTAAAAATCGGGAGGTACAGTTCTGTGAAGTCTATATTAAAACCTAAACATGTAACGAATGTGGGAATGTCTTCTACCCACTAAGACTAAATACCAAATTGTAGCCATGACGGTGGGAAACCACCAAACTGTTCTATGGTAGCTATGTATATCAGAACGTGGACTTATACCGACAAGTTTCTGCAGGTATGTTTACGACGCAAAGTGGTTCAGAATCGTTTTTTCCTGGTCAAAATTCTGTAACTTTTGAGCGGATAGAGATATATTCATAATTCTTTTTTGTTAGACAGATAACACAATCAGCTTTCAGTCGAATTGTAAGCGGTCAAGTTCGGTCTGGTAGTTGCAGAGAAATTCAAGGTCAAAAATAAACTTTTGAGTTTTTTTTAACTAGTTTTCATCAACATATGAGTGTTTTTGTGGTTTTTATATCTTCCTATGTATTAAAGATGGTCAAACATCAACAAATAAACAAAATAATTACCAAAAAGAAATTAAAAAAAATTCAAAAAAATGTCGAAAAAATTTTTTTTCGAAAATTTGTAAAAAAATTTTTTACAAAAAAAATTTAAATTGTTTTTAAAAATTAAAAAAATTCTCCATGGGTTTTAATAAAATTTATATAACTCGTATAAAAACTCATATACTCAAAAAAGTTGTAATTTGTGTCAAAAAACTGTAATTCATATGGAAACAGTATAGAAAAACACACATTTTTACCCATGTAATTTCAATAAATTGAAAAAAGTGTTAAACGGACGGAACGGGACGGGTACAAAAGTATATATGGGCTGGAAGAGGAGACTTTCGGGCATCTTCCTGCGAAAACAGAACTTTGTTCCATGTTGTTCCACAAAAGTTCTAGTCCACTAAATTTGGAATTTCATAAAATTTAGTACCCGAGGAAAAATAAAATAGATCATGTTGTGTAAACGCTACGGTAATTTAAAGATTTTTAAAGGCCACAATCCTACCTACCTTACAAAAAAACAATGAACACAATAGCTGTTATAGTTTCAGAGAAATAGCTTCGTCTTTCTCCAGTAATTTGCAAAAATTACGTATTTCCCAAAAATGGGGAAAATGCTCGTCTTTAGGGGCACGCCACGCCCACACCTTCCAATATTTGGGCCTAATTTTTTGGTTTCCTTAGTTTCAATATGTTTACTATCGAATCCCATATAGAAATTAAATATCTTTGACAAAACAAAATTTTGATTTTTGGCCAGGAAAATCGATTCCTGAACCATTGTGCAACGTGGATTTTAAAAATTATTTTAAACAACGTGGATTTTAAAAATATTTTTGAATAACCTGTATTTATAGAACGAGTACCTCCCAGACAAAATTTCGGAAAAGTTTAGGACCTGCTCTCGAATCGATTTTTTGATTTTTGTTGTAACAACTTGTATTCACGCCCCCTCATACGGCGCACAATGGTTCAGGAATCGATTTTCCTGGCCAAAAATCAAAATTTTGTTTTGTCAAAGATATTTAATGTCTATATGGGATTCCACAGTAAACATATTGCAACTGAGGAAACCAAAAAATTAGGCCCAAATATTAGAAGGTGTGGGCGTGGCGTGCACCTAAAGACGAGCATTTTCCCCATTTTTGAGAAATACGTAATTTTTGCAAATTTCTGGAGAAAAACGAAGCTATTTCTCTGAAACTATAACAGCTATTGTGTTCATTGTTTTTTTGTAAGGTAGGTAGGATTGTGGCCTTTAAAAATCTTTAAATTACCGTAGCGTTTACACAACATGATCTATTTTATTTTTCCTCGGGTACTAAATTTTATGAAATTCCAAATTTAGTGGACTAGAACTTTTGTGGAACAACATGGAACAAAGTTCTGTTTTCGCAGGAAGATGCCCGAAAGTCTCCTCTTCCAGCCCATATATACTTTTGTACCCGTCCCGTTCCGTCCGTTTAACACTTTTTTCAATTTATTGAAATTACATGGGTAAAAATGTGTGTTTTTCTATACTGTTTCCATATGAATTACAGTTTTTTGACACAAATTACAACTTTTTTGAGTATATGAGTTTTTATACGAGTTATATAAATTTTATTAAAACCCAAGGAGAATTTTTTTAATTTTTGAAAAAATTTAAATTTTTTTTGTAAAAAATTTTTTTTACAAATTTTTGAAAAAAATTTTTTTCGACATTTTTTTGAATTTTTTTTTTAATTTTTTTTTGGTAATTATTTTGTTTATTTGTTGATGTTTGACCATCTTTAATACATAGGAAGATATAAAAACCACAAAAACACTCATATGTTGATGAAAACTAGTTAAAAAAAAACTCAAAAGTTTATTTTTGACCTTGAATTTCTCTGCAACTACCAGACCGAACTTGACCGCTTACAATTCGTCTGAAAGCTGATTGTGTTATCTGTCTAACAAAAAAAGAATTATGAATATATCTCTATCCGCTCAAAAGTTACAGAATTTTGACCAGGAAAAAAACGATTCTGAACCACTGTGCGACCCCCAACGGACACCAACAAACCAAATTATAGCCATTTCAGTTTAATAATTTGACTCAAATCTTGAAAATACCCAACATCGGGTGCTTTATCAAAAACTGGACACAGAAAGGGAACGCTTATACCCCAAGGAAGACTAAATCCCATTTAATGGCGAATACCGAAAATCGGGTGGTACCGTTCCATGGGGATTATATCAAAACGTGGGCCGGTATAGCCCATTTCCAATACCAAACATCCTAGGAGAAATTCATTACAAAGTTCAATGTTAAATATTGCGGGCTGTATCTTGATTTCAGCTGAAGAACATCGCTACATTAACTCATTTTTATTCTGATCAAAAAAAATTCGGAGTGTTACAAACGGAAAAAAAAGTTATCTTATCTTATATCATCTTATGGTGGAGGGTATAATTAAAAGAATTTTCTATTTTAAATCTGAAGATACAATTACATGAGAGTTTTGCTAAAAATTTTATTTTATATTTATATTTCCGTCAATATTACGTCAATTCGGTTCGAAAATCGCAACATTTCATTTGTAATTCGATTATTCTATATGTAATTCAAATTATTCCATTTGTAATTCGACTATTCTATTTGTAACTCAAATTATTCCATTTGTAATTTGAATTATTCCATTTATAAAACTATTCGATTTATAAAAAGGAAAGGAACAAATGGAATAATTCAGATTACAAATAAAATAGTTCGAATTACAAGTAAAATAAGTCGAATTACAAATGGAATAATTCGAATTACAAATCGACGCCTCCAAACAATAGTATGCTAAGTATACTTAGCATGTTTTCAAGTTCTTTACATTTTTATATTTAACGTCCTTTTACTTAAATTCTGTCAAATTTTGGTAATGATCGGACAATCCGAACAGAATTTATAAACAAATATTTCCTTAGCATAGTACTGAAGGTCAAAGAAATTTCCAAACTTTAAGAGCTTGTCCTGCAAAACTCGCTTTTCAGAATTAGCAAACTATTATTTGGAGGTGTCGAACGTCCTTTAACTTAAATTCTGTCTAATTTTGGTAATGATCGGTCAATCCGAACAGAAGGTATAAACAAATATTGACTTAGCATAGTACTAAAGTTCAAAAAATTTCCAAATTTTGAGAGCTTCTCCTGCAAAACTCACTTTTTAGACTTAGCATACTATTATTTGGAGGTGTCGGAATATAATAATTCAAATTACAAACAGATAAATTCGAATTACAAATGGAATAATTCGAATTACAATTGAAATGATTCGAATTACAAATGCAATTCTCGAATTACAAATAACATGTTACGAATTAAAAATGGAATTCTCGAATTACAACTAAAATGATTCGAATTAAATCTGAAAAGGTATAGATATGTATATAAATATGTCGATAGGTTATAAATATTTACACGGAAAACTAAAAACGGGCCAGCAACGCGGACCGGGTCAGCTAGTAAAATTTATATAATGTTACAGTAAATATTACAACACTTGAAACGCATAGATACCGCGTAATAGTGGAAATGACGAGATGCGCATCCGATTTTCGAAAACAGCAAATCAATCCCTTTTATTTGATATACATATGTGCACGTTGTGAAATTCCATTTGGCGACCACGATGTAGCACCAGTTGCATGTTAGGGTGCAAAAAAAACAGTAAAATGCCCATAATTTCCATGAAGTATGTACATTTGGATTCTATGCCATTTCAGTGCGATCCATCAAAAACCGTGGATTTAGCATCGCACTCAGTTTTCAGAAAAAAATCTATTATATCTCCGGATTCGCGAACGTTTTTAAATATTTATTTATCTAGGTAGGAATGACACATCCAAATCGCTTCTCAATACCCGATATTTTCAAAAACATTTTTTTTGCAGATTTTCGAAATTTGAGGGGTATCATATCCACCGATCCAGTGGTTGGATTTAGACGCGCAATGGAGCATTAGATTCAGAACGTAAAAAAACTAAATTTACGCGGGTTTCCACTGAAATCGAATGGCATTTGTAAATTCTAAATTTTACAAAAAAATGTAAGCACAAAAATTTCGACTTTGAGCGCAACAATCTGCGCCCAAGATACACATTAAAAATGCGAAATTTGCGAGTACTACAATCACATAATAATCTTTTAGATAAATCCGACTGCGCGTCCCGATTAGAGCAAAAATTTAAAAAAAAAAAACATTTTTCAGTCTTCATAATGTCAGCATACGTTTGAGATACATACAGTGGATATATTAAAAAATCGTACATTAGAAACCTCGTCTCTGAAGAGCATTCTTTAAATTCTTCTTTGAGCATTAAGTTCTACATTGTGTTGTAAACCCACTAAGTGGAAAATAACACACAAAACTGGTTTCCTTCAACGATTTTTTCCTATTTTTACATTAATACTACCATAGCTTCCGCTCAAATTATTATTATAAGAAACCCATCGGCGAATCGGGCTAAAACAGTTTATTTTACCGAAATGCGTTCAAAAGTTATAGTATAGTATAATTATTTGCGAGTTACAGTACCCCATACCTCAGTTTCAACATAAGTTAATTTTCTACAAAAAGGTCGGTATGAGTAAGACGAGCCTTGTGTGGGTTTATACAGAAGGGAATTGCCAAACGTCCATTAGGAAGATCAAGTAAAATGACTTAGTTACTTGCTTAGATGGCTTTTACACAAAACAGAACGTGTTGTTCCATAAGCCGAACTAAGAATAGATTTCCAATTTTCCATTTTTCGTGATATCTTCTTTAACTTGGACTTTTCATCGGAGCATACGGTCGAGTGGCTCGTTTTAAAATCCTTTTCTTTATCCATGCTGCTGACATGGCCCAGCCAAGACAATCGTTGTAGTTCGATACGTTTTACTATATCGATGTCGTTTGGCTGGTATATCTCGTGGTTCATACGACGTCGGTATTCACCGTCAACGCATATTGGTCCATAAATCGTTCGAAGAATTTTTCTCTCAAATACACCAAGTTCAGCCTCATCTGCTTTCGCAAGTACCCATGCTTCAGATCCATACATAAGTACGGGTAGTATCAGTGTCTGGTAGAGTGTAAGTTTTGTTTGAGGTAGGTGTGTGACCTAGGGCATGAAAGATACCAAGGAACGGTCCTGACCGGCTTTAACATGACAAAGGCCAGGATTTATCTTGGTCACTCTTTCATCTCAAGTGGGCACTGACCTCCCCGTGGTGTCACCTTTAACACCCATTAAAGGTAGTTCACCCCCTAGAAAAATCAGCCTTCTATGAAGAAACGGAAGAAATCTAAAACAATTCCTTCTAGAGTTGACGACCCCGCAAACGTTTTAAGGATTATGATCTGCGAATCTGCACCTGGGATGTTCGCACTCTTTATAGAGAAGGTGCAGTTTACGCATTGGCAGAAGTACTTCAAAAGTACAGGGCTGATGTTACTGCCATACAGGAAATATGATGGATTGGGAAAATCGTCACAACAACACCTAAAAAAAACAACACTGTATTATAGCTGCCATGACGCAAATCAAGAGTTTGGCTGTGGATTTGTAGTTAGTCGGAAGTTAAAACATTTGGTCTCCAGCTTCACTCCAGTGAATGAAAGACTGAAAGATATGGATAAAAGCAAAATTCTTCAACATTAGCATTATCTGCGCTTATGCTCCAACCGAAGACAAGGACGAACAGACCAAAGATATATTCTACGAGCGCTTAGAAGGAACATGCGACCGTTGTCCTGCCCATGACATTAAAATTATCCTAGGCGATTTTAATGCCAAAATCGTCGGGCCAAAGATATTCTCCTTATCTTTGGCCTGACAGTAGACTTTGCAGCTGCAAAAAACATGGTAGTTAGCAGTGCCAGATTTAAGCATCTCGATATTCATAAGTGCACCTGGCTGTCTCCAGATCAAAGAACAAGAAATCAACTTGATCGCGTTGTGATAGATGGAAGACATTCATCGAGCGTGTTGGATGTACGATCGTTCCGAGGAGCAAACATAGACGCGGACAACCACCTTGATACAGCAAAGTTACGTACCCGTCTAAACGTAGCAAATAAAGTACGAACAGACACAACACGAAAGCTAGATATCGGTAAGCTGCAATCACAACAGATAGCCACAGCATATTCCACTCAACCGATAACATGTCAAAACAATGGCAAAATATTGCTCACTCTATGCAAACAGCCGCAAAATCCAGAAACCACCACCAAGGAACCCATGGTATGACCAGGAGTGTCTTGCTGCTACCGTAGAGAAAAATGCGTCATATAGGGCTACGCTACAATCAGTAGCAACGCGTAGCGCACGAGAGAGGTATCGAGAGAAAACAAGGGAGGAGAAACGTCTTTTCGGCAGGAAAAGCAGGAGTGTGAAAAACTCGAGATGTACAGGAGCCAGAATGAAGTCCGAAAATTCTACCAAAGAGTGATGTCTTTGGTACAGGTACAGGTACATCCTCCTGTAGAGACCAGCAAGGTAATTTGGTAACTGATGCAGATAGTGTGCTCAGAATACGGAAAGAGCATGTTTCCAAACTGTTGGTATCCAATAGTACCGAAGATGACGAAGATACCACAGATACTATCCCATAAGATGATATTGAATGTATACCGCCTAGCCAAGATGAGGTAAAGTCAACAATAAACCGGCTAAAGTATGATACAGCAGCAAGAGGCCGATAGCTTACCAGCTGAACGGTTCAAACCCGGAGACGACATGCTGATAAGTTGTATGCATCAGCTAGTTAGCACAATGTGGCAGGAAGAACGCGTACCCGATAATTGGCAACCTGAGTGTCCTGTGTTCCGTCCCCAAGAAAAGAAGATAAGACTGTATGCTCTAACTATAGGGGCATAAGTCTTCTTCCTATTGCCTACAAGATAGTGTCCGGGATATTATGCGAACGACTAAAGCCTATGGTCCATGATATAATTGGACCACACCAATGTGGCTTTAGACCTGGGAAGTCCAACATTGACCATATATTTACCGTGCGCCAAATCCTGGGGAAGACCCAAGGGATGCACCTTTTTGTCGATTATAAGGCAGCCTTCGACAGCCGCCTACGCCCAAAGGTATTCCAAGCCATGTCTGAATTTGGTACCCCCACAAAGCTCATTCTTCTTTGCGAGATGACTTTAACCGATACTGGGTCCTCAGATAAAAAAGGAAATAACCTCTTCGAACAATTCAGTACCAAAAGAGGTTTCAGACAGGGAGACAGCCTTTCGTGTGACATGTTCAACATCCTGCTGGAAAAGGTTATACGTCAAAAGGTCAAAAGAAATGACACAATCTACAGCAACAGCCACATGTTACTTGCTTATGCTGATGACATTGACATCATGTGACAATCAGTAAAGGATGTAACTGGCACCTTCGAGAAGGTTAAAGGAGAATCAGCAAAAGTGGGTCTGGCGGTAAACGGCGAAAAGACAAACTTGATGGTGTCGACGCGCAATGCGTCCATAGAGCTCGGACCAACAGTGGAAATTGGTTCCTATAATTCTGAGGTAGTAAAACACTTCGTCTACCTCGGCACCGCCATAAACACAACAAACAACATCAGTTGTGAAATAAAGAGAAGAATTGTATTGCTCAACAGATGCTACTTTGGCTTAAGCAAACTGTTTTAAACCAAAGCCACATCTCGTCAAACAAAAACAACGCTTAAAAAACACTGATACTACTCGTGCTAATGTATGATTCCGAAACCTGGTACTTGCGGAATCAGATAAGGTAGTGCTTGGTGTGTTTGAGAGAAAAATTCTTTGAAAGATCTATGGACAAATCTGCGTTGACGATGAATATCAACGCACTATGTCGCGGGTTCATATTAACTGTGGCCAAAAATAGAAGGAGTTATCGTAAGTGCATCAATTTTGGTACACGCACTTATTGTTGTCTTACAATCTCGAGGACAAAACACTGGGATGTTCGGTTTTCGTTTTGATATAGCCCCCATAGAACCGTAAATCCCGATTTTCGGTATTTTGAATGTTTCAGTCAAAACAACCAGCCGAAATGACTAAAATTTGGTGTTTAGTCTTCGGCAGAGGTATGAAACGTTCCAACAGAGAATTGTGGGTCTAAGTCCACGTTTTGATATAGTTCCCATAGAACGGTACCTCCCGATTTTCGGCATTAATGTCTATGTATCTTCATCACCGCCCATATTCGATACCAAGAGCTTCATAAAATGCTCCTTCCAAATCCTCAGTACGCTATCTCTATCAGTTACCAGATTTGCAGGAGAATGTGCCTGCACCATATCATTCAGTCTGGTGTTTTACATTCTGGTACAATTTTCGGTCTTCATTCTGACTCCTGAACATTTCGAGTTTCCCAAGCTTACGTTTTTCCTGCTCCTTCTTTTTACTCCTGAAAATACGCTTTTCCTCTTCTACCGATAGGTTTCTTTCGCGCTTTGTATTGCTACTAAATGCAGGGTTGCTCTGTATGCCGCGTTCTTCACTATAGTAGCTTTACGACCTGATCGTACCATACATTTTTAGGTGGAAGTTTTTGGTATCCAGGTATAGATTTTGCGGCAGTCTGAGGGGAGTGGGCTATTCTTTGCCACGCGGCATACATATGTTAGCCACCTTTGCAAAAATTGAAAAAGATCCTGCCAAAGTGGGTTTAGCAGTCAACGGCGATAAGACAAAGTTTATGGTGTCAACGCGCAAGATGTCCAGTAGACTCGGACCAACTGTGGGTGTTTAGAATTACAATTTTGAGGTAGTAAAAGACATTATTTACCTCGAAGTCACCATAAATAAAACTAACAACATCAGTTATGAAATCAAGAGAAGAATAATATTGGCCAACAGATGATACTTTGGTCTAAGTAAACAGTTCAAATTTTGCTATAACTCGATCAATTTTAATCGAATAGCCTTCAAATTTAACATGGGATGTTTCCTCAGGTCCCTGTTCAGTTTTACAGATTTTGATTTCAATTCGCATAAATCGGTACAGATTTGGATATAGCCTACATATGTATATATCTTTCACCGATTTTGCTATAAATTGGTCAATTTTTGAAAAATCGCCTTCAAATTTAACATGGGATGTTTTCTTAGGCCCTTTTTCAGTTTCACCGATTTTAACAAAAATCGGTTTAGATTTGGATATAAATTGGATTTAGATTTGGATAATAATTGATAAATTGGTGTAGCTACTTAGGGGCCTAAAGAAATAACACAAACTAAATTTGAAGGCTTACTTACTTACTTAGTTGGCCCATTACAGAACATTTGTTCCATAGACCGAACTAAGAAAAGATCTCCATTCCTCTCTGTTTTTCGCTTGACTTTTTGGAATACCGCGCCTTTCCATTTCTTCATCCACTTGTTTGCTCCATCGAAGCTTAGACCTGCCGATTCTGCGTTCACCGTCATGTGGCATGTATTCATACGCCTTTTTAGCGGGTTCATCATCGCTCATTCTCATGATATGGCCTAGCCAACGCATCGTTGCATCTCGATACGTTTAACTATATTCGCAGATTCTGCTTCGACCTTCCTAAAGATATCAGTTACTTCCTTTACTGATCATCCCATGATGTCTATGTCATCAGCATAGGCAAGTAACATGTGGCTATTGGTGTAAATTGTGCCATTTCTTTTGACATTTGCATCTCGTATTACCTTTTCCAGCAAAATGTTGAATAGGTCACACGAAAGGCTGTCTCCTTGTCTGAAACCTATTTTGGTACAATATTCTTCGGAGAGGTTCTTTCCAATTGTAACTGAGGACCTAGTATCAGTTAAAGTCATCTTACAAAGCCGGATGAGCTTTTCGGGGATACCAAATTCAGACATTGCGTGGAATACTGTCGAATGCTGCTTTATAATCGACAAAAAGGTGAAATATGTCGATCTGCATCTCTTGGGTCTTCTCTAGGATTTGCCGCAGGTCTAAAGCCACATTGGTATGGTTCAATTATTTCGTTGACCATTGGCTTTAGTCGTTCGCAATATTTCCCTGACACTATCTTATAGGCAATAGGGAGAAGACTTATGCTCCTATAGTTTGAGCATACAGTCTTATCTCCTTTCTTGTGGACGGGACATAGGATGCTCAGGTTCCAATCGTCGGGTACGCGTTCTTCCTGCCAGATGGTGCTAACTAGCTGATGCATACACCTTATCAGCACGTCGCCTCCGGTTTTAAACAGCTCGGCTGGTAAGCCATCGGCTCCTGCTGCTTTATTATTCTTCAGCCGGTTGATTGTTGTTTTTACCTCATCTTGGCCGGGCGGTATACATTCTATACCATCTTCTGGGATTGGATCTGTGGTATCATCGTCTTCGCTACTATTGGATCCCAGCAGATTGGAGAAATGTTCCTTCCATATCCTGAGCACGCTATCTGTATCTGTTACCAGATTACCTTGCTGGTCTCTACAGGAGGATGTGCCTGTACCAAAGCCATCTGTTTGATGTTTCACTCTTTGGTAGAATTTTCGGACTTCATTCTGGCTCCTGTACATCTCGATTTTTTCACACTCCCGCTTTTCCATTTCTCTCTTTTTCTTGCGGAAAAGACGTTTCTCTTCTCTCCTTTTCTCCCGATATCTCTCTCGCGCGCTACGCGTTTCTACTGATTGCAAAGTAGCTCTATATGCCGCATTTTTCTCTTCGGTAGCAGCACGACACTCCTGGTCGTACCATGAATTCCTTTGTGGAGGTCTCTGGAATCCAAGTATGGATTTTGCGGCTGTTTGCATGGAGTGGGCAATATGTTGCCATTGTGTTGTTATGTTATCGGTACAAGGAGTGCTCGCTTTAAGCAATTGGACTAGTTGAGTGGAATATGCTGTGGCTATCTGTTGTGTTTGCAGCCTATCGATGTCCAACTTCCGCGTTGAGTCTGTTCGTGCTTTATTTGCAACGTTTAGACGGGTACGTACCTTTGCTGCAACAAGGTAGTGGTCCGAATCAATGTTTGCGCCTCGGAACGATCGTACATCCAACACGCTGGATGAATGTCTTCCGTCTATTACAACATGATCAATTTGATTACTTGTTCTTTGATCTGGAGACAGCCAGGTGCCCTTATGAATATCGAGATGATTAAATCTGGTACTGCTAACTACCATGTTTTTTTGCAGCTGCAAAGTCTATCAGCCTCATACCATTGTCAGATGTTTCACTGTGGAGACTGAATTTCCCGACTGTTGGGCCAAAGATATTCTCCTTTCCAATTTTGGCATTAAAATCTCCTAGAATGATTTTAATGTCATGGGCAGGGCAACGGTCATATGTTTCTTCTAAGCGCTCGTAAAATATATCTTTGGTCTGTTCGTCCTTTTCTTCAGTGGGAGCATGAGCACAAATAAAGCTGATGTTGAAGAATTTAGCTTTTATTCGAATAGCAACAAGTCTTTCATTCACTGGGGTGAAGCTGGATACCTGATGTTTACGTCTCCGACTAACTACGAATCCGCAACCAAACTCATGCTTTACATCATGGCAGCTATAATACAGTGCGTCACCTTTAGGTGTTGTTGTGACGCCTTTCCCAATCCATCGTATTTCCTGTATGGCAGTAATATCGGCCTTGTACTTTTCAAGTATGTCTGCCAATGCGAAGACTGCACCTTCTCTATAAAGAGTGCGAACATTCCAGGTGCAGATTCGCAGATCATGGTCCTTAAAACGTTTGCGGGGTTCGTCAACTTTAGAAGGGTTTGTTTTTCTTTTCTTTCGTTTTTTCATAGTAGGATGTTTTTTCTAGGGGAGGGTTACTAACCCGACGCCCAAACCCAAGTTTTTAACGTTCTTATGGGTGAACGCGCGGCACATGTTAGCTCACTACCTTTGACGGATGTTAAAGGTAGCTCCCCAGGTGACACCACGGGTAGGTCAGTGTCCACTTGAGATGAAAGAGGGACCAAGATAAATCCTGGGCTTTGCCATGTTAAAGCCGGTCAAGACCATTGCTTGGTATCATTCATCCCCTACGTCACCCAAAGGCTATTCGATCAAAATTGAACGAGATGTAGCAAAATCGGGAAAAGATATATATGGGGGCTATATAAAATCTGAATTGATATATCTCAGAAGGTTGCAGAGATGGGCAGAATGTTTTTACACATTTGAATGTGGCAATCAAAATATATACTCTACGAAATATTAAGAATTTATATTTTTTATCAAATTTAAATATTAATTCTTGAAAACGGTATTTATAGGCCGCCCATCAAATCTCCATTCAAAACTTTTATTATTATCAACAAAATTTTCAGAAATAATTATTTTAGTGGTAGTCTAATTTTCATATCATTATCGCTTTAGATTACCTGGGAAATATTTTTCATATTTAAAGAGCTATAACTTCGTTATGGATGCACATATCGACAAAATTCTTTCAGATTCGTCGTATCTGATGTGTTTACTGTAAGAAAGAAACGTAAACATACATAAAAGTTAACATCACATTTTTTGATTTTTGTCCACTGCGGAAACACTATGCGTCGTATGAATCACGAGCGATATAGTAAATCGTATCGAGCTACAACGATTGCGTTGGCTGGACCATGTCAGCAGGATGGATAAAGACGCCACCGCCAAAAAGGCGTATGAATACGAACCACTCGATGTGTTTGCCCCAAGGGAAAGTCAAAACTTCGATGGAAAGACCAAAATAAAATGATATCACAAAACATGACATTCAAGATCGGAGAAGTAAGTATGATCGGTGCGTTTGGAAATCTAGTCTTAGTTCGGCTTATGGACAAGACGTTATGTTTAATATAAAAGCCATCTAATTAAGTAAGTAAGTACATATATCCAAATCTGAACCGATTTCGATATAATTTTTAGACCAATTACAGTCACACGTTTCTAAATTCATTGAAATCGGACACACATATCGTGATTCTTGCTCAATATACCTAAAATCGGGCGAATATATGGGAG
Source organism: Musca autumnalis (assembly GCF_047663935.1). Classification (NCBI taxonomy): domain Eukaryota; kingdom Metazoa; phylum Arthropoda; class Insecta; order Diptera; family Muscidae; genus Musca; species Musca autumnalis. Next base: position 86,901,635 of record NW_027411644.1, read on the forward strand.
CTATATCCAAATCTGAACCGATTTTCACAAAAAGCAATAGCTTTCGTCCTATGTTTAAAAAATGATCTTCCCCAATGTTTAACCGAATCCGACAATAAATGCGACCTGTACGTTGCGAACGGACGGAGGGACATACATACATAAATCGACTCAGAAAGTGATTATATTTATATCACTAGAAGTAACTATGGGTCTATAATTTTTGCTTCTGCATGTTACATACAAATGCACAAAGACATAATACCCCTTACCACAACAGTATAACACGTTTGTGATTCTGTTTGTCCTTAAACAATTATTCCGTAAAATATAAATGTGGGTGGACATAATGAGGTCGGTGGAAATCGTTATAACATATTCATTAAAATATCTACGTTAGTGCCTTAGCCAAAATATCCCTATAAAATCTTCTTATAGCTCTGATAGTCTGACACCTTTATTGTCCCTTGTCGGTGACATTTTCGCCCAGTTTCCATCAACCAAATATTCAAACGAACATCAACTGCTTAAATGAATGCAATAAATTAATTAATCTGTTAAGTTGTTCATTTTCATTTAATTGCACCAATGATACACATTGACACCAACTCACGTTTAAACACCCACACACACGCACATACTCACACACATACACAAACTCAATGACTTACGACAATTCCTTGAAACATTACCTTGCATTCGTCGATTGCAATCTACATGGCGTTCAGTTGTCCTTGGCATCACTTTGGGACACTTTTAAACCAACAACATAAAATATAAAACACACACACAGACACATTCCCATCACGTTCGTGTGTATGAATGGATCTACATTCTGTTTATTTCCTTTGAGAATAAATTGCACAAATTGCAAGCGTTAATCCTTGTTAAAATCTAATGTCATTCATTGTAAAACAATTTCATGTTAAATTATTCTCTTTCAATATTGGAATATGAAAAACGCAAAAGAGAGAAAGCGTGTTGTTGTCACATGAGAATTGCATAGAACAACCATTTAAGAGAGAATTGTTTTGTTTCCTTCTGTAAAATAAACTCTTTTGTGTTGTGTGGTGATGCTGTTTGCAGACACCATTGCAAAAAGAGATAGAATAGGATGCAACAACACTAAGGACATGCATGACTGCTGAAGGAATAAATGTGGATGGAATGTTTGCTGAAACTCGGTTTTGGAGTTACTCAGAGCTATGAGAAGTTATAGGTCGAAACTGTTGCGACATTCATAAACAAATGAAGTGAAAAATAAGGTCGCTTGTCTTTAAGAAGTCAATAAGAATATCTTCTACCTATCGAAAATCTTATGAAGGTATTCTGCCTACAGAATATCGTAGGAAGGTCCGTTGACTATAGACGAACTTATGAAGGTCTTCTGCTAAGAGAAGACCTTATGAAAATTTTCTGCTTAGAGAAGCCTTATGGAGGTCTTCAGCTTAGAAAAGGTTCTCTCTCTCTCTGCCTATAGAGGACCTTAGGAAGATTTATTCTGCCCATCGAACCCCTTATAAAGACCTTCTCAGACTATTGGTGTCCATACTAAAGTCCTCTGCCTATAGGAGAATTTATGAAGGACTTCGCTGCCCATAGAATACTTTGTGAATGCCTTCCCTGTTTATAGGAGACCTAATGAAAGTCTTCTCTGCCTATAAGAGACCATATTAACGTATTCTCCACCAAAAGGAGACCTTGTGAGGGTGTTTTCAGCCTATAGAGCCCCTTATGATGGTATTTTCGCCTATAGTACCCTTATAAAAATCATCTCTGCCTATATTTACTTATCTACTTAGCTGGCCTATTACAGAACCTTTGTTCCATAAGCCGAACTAAGAAAAGATCTCCAACTCTCTCTGTTTAATGCTTCGCTTTCTGGAATACCGCGCCCTTTCATCTCTTCATCCACTTGTTTGCCCCATATATTCTTTGGCCTGCCAATTCTGCGTGCACCACCATGGGGTCTGAAATTTTACGCCTTTTTAGCTAGTTCATCATCGCTCATTCTTATGATATGGCCTAGCCAACGAAATCGTTGCATCTCGATACGTTTATCTATACTGATGTCGTTGTATAGCAGATACAGCTCGTGGTTCATACGACGTCGATATTCACCGTCAACGCAGATTGGTTCATAGATCTTTCGAAGAATTTTTCTCTCAAACACACCAAGCACTGCCTTGTCTGCTTGCGCAAGTACCCAGGCTTCTGAACCATACTCGTATATCAGCACAGGTAGTATCAGTGTTTTGTAAAGCGTTGTTTTTGTTTGACGAGATGTGGCTTTATTCATAATCTGCTTACTCAGCCCGAAGTAGCATGTCTTGGCCAACACTATTTTTCTTCGTATTTCACAACTGATGCTGTTGGTTGTGTTTACGGCGGTGCCGAGGTAGACGAAGTCCTTTACTACCTCAAAATTATAGGAACCAACGTCAACACTTGGCCCGATGTCTATGGACGCATTGCGCGACGACACCATTAACTTTGTCTTCTCGCCGTTTACCGCCAGACCCACTTTAGCAGATTCCCTTTCGACTTTTCAAAGGTATCTGTCAATTCCTTTACCGATCGACCTATGATGTCAATGTCATCGGCATAAGCAAGTAACATATGGCTGTTTGTTTATATTGTGCCACTTCTTTTCACCTTCGCATCTCGTATAACCTTTTCCAGCAGAATGTTGAAAAGATCACACGAGAGGCCATCACCTTGTCTGAAACTTCTTTTGGTACCAAACTAATCGGTTAGGTTATTTCATATTTAAACTGAGGACCTAGTGCCAGTTAATGTCATTCTACAAAGCCGGATGAGCTTTGCAGGGATACCAAATTCAGACATGGCTTGGAAAGTAGGGGGCTGCCGAAGGCTGCTTTTTAATCGACAAAAAGGTGGTAAATGTCGATCTGCATCTCTTGGGTCTTCTCCACTCTTTGCCGCAGGGTAAATATCTGGTCAATGGTGGATTTGCCTGGTCTAAAGCCGAATTGGTATGGCCCAATTATTTCATTGACCATAGGCTTTAGTCGTTCGCACATTGTCCCTGACACTATCTTGTAGGCAATAGGGAGAAGACTTATGCCCCTATAGTTAGAGCATACAGTCTTATCTCCTTTCTTGTGGACAGGGCACAGGATGCCCAGGTTCCAATCGTCGGGTACTCGTTTTTCTGCCCGATGGTGCTAACTAGCTCGGCAGGTAAGCCATCGGCTCCTGCTGCCTTATTATTCTTCAGCCGACTTATTGCTGTCTTTACCTCATCTTGGCTGGGCGGTATACATTCAATACCATCTTCTAGGTTTGGATCTGTGGTATCTTCGCCGTCTTCGCTACTATTGGATACCAACAGTTTGGAGAAATGTTCTTTCCATATCCTGAGTACACTATCTGTATCAGTTACCAAATTACCTTACTGGTCTCTACAGGAGGATGTGCCTGTATCAAAGCCATCAGTTTGATGTTTCACTCTTTGGTAGAACTTTCGGAATTCATTCTGGCTCCTGTACATCTCGATTTGCCATTGCGCTGATATGTTATCGGGATGAGGAGTGCTTTGATTAAGCAATTGGGCTAGTTGAGTTGAATATGCTGTGGCTATCTGTTGTGATTGCAGCTTACCGATGTCTAACTTCCGCGTTGTATATCTTCGTGCTTTATTTGCAACGTTTAGACGGGTACGTACCTTTGCTGCAACAAGGAAGTGGTCCGAATCTATGTTTGTTCTTCGGAATGATCGTGCATCCAACAAGCTCGATGAATGTCTTCCATCTGTCACAACGTGATCAATTTGATTTCTTGTTCTTTGATCTGGAGACAGCCAGGTGCCCTTATTAATATCGAAATGCTTAAATCTGGTACTGCTAACTACCATGTTTTTTGCAGCTGCAAAGTCTATCAGCGTCATACCATTGTCAGATGTTTCACTGTGGAGACTGAATTTCCCGACGGTAGGGCCAAAGATATTCTCCTTTCCAATAATATTAATGTCATGGGCAGGACAACGGTCATATGTTTCTTCTAAGCGCTCATAAAATATATCTTTGGTCTGTTCGTCTTTGTCTTCGGTGGGAGCAAGAGCGCAAATAAAGCTGATGTTGAAGAATGTTACTTTTAATCGAATTGTAGCGAGTCTTTCATTCACTGGGGTGAGCTGGAAACCAGATGTTTTAACCTTCGACCAGCTACACAAATCCGCAACCAAACTCATGCTTTGTGCCATGGCAACTGTAATACAGTGCATCACCTTTAGGCGTTGTTGTGACGCCTTTCCCAATCCATCGTATTTCCTGTATGGCTCGTCTCAGCCTATAGAAGACCTTATGAGAGCGTTCCCTGTCTATAGGAGACCATATTAAGGTCTTCTCTGCCAATAAGAGACCTTATGAAGGTTCTCGCGGCCCATAGAAGACCTTGTCAAGATGTTCTCAGCCTATAGAAGACTTTATGATCGTCTTCTCAGCCTATAGAAGACCTGTTTCCTGTTTTCTTCTTTATCAAAAGAAGACCTTATGAATCTCTTCACATCCAATAGAACGCCTTATAAAGGTGTTCGCTGCCCATAGAAGACTTTCTGAAGGTGTTCTCTGCCCGGAGAAGACCATCATATAGTCTTTTATGGGCAGAGAACACCTTCACAAAGTCTTCTATGGGAATACCTCAGTAATGTTTTCGCTGTCCATAGAAGACTTTATGATGCTCTTCTCTGCCCATAGAAGACCTTATGATGGTATTCTCTGCCTATAAAAGGCCTTATAGAGGTGTTCTCTGTCTGTAGGAGACCTTATAAAGGACATCTCAGCCCATATAAGACCTTGTGAAGTTCTTCTCCGCCCATAGAAAACCTTATAAAAGTCTTCTCTGCCTATAGGAGAACATATTAAGGGTTTCTCTATCAAAAGAAGACCTTATGAAGTTCTTCGCTGCCCTTGTGGTGGTCATTTCAGCCTATAGAACACCTTATGAAGGTCTTCTCTGAATATAAAGGACTTTTAGAGTGTCTTCTCTGCCAATAGCAGACTTTATTAAGGTATTTTCTGCCTAATAAACGTCTTCTGCCTATAAAATACCTTATGAATTTCTTCTCACTTATAGAAGGCTTTTGAACGTCTTCTCGGTCCATAAAAGACTTCATTAAGGTTTTTTGCCTATAAAATCCGTATTACGGTTTTTCTTATAAAATACCTTAATAAGGTCTTCTGCCTTTTGAAGACCCCAGGAAGGTCCTCTGCCTAGAGAAGACCTTATTAAGGTCTTCTGGTTAGAGAAGTCGTTAAGATGGCCTTACTGGGGTCTGCAGCCTATAGACCTTATGAAGGTCTTCTGCCTATAGAAGACCTTTTGAAGGTTTTCTGCCTGTAGAAGTCCTCATCAAGGTATTTTGTACTTGGAAGACCTCATAAAGGTTTTCTGCTTATAGAAGACCTTTTGAATGTCTTCGGCCTATGGGAGACCTTAGAGAAGTTTTTTGCCTATGGAAGACTTTATGAAGGTCTTATACATAGAGAAGTCCTAATGATAGTTTTTTGTTGAGATAATACTCTATGAAGGTGTTCCTGTCAATTGCTTATGAAATTGCTCGCAATCGAATGTTTTGCAAGGAAATCTGCACATGCAGCAGGATGCAACAACAATGGTGCCGCTAGAGTTTGAAGTTGTGTGGCTTTCACGGAGAGATAGTGAGAGAGTTTTTCATGTTCCCTTTCATAACAAGTGCATCATCATCATTATCCCGGCTATGATGGTTGGATTTCCCATATTTTTTCATGCTGTTTCCCCTCTGCAAATGTTGTGTGTGTTTTTTGTTTTGTGTTGTTGTGGAAAAACTCATTTTCATGGTTAGCTGAAGCCAAACCAAAACACACAACGTATGAGGAATAATGTAAAAAAAAACAGGAACACCGAAACAGAAGTTAAATGCAGCCATATGCTAGATTCCCAGATGCTTCGCATGTTAGTTGCTTACATTTCCACCCTGAAGATGGACGCGTGATTTAAACTTGGCCCATAATTCGCTATAGTTTTTTCGCTGCGGCTTTTCTTAAGAATAAAATATCGTGAATGAAAAAACTACACAAAATTACCATACGTATTTTCAATCTCGAAGTGGTCCAACAAGCGGTTTGCGGGAGGTGCTGAAAGCATAAGCGTGAGAAGATAAAATGAAATAAAAAATTGTGGAGCAACAAAATGTGGCAATAAAACGAATTGCAAGTTCATAAAGTGTTTATTACATTGTGCCGACAAAATGACTGTAAACCAGTAACAGCAACAACAACAAAGAACTTGTAGAGCTCGTAAAAAATACGGTAAATTCCAACACAGGCCAGCTGGAAAGTAATTTTTACGTGTTTATTAAAACGCCGTGAAACAAACATCGCTCCTTCGTTCGTTCAGTCGGTACGGGTGATTTACATTGCCAATGGTCCTGTAAGTTCAAGAAACGTGCGGTCACCAACCAGCAGATATTTAATGTTGTTGTAGTTGTTATTGTTGTTTTCGCGGGATATTACAATGTTATTACACATTTGAGTGGTAGCGAGATGGTTAAGGGGAAGTAGTAAGGAACCACAAAGATTCAATCTCCAGCAACCATTAATGGGAATATTGAAATAGCAAGAAATTGAAGGTAAGTCCTAAGAAACCCTGCCTTAAGTGAAATACGGTATTTGACTAATTTTAATGATCAAAACTATGACCAACCAAACAAATTAAAAAAATTAAATTCAACCCTCCATCCATAACAATAACTTTTCCCTTAAGCTGGGTACACATTGTCAGTTTTGAATGTCGATATTTCGCCATTATCGATAACTGTCAAACCGTCCAGCAACCACAAAACATTTTGCGGTTGCATGATGAATGACAAAAATGAACGGCCACACTAGCAATCAACAACAAAGCTGTCATTCAAAACTGACAATGTGTATCCAGCTTTAGGTTTTCCTTGGGGGGGCAGAGAAAATAAAACCCATAGAAAATGTAACCAATAAAAACCATTTAAGCGTCATTATCGAATTTTGTGCCTTAATAGCTTTCAATGTTTATCTCTGAGCGTCTTTTTTAAACTTTTTTCTACGTCTACCTATTTTGCCTTCTTCCCATCCACTCTGTCCGTAAGGTTTGTTTTTACTGATGATTTCAGAATTTGTGTTGCAGTATTTTTCGTCTGTTTGTTTGTTTACCTTTGGAACAAACAGCCGGAAAATATTTCTCCTTTCTTCTGTTTCTTATTGCAAAGCGTTGCTCTTTATCTTTCCGAATTTAGAATTGGTAATTGGATGGCGCGCTCAAATAGAAATGAGTTGGAAAGAGAGGAAGGAGGGTTAAACTTTGCAAAGACAATTTGCAGAAAAACTTTCAATGTTTACACAAGTCATAGACAAATAATAATACAGTGGGACATATTTTGGAATGGCAATAAAATTGTAAAACAAGTAAGAAAAGATTATAGTCGGACGGAGCCGGCTATCTGATATCCTATTATACTACTTTTGCATGATCTTTTGGCGGATAAGAATACATTTTTTAAACAAGAAAACTTTTTCAAGAGACGTGAAATTATATTGAAAAAAAAAACAGTAGATGATCATACAGGTTAAGATAAACGCAACATATAAATTATTGCGTGTATTTTAAATTAAATTTCATATGGTATGTGAACAATATATTAGTGGCAATTGTGATCAATATAGGAATATGTTGGCTCTATACCATATCGACCATATTATTGACATCATTTGTATACAAGGCAGACCACATACTTTGAGGTTTTAAAAGTTCCTCTTTCATATAATTTAGTTCCACAGAACTACAATATACAGTTTGAAATGTTTCACACAAGATGTATATTCCATTTGACTCACTAAATAGCTCATGAGCAATATATAAAAGTAATCCTTGTCATAAGGTCCCGAATTCCATGCGAAATTTTTTGACGATTGGTATATGATTGCCTTCTGAAGATTCATAACAATTTATAATGAACATACGGGCCGACAAACATATAAAGCCAGGTGGGACCAATATTTACTATTGAGTAAAACCAAAAGTAGCATAAAAACTTTAAGAAGCTGTAGATAAATGGAAATCTAGGATTTTCTTTGTCACGATTCCGACAATTTCTTTACCATCATATAATGACAATTTGTCGGATGGAAGGAAAATATTGTTCGTTTTATTTATGGCGGTGCCGAGGTAAATAAAGTCATTTACTACCTCAAAATTGTAGTTCTGAACATCAGCAGTTGGTACGAGTCTACTGGACGTGTTGCGTGTTGATACCATAAATTTTGTCTTATCGCCGTTGACTTCCAGACCCACTTTGGCAGACTCTATTTCAATTTTCGCAAAGGTAGCTGTTACGGATCGAGTTGATCGACCTATTAGATCAATATCGTCTGCGTAGGCCAGTAAAATAATATCCTTATTGTATATAGTGCTATTTTTATCTTTATCGGTATATACATTCGCTTCTCGTGTGACCTTTTCCAATAGAATGTTAAATAGGTCACACGATAGGCTGTCACATTGCCTGAAACCTCGATTTGTTTCAAAAGGTTCCGAGAGGTTCTTTCCTACTTTAACAGCTGATCTTGTATTAGCCAATGTCATCCTGCATAATCTTATAAGTTTTGCAGGGATGCCAAACTCAGACATGGCTTGAAACACCTTTGATAGAATTCGGCTGTCGAAGGCTGCCTTATAGTCGACAAACAGGTGGTATGTGTCGATCTGTCTTTCGTGGGTCTTCTCCAGTAATTGGAGTAGTGTGAAGATTTGGTCAATTGTCGATTTACCAGGTCTAAAAACACATTGGTATGACCCGATTATGTTATTGACCATGGGTTTTAAACGTTCACACAGTACACTCGACAGCACTTTGTATGCGATTGGGATCAGACTTATGCCTCTGTAGTTTGTACACACCGTCTTGTCTCCTTTCTTTTGTACGGGCATAGGAGGCTGAGGTACCAATCGTTGGGTATGCTCTCTTCCTGCCAAATTTCGGTAATTAAGTGATGCATACTCCTTTTCAGCATTTCGCCACCGGTCTTGAACAGTTCGGCGGGCAGTCCATCAGCTCCTGCTGCTTTATTGTTTTGCAGCCGATTAATTGCTGTCATGACCTCGCTTTGGCTAGGTTGAAGACATTCAACGTCATCGTTTGCGATTGGTTCTGGGGTATCTTCATCGCCGCCCATATTCGATACTAAGAGCTTCATGAAATGCCCCTTCCAGATCCTCAGTACGCTATCTGTATCAGTTAAGAGATTCCCTTCATGATCTTTGCAGGAGAATGTGTATGCACCATACCCTTCAGTCTGGTGTTTTACACTCTGGTAAAATGTGCGGACTTCATTCTGACTCCTGAACATCCCGAGTTTCTCACGCTCACGTTTTTCTTGCTCTTTCTTTTTTCTTCTAAAAATACGCTTCTCCTCTCTCCTCTTCTACCGATCTTTTTCTTTCGTGTTGCTACTGAATGCAGTGTTGCTGTGTATGCCGCGTTCTTTTCTTCAGTAGCCTTACGGCACTCCTGATCGTACCATAGATTTTTAGGTGGTGGTTTTTGGTACCCAAGCACAGATTTTGCGGCAGTTTGAAGTGAGTGGGCTATTTTTTGCCACTGCGCTTCCACATTATCGGGACAAGTAGTGCCGTCTTCCAGCATGTGACTCAGTTGAGCGGAATAGGCTTGTGTTATCTGTTGTGTTTGCAGCTACTCGACATCCAGCTTTCGTCCTGTGTTAGATCACACTTTTGCCGCAACATTAAGGCGAGTGCGTACCTTTGCTGCTACAAGAAAATGGTCCAAATCGATGTTCGCTCCTTGAATCGATCGGACATCTAACACACTGGACGAGTGTCTTCCGTTTATCACAACATGATCAATCTGGTTTCTTGTTTTCCCATCTGGGGATATCCACGTGGCTTTGTGTATGTCGAGGTGTTGGAATCTGGTACTGCTCACTACCATGTTTTTTGCCGCTGCAAAATCGATCAGCCTCATTCCGTTGTCGGATGTTACCTCCAAAGGCTGAACTTTCCAATCGTAGGACCAAAGATATTTTCTCTCCCAATTTTAGCATTAAAATCTCATAGAACAATCTTAATGTCATGGCCAGGGCAGCGGTCTGTTCGGATTGTGGCAATTCTCTCATCAACAGGAGTGAAGCTGAAGACGAGATTTTTAACCCTCCTATTTACCATACATTTAACACCTAGCTCATGTTTCGTTTCATGGCAGCTATAATACAGTGCGTAATCGTTTGTTATTTTTACGTCTGTCCGGTTCCATCGCACTTCCTGTAAGGCTTTGTACTTGCCAAGTACATTCGCCAGTGCGCAAACAGCACCTGCTCTGTAGAGAGTCCTGACATTCCAGTTGCAGATTCGCAGGTAATGGTCCTTAAAACGTTCGCGTTGTTCGTCAGCATTAGAGGTTTTTTTCTTCCTTTTCTTTGTTTTTTCATAGTAGGCGGTGTTATGACGGGGTTAGTTACTAGCCCACCGCCCAACCAAAATTTTTAACGTTGTTATGGGTGAACGCGCTGCACTTGTTAGCTCACTACCTTTGACGGATGTTAAAGGTAGCGCCCCAGGTGACACCACGGGGAGGTCAGTGTCCACTTGAGATGAAAGAGGGACCAAGATAAATCCTGGGCTTTGCCATGTTAAAGCCGGCCAAGACCGTTGCTTGGTATCATACATCCCCTACGTCACCCGAACTAAACTCATACCTAGTGCAAGATTTTGATAGCATTGAACAATAACTATGACATTTTCGTGATTATAATACACTACGCACTGTGAGATCCCTTTATACAACAGGCTGTAATTCTTCCATCTGACCACCTACGTCAACATAATTGACATCAATGGAAAGGTCAAGAGTTCCTCTTCAAATATCACTTACTGGACCAAAATGGGTCTTCCAAGAATAAATATATAGTCTGTACATAAAATTTTTTTAAAATTTTCACACAAAAGTTTTAGTCCATTTAACCTGCTAAATATTATCTGATCAACTTCTAAGATTGCAAGGCTTCTTCTTTGCCATGACGGCAAAGCTAATTTAAAATTTCCCAGCAGCTACAAAATCGGGTAAAAAATTTGTTTTTGGTCCATTTTACCCGCTAAATACATATATCACGATCATCACCAATTAAAATAGCGATCTATTCTGATGTGAAACCGACCTCCATACCAAATTTTGTGACGATCGGTCCATAATTGCTGCCTGGGGTTTGATTACAATTTATAATGGACAGACGGACACACGGACGGACGGAAGGACGGGCACACATCGCTGTATCGCTTTATCTCGTCGAGATATGAAAAATGGTATACCACATTGAGGGTCGACGACGAATATTTCGCTGTGTTACATGAATTTTTGAATTTTGTGAAGTAGGGTATAATCCACCGTAGTCCGATCATCAGGCATATTAGAATGTTATTTTAGTGGGTGGACAAAGGCTATGCTTGGAAAATAGCATTTATACCACAAATCATTCGAAAATTGTATATTCGAATTTTTGATTTATTTTAATGTCAGTTATTTAATTCCAAACTTTTCCTATAGTCCGACTTGGTTGGCAACGTTTTTTTCAATGCTATATAAAATTCTAATATGCCTTATGATCGGATTTAACCACCCGTGAAACGTAGCAACGTAGGTTGAATGTGTGGGACTTAATTCAAATATCACTTTAAAATGACCTTCGCCTTATTAAGGCAAAACAAAACAAAAATTCGAACCTGGGTCTCCGGCAACCATGTGACACCGTTACCGGCGTCTTAGTGTTCTAAGCCACCATGAACTTGTCAAAGCTTCCGATGACAAATATTATTGATAAAATCTTCTGATACAGAAGGTCAAATACAAATAAAGGTGGAAACAAGTAAGAGAGGGTTATAGCCGACTGGGCCGACAATGTGATACCCTACTCCACTACACCTTGTCACTATTTTCCAAGGAATTTCTTTTATATGATTGCGACATATTTTAGCGATCTGGTCATTCATACATAAGTTGATGTACATGTTAACATACCAGAGATATAGAACATATATACATATATACGCCGTCATTATTGGAAATGTGAGGAACTCTTTCCGTATTTTATAATGACCAATCTGGGCTTTTTCGCTACATATTATTAAAACAAGTTAGAAAGTATCAGTCAGCTGTTCCGACGAAGATATTAAAGATACACGAAGAAAAAAGTTTTTTTTTAATTTTTGGCCAATTTCCCCAGAGGACTGGACTTTGACCCCCCAAAAAATTGTACCGTTGTAACAAGGGCCACAAAGACAAAACAATGTAAAAACAAATTGAAACAATCTGAGTCGAGTCCTTAACCACACTCTTTCCAAAATTTATGTGGGAGGCACCCGAAGCAGTGTTCCGATGTAGTCCATATTCGGATGTAGTCCAAGTCTCTAAGAAATAATACGATGTACAAAATTAAGACCAAACCGGTTTCTTCCTTCGAGGGTTAGTCAGTTTAGTTGGCGTCAGCTGAGGAAGTATGGACTTGCCCCAAAAAACATTGCACCGCTGCACAGTGCGAAATTTGGGAAGTTTAGTGGAACTTTAAGGGATTTTCAAAGAAATGAAATTAATTAAACTTTTATTGAATTCGTTAGCTAAGTACTCCACTGCAAATGGTCCATACTCAGTTTGCCGATTTACTCCACGAAACGACTAAAAAATGCACATAAAGTTGCACTTTTGTTTAATATTTTTATACCCTCCACCATAGTATGGAGGGTATATTAAGTTTGTTTTTCCGTTTGTAACGCATTGAAATACTCATTTGCGACCCTATAAAGTATATATATTCTTGATCAGGGTAAAATTCTAAGTCGATCTGAGCACGTCCGTCCGTCCGTCCGTCCGTCCGTCCGTCCGTCTGTGGTAATCACTCTAGCATCCACAAAAATGGAGATAGGACGCTGAAATTTTGGGAAAATGCGTCTTTTGTTTGCAGGCTGGTCAAGTTCGATGATGGGCTATATCGGTCCACGTTTTGGTATAGCCCCCATATAACGGTACCCCCCGATTTACGGTATTTTGACGTTTTTAGCTACATTTTCAGACCGATTTGGCTATAATTTGACATTTAGGGTTCTTAAGTGTCAGTAAACATATATAACAAAACTTGTGGACATAGGTCCACGGTTTGGTATAGCCCCCATATAACGGTACCCCCCGATTTGCGGTATTTCGACGTTTTTAGCTACATTTTTAGGCCGCTTTAGCTATAATTTGACATTTAGGGTTCTTAAGTATCAATAAACTTATATAACAAAAGTTGTGGACATAGGTCCACGTTTTGGTATAGCCCCCATATAACGGTACCCCCGATTTGCGGTATTTTGACGTTTTTAGCTACATTTTTAGACCGATTTAGCTATAATTTGACATTTAGGGTTCTTAGGTATCAATAAACTTATATAACAAAAGTTGTGGACATAGGTCACGTTTTGGTA
>NW_027411644.1:86915216-87045360 GCF_047663935.1 Musca autumnalis
ATTCAGAAAAAAAAACAGTTTTCAATCAACGTGGATTTTTTTAAAAAAATATTTTTCAATCGTCATGGATTTTTTAATATTTATTTTTCAATCAACGTGGATTTTTAAAAAATAATTTTCAATCGTCTTGGATTTAGAAAAAACAGTTTTCAATCAACTGGATTTTTTAAAAAAATATAGTTTTAATCAACGTGAATTTTTTAAATTTATTTTTCAATATTCGTGGATTTTTTAAAAAATATTTTTTTATATTCGGGATTTTAAAAATATATTTTTCAATATTCATGGATTTTTTAAAAATATATTTTTCAATATTCATCGATTTTTTAAAAAATATTTTTTAAATTCGGGATTTTAAAAATATATTTTTCAACTTTCGTGGCTTTTTAAAAAATATTTTTCAATGATCGTAGATTTTTAAAAAAATATTTTTCTATAATCGTAGATTTTTTAAAAAATATTTTTCAATTATCGTAGATTTTTTAAAAAACATTTTTCAATAATCGTGGATTTTTTAAAAAATATTTTTCAATATTTGGGATATTAAAAAATATTTTTCAATGTTCGTGGATTTTTTAAAAAATATTTTTCCATAATCGTGGATTAAAAAAAATATTTTTCAATAATCGTGGATTTTTTAAAAAATATTTTTCCATAATCGTGGTTTAAAAAAAATATTTTTCAATAATCGTGGATTTTTTAAAAAATATTTTTCCATAATCGTGGATTAAAAAAAATATTTTTCAATAATCGTGGATTTTTTAAAAAATATTCTTTCAAGCAACGTGGATATTTTAAAAAAATTTTATGCAACGTGAATTTTTTAAAAACTATTTTTAAGCAACATGGATTTTTTAATATATATTTTTGCCATCAACGTGGATTTTTAATATATATTTTTGCCATCAATGTGGATTTTTAATATATATTTTTGCCATCAATGTGGATTTTTAATATATATTTTTGCCATCAATGTGGATTTTTAATATATATGTATATATTTGCCATCTTGTATTTAGAAAAAACAGTTTTCAATCAACTAGATTTTTTAAAATAATATTGCTTTAATCAACGTGGATTTTTAAAACTTATTTTTCAATAATCGTGGATTTTTTTAAAAAATAGTTTTTTAATCAGATTTTCAAAAAATATTTTTCAATAATCTTGGAATTTTTAAAAAAAATATTTTTTTAATCAACGTGGATTTTCAACAAATATTTTTCAATAATCTTGGAATTTTAAAAAAAATATTTTTCAATAATCGTGAATTTTTTAAAAAAATATTTCTCAATATTCGTCGATTTTTTAAAAAATATTTTTCAATAATCGTGGATTTTTGCAAAATTTTTTCAATAATCGTGGATTGCTTTAAAAAAATATTTTTCAATAATCGTGGATTTTTTTAAAAATATTTTTCAATAATGGTGGATTTTTTAAGGAATATTTTTCAATAATCGTGAATTTTTTAACAAATAATTTTCAATATTAGTGGATTTTTTTAAAAAATATTTTTAAATAATCATTATTTTTTCAAGCAACGTGGATTTTTTAAAAAATACTTTTCATTGAACGTTGATTTTTAAAACAATATTTTTTTCAAAGTGAATTTTTTTAAAAATAGATTTATAAGCCACGTGGATTTTTTAATCAACGTGGATTTTTTAAAAAATTATTTTTTAATCAACGTGGATTTTTTAAAAAAATATTTTTCAATTTTCCATATACGTCATCTTAGAGAAGACCAGGCAAGTCTTCTTATATAGATGTCCTGTAATAGAATACCAGTAGGTCAACTCATAGAAAATAAGTGGTCCTTCATATAGAACACCAATAGGTTTTCTCATAGATTACCAGTAGGTTTTCTATTAGAAGTCCTACTGCTCCTCATAGAAGATAAGAAGGTCTTCTAAAAAACAGCGTTTCTCGTAGAAGAATAAAAGTCTTCTTTCTACCAGTCGGTAGACCAGAAGGTCTCCTAGACCAGGTATGTGTAGTTACGGAAGACAAGGTAGGTCTTCTTATAGACGATCAGGTAGTTCTTTTTTCAAGAACAGCAAGAACCCGCAAGTGTACTCTCTAAAGAGGATACGGGAGTAACGAACTCGCGGACCCTACTTTTGGGTTAAAAAAATTCAATAAAAATGATTTTTTAAAAATATGTTTTCAGTAATTGTAATTTTTCTTAAATATTGTTTATTTAATAAAAATGTTCTCAATAATCGTCGATTTTTTAAAAATATTTATTCAATAATCGTGGATTTTTTAAAAATATTTTTCAAGGATTCTTAGAAACCGTGGATTTTTTGTGTAAATATTTTTCAACGATCTTCAAAGAGCGTGGATTTTTTTAAATGTTTTTCAACGATCTTCAAATAAATTGGAATTTAAAGAATATTTTCAAGGATCATCAACAATCGTGGATTTAAAAAAATATTTTACAATTATTTTATTTCTATTGACCTCTGCATTCCATGTTTGGCTCACAAGAAATTTATTTTACCTTAGCTAATGTAGGTTGTCAGCATCGGCACAACCAAAAATAAAACGTCATTGTAACGTCTATGACCATAAAAACTTTGGTAAAGAAAGAAAACATTGTCGAAATAACCAAGAAACAACAATATTTACGTAGATATATAAACAAACTAGCAGACCCCGGTCCGCGTTGCTGGCCCGTCGTAATGAGTTTTAATGACACCTTTTTATCGACTTTATGCTTGAAAATTCAAAAATAGGTATTTTCTACCTCACTTCTTCGGTCTATTGTCTATTGTTACGGACTTTGTCGGATTTTTTCGCCAATTTATGCTTTTTAGGATTTTTTATCGTCCATGTCCCTGTCTTTATCCTAAATCGATCTAATTTTAAAGGTTAAAAAGTGGTTAAATCGAATTCTTCCGCTTATTGAGACTTTTCATGGCTGATGGACCTCACCATTCAAGTAAATTTGTAAATATATAGTTTTTCTTGATTGGGGGGCGCAAACACCGTTGTCTCGAAAACTAATTTGCAACCCGATGCACTCATAAGTTTAGCAAATATAGCGATTATAAAATAATAGGCCCCGAAATTCGTCTACAAATATATAACATTTTGGACCACGGGACATTCCTGAACATTTTCTGAAATTAGGTTCAGTAGTTTTGGAAAAATAATGTTTTGAAAAGAGTGGGCGTGTTCATCAGTTTTCAAGATATAACATATTAAAAAAAGTAGGCCTAGTCCGGTATCTTGGCTCCAAATATGTACCTAGGGTGCACACAACTTCATTGCCTACCAAAATGTATGCTGAAACCGATATAATCATACATTTATTTGGCTTATATATAGCGTTTAACAAAAAGGCATGGGGAAGGTACCCCACCTCTTCCGAAATTCATAATATATATATAACAACGGCAAACATTGAGCTTTTGTCGCAAATTTTATGGAAATCCCTTCAGTAGTATTGGAGTTATGACATATTAATAAAAACAGGCGTGGTCGGACCTGTAGGCCCTAAAGAAGTACCTAGATTGTAGATTAATCCGTAAATGTTTAATCCGATACATGCATAATTTTCGCAAATATAACGTTTTTTAAAAATATCGCATAGGGAGGTACCCCGCTCCCTCTGGAATTCAATAAAATATGTAACCTGTTTTCGGGGGGCGTGGTAAACTTTTCTTTCCAAAAAACCTAAGTTGGGTTATGACAGCATTTGATTTTTATTCATAAAGGTAAGGCGCTTTTTTTTCAAATATGCCCCCTTCAAAATTCAAGAAAATATGCCCGTACATTCCCTGACATTTTCAGGAAAATCGGTTCAGTAGTTTTGTAGATGTAACATATTTTAAAAAGTGGGTGTGGTCAAGTCATTGGATCCTAAAAAAGTGGGTAAGGTCTTCCGAAATAGATACATTCGTACTTATTGTAAATATAAAATTTTTAAAAAAGTAGGGTATATATTTTTATCGGGGACCAACCCTGTACATTCGCTGAAAGTTTCAGGAAAATCGATTCAGTAGTTTCGTAGATATAACATATTTAAAAAAGTGGGCGTTGTCCAGTCTTAATGCCCCAAATAAGCACGTAAGGTCGGAAACACAATCGCCATTGACTCGGAAATTAATTTTCAAAGCGATACATTTGTAATTGTTGCAAATATTGCATTTTTACAAAAATAGGGCATAGGGGAGGTACCCTGCCCGATGCGAAATTCAACCAAATGTGTAGCCTATTTCAACAGGGGGCCATCACTCTACGTTCCCTGAAAATTTCAGGAAAATCTGTTGAGTAGTTTCGTAGATATAACATATTTATAAAAGTGGGCGGAAAAGTGGGCGTGGCCAATTTTTCTTTGCATAAAAACCTAAACTGGACTATGACTAACATTTCCACAAAAAATTATCCAAATCGCTCCAGCCGTTTTCAACTGATTCAATTACCAACAAACGACAATTGAGTTTTATATATAAAGATAAACCAAAGACCCACACACATACTGACACACTTCAATGCAAAATGAAAAGAATAATAAGAATTACAATGAGAACACGAAGAACAACACCAACAACAATGGCTGACACTTATGGTCTATTAAAGATGAATGGCTAAGTGTATGTGTGGTGTAAATAAGCAGCAGCAACAACAACAAAGCAAACGGCAAGGCAACAACAGCAACCAGTACAAACAAAATATTATATGCATACGCACATACATACATATGTATTTGTATTTGCATATGAGTGTTAATAGAGTGATTTTTAAGAGTGTTACAGGACACTTTGCCTTAAGTTAATATTTGTAGGTCTGAGAACTGGAATAGCCAACAATATCCAAACAACAAGTAGTGGTCGAAAGTGCGAGTGAACAGGGGGCGAGGGTAGAAAAAGGACTCAAGTTGAGATTGAGCCTTGTTAATGTAAATTAGGTTACTGGAAACACGTGATGAGGCCTAGGAAGTATCTACTCTATAGTAGACATCCTCGAACTTAATCTTGTCTATGGTAGATGACTCAGAACGTCATCTACTCTTTAGAAGATGACACCGATTATCATCTACTCTATGGTAGATGACTCCAAACGTCATCTACTGTATAGTAGATGACTCCGAACGTCATCTACTCTATAGTAGATGACTCCGAACGTCATCTACTCTATAGTAGATGACTCCGAACGTCATCTACGCTATAGTAGATGACTCCGAACGTCATCTACTCTATAGCAGATGACACCGAACGTCATCTACTCTATAGCAGATGACTCCGAACGTCATCTACTCTATAGCAGATGACTCCGAACGTCATCTACTCTATAGCAGATGACTCCGAACGTCATCCACTCTATAGTAGATGACTCCGAACGTCATCCACTCTATAGTAGATGACTCCGAACGTCATCTACTCTTTAGTATATGACTCCAAAAGTCATCTACTCTATAGTAGATGACTCCGAACGTCATCTGTTCTATAGTAAATGACCCCGAACGTCATCTACTCTATAGTAGACCACTCCGAACGTCATCTTCTCTATGGTAGATGACTACGAACGTCATTTACTCTACAGTAGATGACTCCGAACGTCATCTACTCTACAGTAGATGACTCCGAACGTCATTTACTCTATAGTAGATGACTCCGAACGTCATCTACTCCATGGTAGATTCCTCCGAACGTCATATACCCGAAGGTAGATGACTCCGAACGTCATCTACTCTATGGTAGGCGGCTCCGAACGTCATCTACTACATGGTAGATGACTCCGAACGTCATATCGTCACCATAAATGCCGGAAGACGTAACCGACATGGAAATCAAAATTCGTTTTTTGATGGAATCTGATATATTAAGCTAAAATACATGCTCTGGCAAAATTTCAAGCTTCTACGTTTAAAACTAACGATCCTATTCAAGAAATGCCAATAGACGTAACAGCATACTATAATTTTCATAGAACACAAAAGGCGTAACCCACATTATTTCAAAACTAAACAGCAGTATAAACAATGTATTCATTGATTTTTGCAGCAATTTAATGCCAGAGGGAGGGCTTATTGAGTTAATGTATAATATCCACGGGGGCGGATCCGGTTAACCGGTTATTTGACCCGAAAGTCCAGGTTCAAAACCGGGTTAGACCCGGTTCTATTGAACCGGGTACTACAAAATGGGTAACGTATGAAAGCTTATGGAAATACCTATCACATGGAAATACCTCGGCTTATTTCTCCATATGAGTAATTTGACTCTTAGGTGACGATATCTCATGAATGGTAGCTTTTTTCAAAAATCACAAAGACCATTCTTTTAGTTAATTTTTTAAGCAATAACATTGACTTTAGACGGGTTTTGCTGGTCTTACAGAAAAAATCCATAATTGAAATAATTGAAGATGATGACAGAAGACCTATGCCCTGTTTTAAATAAACATCTAAAACGCACATATGGAAAACAGTATGTTAACCGGACAAAAGGAAGTATTTATTAGGAAGGCAATGCTCGTCTCGATATTGTTCATTTTTCCAAGAGAAAGAACGAACGGAGATATTCAAAATTTGAGGCATTGATACGAAAACGTGTAAATGCTCAAAATTCACGTCGTTCTAGTAAAAATATGTAATCTTTAAAGACGGATACAATTAGGCTGTAAGTTTGCAAAAGATGGTCTTGTCAACCAACCCATGGTTTAATAGAGATCAACTGATTGTAGTTATCAAATAGGTCCAGAGAAAAACGCAAATTTTCTGTATTGGTTTACTTATACAGAAAGACAGGAGATCCTACAGTCACTGCGAGCATTGGCTTTTGATCCTAGCAGTATAATCTTTTTTAAAACTGATATCAAATACGACTGCCAGATTCTACCATAGAGAAGTTCCTGAAATTTTGAGGCTGTGGATTCTCCTCAGATGTACACACACAGGCTAAAAGTTTCAAAAAAGAAATTTCAACACCTGCAAGACTTAAAATGCTTAATTCCAAGTGATTGTCATTACTTTTATGACAACATTCCTTATGACAATTAAAAGTTACATTTAAACTGTTACAGATCACTTAATTTATATGAACTATATTTTGTCCATAAATTGACTTAAATACAACAATAAATATAATATTCCAGATTTAATATCGTCTAATACAATTGAAATTATAAGTAATTATAGTGATGGTTGGAATAGACAGTTCACCTAATTGTGGTCCATTGAAATATTAACGTCAAGACTGGGAATTGAACCCAACACCGTCAGATTGCTAGTTTAAAGTTCGCTTAGCCGCGTAGGCCAATAAAATAATTCTAATTTAATAATAATTTTTCATTTATACTACTTTCTTCAAATGTATACTCAATAAATTGTGGGTTACGTCGTTTGGCATTTCAAAAAAATACAATACCAAAAGACCTAACCCACACAGCTTCTAACATTCTGGAAAAAAATTTAATTTTTTTCCAAAAATATATTTCTTTCCTGTGTTAAAACACGATACTAAAAATTTTCGATATTTTATAAACCCGTTTTCATTTTATAACGTTTTTTGCTTCTCCTGTAAAGTTTTATTTTTGTGGGTTACGTCTTCCGGCATTTATGGTGACGATATACTCTATGGTAGATGACTCCGAACGTCATATACTCTATGGTAGATGACTCCGAACGTCATATACTCTATGGTAGACGACTCCGAACGTCATATACTCTACAGTAGATGACTCCGAACGTCATCTATTCTATAGTAGATGATTCGAAACGTCATTAACTCTATAGTAGATGACTCCGAAAGTCATCTATTCTATAGTAGATGAGTCAAAACGTCATTTACTCTATGGTAGATAACTCCGGACGTCATATACTCTATGGTAGATGACACCGAACGTCATATACTCTATGGTAGATAACTCCGAACGTCATCTACTCTCCGAAAGTCATATACTCTATGGAAGATAACTCCGAACGTCATATACTCTACGGAAGATGGCTCCGAACGGCATCTATTCTATAGAATATGAGTCAAAACGTCATTTACTCTATGGTAGATGACTCCGAACGTCGTCTACTCTATAGTAGATGACACCGAACGTCGTCTACTCTATAGCAGATGACTCCGAACGTCATCTACCCTATAGTAGATGACACCGAACGTCGTCTACTCTGTAGCAGATGACTCCGAACGTCATATACTCTATGGTAGATAACTCCGAACGTCATCTACTCTGTAGCAGATGACTCCGAACGTCATATACTCTATGGTATATAACTCCGAACGTCATCTACTCTCCGAAAGTCATATACTCTATGGAAGATAACTCCTAAAGTCATATACTCTACGGAAGATGGCTCCGAACGGCATCTATTCTATAGTAATTGTAATTGTTCCACAAACATCCCAGGCGGGACAGGGGAGACTTCTCTCACATCAAAGAGTGCACCCCGATTCATATTAGCTCAATGATATGGGACCTACTGTTTATCGCCGAGTCCGAACGGCGTGTCTAAGACACCACTTGTAGAGAAGTTGTACAAAGCTGAAATACTCAGAAAATGTCGCCAACATTACTGAGGGGTATTTTGCCACCGTTGAAAAGTGTTCGATGTTGACTGGCCGGGGAATCGAACCCACGACCTTTAGCGTGCAAGGCGGGTGTGCATACCATTGCACCACGGTGGCACCCATCTATTCTATTCTATAGTAGATGAGTCAAAACGTCATTTACTCTATGGTAGATGACTCCGAACGTCATCTACTCTATGGTAGATTTCTCCGAACGTCATCTACTCTATAGTAGATGACTCCGAACGCCATCTGTTCTATAGTAGATGACTCTGAACATCATCTACTACATAGTGGATGACTCCGAACGTCATCTGTTCTATAGTAGATGACTCCCAACGTCGTCTACTCTATAGTAGATGACTCCGAACGTCGTCTACTCTATAGTAGATGACACCGAACGTCGTCTACTCTATAGCAGATGACTCCGAACGTCATCTACCCTACAGTAGATGACTCCGAACGTCATCTACTCTATAGTAGATGACTCCGAACGTCATCTACTCTATAGTAGATAACTCCGAACGTCATCTACTCTATAGTGAATGACCCCGAATGTCATCTATAATATAGAAGATGGCTCCGAATGCCAGCTACTCTGTTATATAGATTCCGAATGTCAACTGTTCTCTAGTAGATGATTCCGAATGTCATCTACTCTATTGTCTATGACTTCAAATGTCATCTACTCTATTGTAGATGAACCCGAATGTCATCTACTCTATGTTAGATGGCTCTGAACGTCATCTACTCTATAGTAGATGAATCCGAACGTCATCTACACTATAGTAGAGGACTTTGAACGTCATATAAGCTATAGTAGATGGCTCCGAACGTCATCTACTCTGTGGTAGATGACTCCGAACGTCATATACTCTAAGGTAGATAACTCCGGACGTCATATACTTTAGGTAGATGACTCCGAACGCCATCTACTCTATGGTAGATGACTCCGAACGTCATTTACTCTATGGTAGATGACTCCGAACGCCATCTACTCTATGGTAGATGACTCCGAACGTCATCTACTCTATGGTAGATGACTCCGAACGTCATCTACTCTATGGTAGATGACCCCGAACGTCATCTACTCTATGGTAGATGACTCCGAACGTCATCTACTCTATGGTAGATGACTCCGAACGTCATCTACTCTATGGTAGATGACTCCGAACGTCATCTACTCTATAGTAGATGACTACAACTTCATCTACGCTATAGCAGATGACTCCGAACGTCATATGTTATATAGTCGATGATTCTAAACATAATCTACGCCATAGTAGATGACTCCGAAAGTCATCTGTTCTAAAGCAGATGATTCTAAACATCATCTACTCCATAGTAGATGACTCCGAACGCCATCTGTTCTATAGTAGATGACGCTTAACGTCATCTACTAGATAGTGGATGACTCCGAACGTCATCTGTTCTATAGTATATAACTCCCAACGTCATCTACTTCATAGCAGATGACTAGTAGATGACGCTGAACGTCATCTACTATATGGTAGATGACTCCGAACGTCATCTACTCTATGGTAGATGACTCAGAACGTCACTTACTCTATGGTAGATGACTCCTAACGTCATCTACTTCATAGTAGATGACTCCGAACGTCATCAGTTCCATAGTAGATGACTCCGAACGTCATCAGTTCCATAGTAGATGACTCCGAACGTCATCAGTTCCATAGTAGATGACTCTTAACGTCATCTACTACATAGTAGATGACTCCAAAGGTCATCTGTTCTATAGTAGATGACTCCGAACATCATATGTCATATAGTAGATGATTTTAAACATCATCTACTCCATAGTAGATGACTCTGAACGCCATCTGTTCTATAGTAAATGACTCCGAATGTCATCTACTCGATAGTAGATGACTCCGAATATCATCTATTCGGTAGTAAATGAATCCAAATGCCATCTACTCTACTGTAAATGGCTCTAAATAACATCCACACTACGGTAGGTGACTCCGAAGGCCATCTACTCCATAGTAGATGAATCCGAGCGTCATCTACTCTGTAGTGGATGACTCCGAATATCAATGCATAGTAAATGGCACCGAATGCAGTAGATGACTCCGAATGTCATCAGAGCGTCACCTACACAACGGTAAATGACGCCGAACGACATCTATTCCACGGTAGGTGACTCCGAATATCATCTTTCTCTATAGTAGGTGATTGCAAATGTCATCTGCTCATTGGTAGATGACTTCGAATGTCATCTTCTCTATAGGCCTTGAGTTAGGTCACATAAAATTCGTTAAATTCGCCCTTTTACACTCCCATTCTTTTGTTTATTCTGGAAATTCGAAAAAAACTTTTTCTGTGCAAACTTTCATTCATGCTTATCTTATTTTCTTCACTTTTGTTTGATTCCCTTTCGTTTGCTCTCTCTCTGTTTTGGTTTCTTTTGTTCTATCAGAAATGATGAGATTTTGTTTTCTTTTGTTGCCATTCACTACACTTCACTTTTGTCCACAAGTCATTTGTCCATCCAACTTACGTACATTGGCTTTGAAGGACCATTTCGGTCCATTGTTATGACCTTTTATAGGGATTTTTATTGCTTGGAACAGTAGTAACAACAACAACCAACATACAATATCCTCAGTAAAGAAAAAGAAAATCTCAAGTGTCAGTAACATCGAAAATCAAAATGCGTTTATTTTATGAGCGTTAATGGTAATTGGTTTGTTGGCAACACCGAAATGTTATGAGCCGTGGTGATGGATATATTTTCAGACGCCATGAAATGTAAGGCAAATATTTTCTGCCGTTTTGAGATTTATATATACAAGGCAGAAAATAAAACATAAAGAGGGAAAGGGACGAAAAAATGATATTATGTCCGAACTATCCTTAGGTCAAGATTTGAAAAAGAAATAAATTAGTTTTTTCACTACACTTCATTTTCGATCTTAAGATAATTTAAAAGTGATGATATCTACCGTCACTATACCTTAGAACACCTTTGAAGAGACTGGTTAGTCCGATTATATATGTTTAGCTCATTGGTATGAGACCAGGCCCACACTTTGAAAGAGCATGACCTACAGTATTGCTACCTTCATCTCCACTCCACCACAAAATGCTTAGTAGTTTTACAGACAAACACTTACAACCATATTTTTTGTAAAAATTTCAAGGTTAATCTTAACACTTGCCCCGCAATCTAAACACTGGGCAAAAAAAGTTTCAAAAATAATAAAAACAAACTACTTGATTTTTTGATGGCATTTAAACATCCGATTCATCCGATGTGCTAATCATTATCGAAGTCATTTAACACTTAACAAGGTTTTCTTTTAACGAGGTTTGCCTTTTAAATTGGAACTAATAAAAAAACAAGCAGCAGCCAGAAAATAATCATCATAATTCTCGACAACAACAAAAGCAATGACACAAAACGCTAAGTTTTGTAATGGAACTAACTTTGCGCGTAGCAATTTGCCACTGCTGCTGCTACTGCTGCTGGAACAAGGTGTGAAAATTAGGTTAATTATAAACTTTAAGAGCTAATAATTTGTTTATAAAATGTTTACTATTGTTGTTGTTTCATTTTGAGCCATGAAATTAAAAAGACAAACAACAACAACTAAAACTAAAACATTCTACTAAGACAGGTAAACGTCGTAACTGTCAAACAACAAATCCCAAAGAAACTTTAAATGTTTATTAACACCGCCAGCGGAAAAAAGTTCCGAAAAAAACTGTCCAAAACAGTGGCAGAATGAATGAGTGAGTGGCTCACAGCAGTACTAAATGAATGCATAAATAGTTTTTGAAATATCTCTCAATGTCTTCTTAGCCAAGTTATTTAAGGTAAATGGTGGAGAAAAATTTTGTCTTATTTAATTGAAAGACGTTTTCTTCGTAACAACTGGTAATGGATAGCCAGCAGCCCTGTTGCATAGCCTCTCTCTCTCTTGGGCTTCCCTTGCCTCACTTACTGTTTGTTGGCCATCATACACCTGCCCATTCAGTGAATATTCATTGACTTTTGTTTTGGTTTTAAGTCGGTGAATGGCGGCTCGGTTGGTTGACTGTCTGTCTGTTTGTCTGGTAGGCATAAACTACAAACATTCTTTTTTTTCTGTCTGGGAATACTTCGTCTTCTTTGTGTGCCACAGTAGCAGCGACGTACATACTTGTTTACTGCAGCGCATTGCCTACCTACATTAATGGTTCTTGCTTTCAAAATCCATGAACGTGAACAGAAAATTTTCATTTTCATTTAAACGTCTTTTTTTGGGTATTTGTTGCTGTTGTTTTTGTACATTTTATGATGACCATTTACGTTTTAACTACCGTTAATTTGACTTTCATTTCATATATAAATTTTTTTAAAGGAATATGTTTTACGATTTTGTATTAAAGACCAAAGAGAAGAGCAGAACATACGTCATAGGTCATTAAAATACACTTACGATTTAATTTGTGGACTTCTCTTGCAGTACTAACCTGAAAATAAAAAAAAAAAAACTTGTAAGTAAATGGACTGAATGAGGTTCATTAATAAATAAATCAGATCCCACTCCCGTATGACTTCTAATAGAGTCCAGAGGGGTAATTTTCTTAAACAAATTTCAAAAATATGTTAAAATCCATGTATATTGAAAAATATTTTTTTCAATCCAAGTCGATTTTTTAAAGATTATTTTTTTAAACAATCTGGAATTTTTAAAGAATATTTTTTCCAACAAAGTGGATTTTTTAGAAATATTTTTTTAAAGAATATTTTTTCAAACAACATGGAATTAAAAAAAAACAAACAATGTAGATTTTTTTTAAAGAATATTTATTCAAACAAAGTGGATTTTTAAAGAATATTTCTTTAAAGAATGTTGACTTTTTAAGAAATGTATTTTCAATAGAGATTCATTTTTCTATAAGCGTGGATTTTTTAAAGAATATTTTTTCCATAAACGAGGATTTTAAAAGAATATTTTTTCCCTAAGCGTTGATTTTTTAAGAACATTTTAGTATATTTTTCCTTAAATCGAATTTTTAAATAATATTTTTTCCACAAACGTGGATTTTTTAAAGAATATATTTTTCCACAACGTGGATTTTTTAAAGAATATATTTTTACACTAACGTGGATTTTTTAACGAATATTATAGACACAAGCGTGGTTTTTTTAAAAAATAATTTTTCCACAAACGTTGATTTTTTTAAAAATAATTTTTCCATAAACGTTGATTTTTTAAAAATAATTTTTCCATAAACGTTGATTTTTTAAAAATACCATTTCCACAAACTGGGATTTTTTAAAAAATATTTTTTCAAAGAAAGTACTTTTTTAAAAAATATTTTTTCAAAGAAAGTACTTTTTTAAAAAATATTTTTTCTACAAATGTGGATTTTTTTGAAAATATTCTTTCAACAAACGTGGATTTTTATAAAAATATATTTTCCACAAACTTGGATTTTTTAAAAATAATTTTTCCACAAACGTTGATTTCTTAAAAATATTATTTCCACAAACCACAAACTTTTTTAAAAAATATTTTTTCTACAAATGTGGATTTTTTTGAAAATATTTTTTCAACAAACTTGGATTTTTTTAAAATATATTTTCCACAAAATTGGATTTAAAAAAATACTTTTTGCACAAGCGATCATTTAAAAAAATATTTTTTCCACAAACGTAAGTTTTTTATAGAATATTTCTTTCACAAACATGATTTTTTTAAAAAATTTTTATTTCCACAAACGTGTTTTTTTTTTAAATACTTTCAGAAACGCGTAGTTTTTTAAAAAATTTATTTTCACACACGTGGAGTTTTTTAAAATATATATTTTTAAAAATATTTTTTTCAGAAAAGCGGAGCTTTTTAAAAAATATTTTTTCCACAAACGTGGATTTTTTAAAATATATATTTTAAAAAAATATTTTTTCCACAAACGTGGATGTGTTAGAAATATTTTTTCCACAAACGTGAATTTAGTTTTAAAAAATATTTTTCCACAAACGAAGAGTTTTTTAAAATATATTTTTCCCACAAACATGAATTTAGTTTTAAAAAATATTTTTTTCCACAAACGAGGAGTTTTTTAAAATATATTTTTTCTGAAACACGGAGTTTTTTTAAAAATATTTTTTTCACAAACGTGGAGTTTTCTAAACAATTCATTAATTATGATTGAAAAAATTCACAAAATTCGATTTAAAAAAATCACAAACGTCGATTTTTTTAATAATATCGACGATTTAAAAAAAATATTTTTTCCACAAACGCAGTTTTTTTTTTAAATATCGTTTTCACAAACGTCGATTTAAAAAAAAAATATTTTTCAAGCAACCAAAGACCAATAAACGTGGATTTTTAAAGAATATTTTTCAAGCAACCGAAGACCAATAAACGTGGATTTTTTTAAAAATATTTTTCAAACAACAAAAAATCAATAAACGTGGATTTTGAAAGAATATTTTTCAAGCAACCAAAAACCAGTAAATGTGGATTTTTTAGGATTATTTGTCAAACAACCAAACACCAATAAACGTGGTTTTTTTAAGAATATTTTTCAAACAACCAAACAAAAATAAACGTGGATTTCTAAGAATATTTTTCAAACAACCAAACACGAATAAACTTGGATTTGTTAAAAATATTTTTCAAATAACCAAACACCATAAACCTGGATTTTTTAAGAATATTTTTCCAACAACCAAACCACAATATACGTGGATTTTTCAAGAATATTTTTCAAATAACCAAACAACAATAATCTTGAATTTTTGAAGAATATTTTTCAGACAACTAAACACCAATAAACGTGGAGTTTTTAAGAATATTTTTCAAACAACCAAACAACAATAAACGCGGATTTCGTAAGAATATTTTTCAAACAAACAACACACATATAAACTTGGATTTTTCAAGAATAATTTTCAAATAACCAAACAACAATAAAAGTGAATTTTTGAGGAATATTTTTCAAACAACCAAACACGAATAAACTTGGATTTTTTAAGAATATTTTTCAAACACCAAACACCAATAAACATGGATTTTTTAAGAATATTTTTCAAACAACCAACACCAATAAAAGTGGATTTTTTAAGAAACATTTTCAAACAACCAACACCAATAACGGTGGATTTTTTTTATCAGAGTCTCGCATTTTTTATTTAAATGTGAAATATTAGATCTGGTATAATCTTGGCCTAAAAGACCTTCGAATAATTTGTTTCTAAAATTCCCACTGATCCCAATCTCCCTCAATAGTTTATGCGTATATTATTATTGTTGTGATTTGCTAGTGTCACATATGTACATACATACATACATCTAACCAGCTAGGTCATTAGTTAGTTGGGTTGATAGGAAGAGAAGGGAACTAAAGCATTGGCATTTGTATAGATTTTATTTTGTTGTTGCTGTTTTTATAGCCAAGTTTACTTTTACTATTAGTTAACAATAGTTTAACAAATAAAAATTGATTATGTTTACCGTAGAAATTATACTTTGACCATTCAAATCTCTGGGCTGAACGTTGTACCCGCTTATAACACAAACATTACATCTGTGTGTGTGTGTGCGCTCGCTTAGCCGGATGATGTTGCTATCGGATTTATTTTCAGTATCCAAGATTTGATGATAAACCGCACAAGCATTTACATTACAATTTTGCAATAGCAGAAAGAAACGAAGAAAAAACAAAACGAACAAAATCCCAAGATAATCTTCTGTTTCTCTGCTTTAAGAGATTCATTCAATGCCGAATGGATAAGCGGCTGAATTAAGGTGGACTCTTTTATTTCGTACTATGTCAACAATAATGAATCTTTAATTGTTTTGAGTCGGTATAAAAATACTACTAAAAAAATGAGTTGTCATAAAATTGTGTGATATTTTTGTGCTTTAATGTCGGATAGATTGAAGGTTAACAATGTAGGCGTAAAATTAATTGTTCGTAGAGGCGAGAAAAAAAAAACAACAAATCATTTTTGCAATAGAAACAGTTTTATACCTTCAGCATTTAGGCTTACGATATACGCTTTAATACGATCAAAAATGTGCCTCGTTTGACGAAATCCATTTCAGTAAATTCGCAGTCAAATGAGTTCTGTTAGTCCGTCTGCCTGGCTGGTCTTTGGGTACCTCCTCCCAAAAGTCCAAAATTTCACTTAAGAAAAGTTGTTCGAGGATTGTTTAAATCCTCATTGAACGTGGGCCATGTGATTCTGATTACAACGCTTTCAATTTTTTTGTGGGCAAGTCCATGATTTTTTAAAAAATATTTTTTCAAAAAACAAGAATTTTTTGGAAAAGATTATTTTAAGAAACTTGGATTTTTTAGAAAATATTTTTGCAATAAAGTGGATTTTTTTAGAAAAAGAAAAATTCAAAAAACGTTTATTTTTTAGAAAATATTTTTTCAATAAACGCAGATTTTTTAGAAAATATTATTTCAATAAACGTGGATCTTTTAGCAAATATTTTTTTCAATAAACGAGGATTTTGTAGAAAATACGTTTTCAATAAACGTTGATTTTTTAGAGAATATTTTTCAATAAACGTGGATTTTTAGCAAATATTTTTTCAATAAACGTGGATTTGTTAGCAAATATTTTTTTTTTTAAAAAGTGTTTTTTTTATATAATATTTTTTCAATAAACGTGGATTTTTTTAGATAATATATTTATCAATAAACGTGGATTTTTTAGAAAATATTTTTTCAATAAACGTGGATTTTTTAGATAATATTTTTATCAATAAACGTGGATTTTTTAGAAAATATTTTTTCAATAAACGTGGACTTTTTAGAAAAATTTTTTTCAATAAACGTGGTTTTTTATCAAAAAAATAACAACAACAATATGAGATTATGCTTACATACAGATAGTAAGTAAAACACACATCTCAACAAAACTGCCAAAGTGAATATAAAAATAGACACAAAGCACCGTGGACGATTGGTTGTTGATATTTTTCGACAACTATCAAAATAGTTATGTGCATTCTCTGCCATGTGCGGCAACGAGAGTTTTTAGCTGTTTCGGTTGAATTCGCATTTAAACGAATTCATCAGTCACACTTATTCTTGAGCTCGAGTCGTCATAAAATTGGGAGGGGTTCTTTGTTTCAATACAAACAACTAAGAGAACTGATGAGTCCAAGTGGCGTTGGACGAAACTAGTCTTCTCTGTCATCCACAAAAGTAATCAATTTTAACTACATCCCACTTAAAACTTGTTGTTTTTAAAATTGAAAGCAACAAATATGAGATTAAGCTTGACTTACATACAAATAGTAAGAAATATTTTTTCAATAAACTTGGATTTTTAGAAAAAAATTATTTCAATAAACGTTAATTTTTTTGGAGACAATTTTTCAATCAACGTGGATTTTTTTGAAAATATTTTTTCAATATGCGTGGATTTTTTAGGAAATATTTTTTCAATAAACGTGGATTTTTTGGAAAATATTTTTTCAATAAACGTTAATGTTTTTGGAAACAACTTTTCAATCAACGTAGATTTTTTTTTAAATATTTATTCAATGTACGTGGATTTTTTAGAATATATTTTTTCAATAAAAGTGGATTTTTTAGGAAATATTTTTTCAATAAACGTGGATTTTTTAGAAAATATTTTTTCAATAAACGTGGATTTTTCGGAAAATATTTTTTCAATTAACTTGGATATTTTAGAAAATAGTTCTTCAATAAACGTGGATTTTTAAAAAATATTTCTTCAATAAACGAGGATTTTTTTAGAAAATATTTTTTATTTTTTCTTTAAAAAATCCACGTTTGTGGAAAAAATATTCTTTAAAAAATCCACGTTTGTGGAAAAAATATTCTTTAAAAAATCCACGTTTGTGGAAAAAATATTCTTTAAAAAATCCACGTTTGTGGAAAAAATATTCTTTAAAAAATCCACGTTTGTGGAAAAAATATTCTTTAAAAAATCCACGTTTGTGGAAAAAATATTCTTTAAAAAATCCACGTTTGTGGAAAAAATATTCTTTAAAAAACAAATATTCTTTAAAAATATTCTATAAAAATCAGGTTTGTGTGAAAAAATATTGTTTAAAAAATTTACCGTTATGTGAATTTGTAAAAAATATTTTTTAAAAAATCCACGTCTGTGGGAAAAATATTTTAAAAAAATCCAAGCTTGTGGAAAAAATATTTTGAAAAAAACCACGTTTGTAAAGGGTTGGTGAAAATGACATGTCAAAGCATTGGTGTAAATGACATGCTTTGGATCCAAAAATGAATAGCATCTATTGGGGTCCACGCTCATATAAAATTCATCGATGAAGATGCTAAAAAGATGACATGCCAGATCACTTTCACCCATGATTGAATGACATCTTTGGCATCGAACATTTTGCTGGGTTATTCAATCCACGTGTTTGGAAAATATATTTTTATTAAAAAAACTCCGCGTTTTAAAAAAACTCCGCGTTTGTGAAAAAAATGTTTAAAAAATCCAAGTTTGTGAAAAAAATGTTAAAAAATCCACGTTGGTGGAAAAATATTTTTTAAAAAAATCTACGTTTGTGGAAAAATTATTTTTTTTTAAATTCATCGTTCGTGGAAACAATATTTGTTTACAATATCCACGTTTGTGGAAACAATATTTGTTTACAATATCCACGTTTGTGGAAAAAATATTTTTTTAGAAGTCCACGTTTGTGAAATAAATATTTTTAAAAAATCCACGTTTGTGGAAGAAAATTTTCTAAAAACTCCAAGTTTGTGAAGAATATTCTTTAAAAACTCCCCGTTTGTGTGGAAAATATTCTATAACAAATTCACGTTTGCGTGAAAAATATTCCTTAAAAAATCCACGTTTGTGTTAAAAATATTAATTAAAAAATTCACGTTTTAGCGAAAAATATTCTTTCAAAAATCCACGTTTGTATGAAAAATATTCTTTAAAAAATCCACGTTCGTGTTAAAAAATATTCTGTGAAAAACAAATTTGTTTAAAAAATAAAAGTTTGTGGAAAAATATTTGCGTTTAAATCCACGTTTGTAAAATAATATTCTTTAAAAATTCCCATTTGTGCATTTTTTACTTCTTTACAGCCCTCATATGTATTAAATTAAGCGGAAATAAACTGCAAAAAAACTAATTTGCATTTGTTAGACAAATTTCAAAATAACAACAATTACAATTAGGAAGCAATTTCCTTAATTATGCATGCAATTATGTTCTAGAATTTATTTCGATTTCCGACAACGTTATAAAAAACTTGTCAGCTTATAAACACCTATGACACCACTTAACATTTGCTTGTGTAAACTTTAGAATAAAAAACCTCATACTTTCTAGCCTTCTTGAGAACAGATTTACAAAATCGAAATCGAATCAAAATGTATGTAAAAAAACTATATAAAAAACCTCAAAAACTACATTAAAAGGTTATTCGTCTGTCCTACCCCTCCGCCCGCAAACCACCATGAATAAGTCTACTGGAAGCTAGAGTTCCAATGTCAGCCTGACTGACTTTTTGTATTTCATTGTCATATCGGCATGCAAAAAGTTTTGAATTGCATCTGTAAAACTGGAGCAGAAGCAGCATCTGCTGATGTTGTTGGGTTTGTTGCAAAACAAAACTGGTTTTGTCACCACCAGCCACTAAATATTCTAGAGGTAATGGCCATTGTTGTTGTGCCTGCAAAGAATTCCACTGCTGACAAAAGTGGTTAGCAATGATGGAAAATTACCAAATTGAAAGTGAAACAGGCAGCAGTAAGATAGGCGGACAGACAGATAAGTGATAAGGTAGGCTGGATGATTATTAATCAAAGTGCTGCATTTAATGGAGTGCACGCACACATAAACACAAATTAAAAACTCTGTAAAAAGTTTATTCAACTTCCCCAATCTCTCAAAAGTGATCTGTAATTAAAGTAAACTCCTTAATTAGGGAACTTGTTGAGTGGAAGTTGTTGCAATTTGCAACAGCATAAAGGATGTGGATGTGAGTCAAAAGTAAACCAAACAAAACAAGATGTATTGAGCTGAATTTTATATTCTTTATCCAAGTCAAAACTCGTACTCAATAGCTAAAAGTTTAAATTTGTAAAGTAGCGGAACCCCATTGATTTATATTTGTTCTCGGACATCTTTCTCAATTCCTATCAATTTCATAAGTTCGTGAATTTTACACACTCATATTTCCTCTCTACCAATATTGGTTTCACTTCCCCTTTAATTTCGTTGGCCATCTTCATTCATTCATTTATGGATATGTTTGCGGGAGAATAATAAATCTTCTTTTTGTCGTTATGTGTTACGCCGTTCCCACTAAAAGAGCTTTGGGTATTGGAGACATTACTTTTGTGGTCACAAATTTTCACATGAAATCTAGCCAACTATCCAATCCAAGCGGCAAAGCCAAATGGCCGGCAAGCGAGAGCAACTAACCGACCAACAAAGCAATGACTTCAACTGGCAATTATCACGTGTCGTGTTAAATGTGTCGTAATCGCTGTGTGTGTGTCTGTTTTTTGTTTCTGTTTATTTACGGCAACATTTTTCACACCCGCATTACGGGAATACATTGCATATGGAGGAGGAAAATAAATGTCGCTGAGAAAGTGTTGGCATGGCCATTGCATGCAATGTTGAAGTGTTCAAGTTGTAAATTGTGGGTACGCAAAGAGAAGAACCGGGTTATTAACACATCATAAAAAGTTGTGACACACATTTCCATATTTAAGGGGTTTTTATGGGGTGAAGGGTTGCTGTTCACTTAAAAAAATATTGCTTAAAAAAATCCTCGATTATTAGACAAATAAATATGACTTAAAAATTCACGATTATAAGACAAATAAATATTACTTAAAAAATCCACGACTTTAACATGGTAAAGCCCAGGATTTATCTTGGTTCCGCTTTCATCTCAAGTGGACACTGACCTCCCCGTGGTGTCACCTGGGGAGCTGCCTTTAACACCCGTTAAAGGTAGTGAGATAATATGTGCCGCGCGTTCACCCATATATAATATAATTGTTCCACAAACATCCAATAAGGGACAAGGGAGACTTCTCTCATATCTCATATCACCCCGATTCATATTAGCTCAATGATATGGGACCTACAGTTTATCGCCGAGTCCGAACTGTGTGTCTAAGACACCACTTTTGTAGAGAAGTTTTAAATGACTGAAATACTCAGGAAATGTCGCCAACATTACTGAGGGGTATTTTTCCATCATTGAAAAGTGTTTTGATGTTGCCTGGCCAAGAATCGAACCCACGTCCTTATGAGTGCAAGGCGGGTGTGCATACCATTGCACCACGGTGGCACCCGTTCACCCATAAGAACGTTAAAAACTTTGGTTTGGGCGTCGGGTTATTAACCCTCCCCTAGAAAAAGCAGCCTACTATGAAAAAACGAAAGAAAAGAAAAATAAACCCCCCTAAAGTTGACGAACCCCGCAAACGTTTTAATGACCATGATCTGCGAACCTGCACCTGGAATGTTCGCACACTTTATAGAGAAGGTGCAGTTTACGCATTGGCAGATGTACATGAAAAGTACAAGGCCGACATTACTGCCATACAGGAAATACGATGGATTGGAAAGGCGTCGCAACAACACCTAAAGGTGACGCACTGTATTATAGCTGCCATGACACAAAGCATGAGTTTGGTTGCGGATTTGTAGTTGGTCGGAGGTTAAAACATCTGGTCTCCAGCTTCACCCCAGTGAATGAAAAACTTGCTACAATTCGATTAAAAGCTAAATTCTTCAACATCAGCTTTATTTGCGCTCATGCTCCCACTGAAGACAAGGACGAACAGACCAAAGATATATTTTACGAGCGCTTAGAAGAAACTTATGACCGTTGCCCTGCGCATGACATTAAAATGATTCTAGGCGATTTTAATGCCAAAATTGGAAAGGAGAATATCTTTGGCCCAACAGTCGGAAAATGCAGTCTCCACAGTGAAATATCTGACAATGGTATGAGGCTGATAGACCTGGCAGCTGCAAAAAACATTGTAGTTAGCAGTACCACATTTAAGCATCTCGATATTCATAAGGGCATCTGGCTGTCTCCAGATCAAAGAACAAATAATCCAATTGATCATGTTGTAATAGACGGAAGACATTCTTCGAGCGTGTTGGATGCACGATCGTTCCGAGGAGCAAGCATAGATTCGGACCACTACCTTGTTGCAGCAAAGGTACGTATCCGTCTAAACGTTGCAAATAAAGCACGAACAGATACAACGCGGAATTTGGACATCGGTAAGCAGCAAACACAACATATAGCCACAGCATATTCCACTCAATTAGCCCAATTGGTTAATGAAAGCACTACTCGTCCCGGCAAAATATTGCCCACTCCATGCAAACAGCCGCAAAATCCATATTTGGATACCAGAGACCTCCACCAAGGAATCCATGGTATGACCAGGAGTGTCGTGCTGCTACCAAAGAGAAAAATGCGGCATATAGGGCTACTTTACAATCCGTAGCAACGCGTAGCACGCGAGAGAGATACAGGGAGAAAAGGAGAGAGGAGAAACGTCTTTTCCGCAGGAAAAAGAGAGAAATGGAAAGACAGAATGAAGTCCGAAAGTTCTACCAAAGAGTGAAACATCAAACTGAAGGCTTTGGTACAGGCACTTCCTCCTGTAGAGACCAGCAAGGTGATTTGGTAACTGATACAGATAGTGTGCTCAGGATATGGAAAGAACATTTCTCCAAACTGTTGGTATCCGATAGCAGCGAAGATGGTGAAGCTACCACAGATCCAATCCCAGAAGATAGTATTGAATGTATACCGCCCGGCCAAGATGAGGTAAAAACAGCAATCAACCGGCTGAAGAATAATAAAGCAGCAGGAGCCGATGGCTTACCAGCCGAGCTGTATAAAACCGGAGGCGACACGCTGTTAAGGTGTATTCATCAGCTAGTTAGCACCATTTGGCTGGAAGAACGAGTACCCGACGATTGGAACCTGAGTATCCTGTGCCCAGTCCATAAGAAGGGAGATAAGACCGTATGCTCTACCTATAGGGGCATAAGTCTACTCCCTATTGCCTACAAGATCGTGTCAGGGATATTGTGCGAACGACTAAAGTCTATGGTCAACGAGATAACTGGACCATACCAATGCGGCTTTAGACCTGGCAAGTCCATCATTGACCAGATATTTACCCTGCGGCAAATCCTGGAGAAGGCCCAAGAGATGCAGATCGACACCTACCACCTTTTTGTCGATTATAAAGCAGCCTTCGACAGCCCGCTGCGTTCAAAGGTATTCCAAGCCATGTCTGAATTTGGTATCCCCACAAAGCTCATCCGGCTTTGTAAAATGACTTTAACTGACACCAAGTCCTCAGTTAAAATAGAAGAGTTAAATACCAAAAGTGGTTTCAGAGAAGTAGACAGCCTTTCGTGTGATCTCTTCAAAATCCTGCTGGAAAAGGTTATACGAGAGGCAAACGTCAAAAGAAGTGGCACAATCTACACCAATTGTCACATGTTACTTGCTTATGCTGATGATATAGACATCATGGGAAGATCAGTAAACGAAGTAACTGATACCTTTATAAAGGTCGAAGGAGAATCTGCTAAAGTGGGTCTGGCGATAAACGGTAAGAAGACAAAGTTAATGGTGTCGACGCGCAATGCGTCCATTGAGCTCGGACCAACTGTGGAAGTTGTAAAAGACTTTGAGGTAGTAAAAGACTTCGTCTACCTCGGCACCGCCGCAAACACAACCAACAACATCAGTTGTGAAATACGTAGAAGAATAGTGTTGGCCAACAGATGCTACTTCTGGCAGAGTAAGCAGTTTAGGAATAAGGCCACATCACGTCAAACAAAAACAACCCTTTAGAAAACACTGATGCTACCCATGCTGATGTATGGTTCAGAAGCATGGGTATTTGCGAAAGCAGACAAAGCGGTGCTTGGTGTGTTTGAGAGAAAAATTCTTCGGAAGATCTATGGCCCAATCTGCGTTGACGGTGAATATCGACGTCGTATAGATAAACGTATTGAGATGCTACGATTGCGTTGGCTAGGCCATATCATAAGAATGAGCGATGATGAACCCGCTAAAAATGCGTATAAATCCGGGCCGCATGGCGGTGCACGCAGAATGGGAGGCCTAAGAATAGATGACGCAAACAAGTGGATGAAGAGATGACAAGGCGCGGTATTCCAGAAAGCGAAGCACTAAACTGAGAGAGTTGGAGATATTTTCTTAGTTCGGCTTATGGAACAAATGTTCTGTAATGGGCCAGCTAAGTAAATAAGTATTAGACAAATATTGCTTAAAAAATCCACGATTATTGGACAAATATTACTTAAAAAATCCACGACAATTAAAAAAAATATTACTTAAAAATCTACGATTATTGAAAAAATATTCCTCAAAAATCCACGATTATTAGAAAAATATTCCTTAAGAAATCCACGATTATTAGAACAATATTGCTTAAAAAATCCACGATTATTAGAAATAATAAAACATATTTAGCCCACGATTAGAAAAATATTGCTTAAAAGATAAATGATTATTAAACAAGTAAAAACGTATCAGTCAGCTTTGCTGACAGATATATACCCTCAGCCTGTGTATATTAAAACAAATTTTTCCCCAAAAACGTATGTATTTAGGGGGTTTTAACAATTTTGGATGTATGAACCGACAAAAATGTTGATTAGGATTAAAGATCAAAAGTTTTGCGGAGGAGATACTGAAAGGAATGGATCGACATTGACCATTATGGAAGTGGATCTCCAGCCATTACATATGGTGCCATGGGGGATTTTACACCCTTCGGGCTGTTTGCTCAAGAAGTATTGACTTGCCCCTGAGAAAAATTTTACCATCGTAACTGAGGCAGCGAATGCAAGTTGCTTCAACAAAAATCAAAGTGATTCGATTGCAGGTCTTCAAGTGAACTTATCCGAAATTTTGTGTGGGAGGTACCGGATGGAGTGGACAAATATAGTCCATATTTGAACCTGATCTATATCTGGTAGATATATTAAGATGTGTAAAGTATGGACCAATTCGGCCACTCCCTTCAAAAGTTTCCGTACGAACAATTTTTCCGAACATTTTTGAACTTTTGTGGGGGAGGTACCTGAAGGAATGGACCGATATGGCTTATCATCGAACTTAAACTATGTTTGGACAAAATATTACTAAGGCCAAATTTTGGACCGAATCGGCAGATCCGTTCGAGAGTTATCTTGCGCTCCAACCACCAAGTGTGTGCCCCTGATGAAACTTGAACCGTCGTATGGGGGGCAGTGAATACAAGTTTCTAAAACAAAAATCAAAGCGATTCGAGAGCAGGTCCTAAACTGAACTTATCCCAAATTTTGTGTGGGAGGTACACGAAAGAGTGCACCGATTGAGTCCATATTGGAACCTCATCTAAGTCTGGTAGAAATTTCACGATGTGCCAAGTATGAACCCAATCGGTTACTGCCTTCAAGAATTATCGTACGTACAAATTTTCCGAACATTTTCGAACTTTTGTGGGGAGGTACCGGAAGGAGTGGACCGATATAACCCATCTTCGAACTTAAACTAAGTTTGGACAAAATATTACGAAAGCCAAATTTTGAATCGATCGATTGATCCGTTCGAGAGTTATCGTGCGCTTCAGCCAGACAGACAGACAGACGGACGGACATTGCTCAATCGACTCCAAATTGTCTGAAACACATTTCGTCCAAACATACTTGGGGTCTAAAACCATTATTTTGATGAGGCACATTTTGCCCGTATGAAAGTGTAAATACCCTCGTTAGCATAAATGCTGAGGGTATAACAAATATTTCTTAAGAGTCCACGATTATTAGAAAAATGTTTCTTAAAAAATCCACGATTATTGAAAACAGGTTCGCTAAAAACTTCACGATTATTAGAAAAATATTCTTAGTACAACTAAGAATACTCTTATAAGACAAATTGGTCTTTTCATGGAAGACCCCTTGATCCTCTCACAGAAGACCCCTTGATCATTTCATAGAAAACACCTTGGTCTTCTCACGAGATACCCCCCATTCTGCTTTTTGAAGAACACTTTGTCTGCTTCTCATCTAACACTCTTCATTTTTATCACAAATGAAAAATCCATATCACGGTGTATTAGCACCAATCAAAAAGCAACAACATCAACAACAATAGATTTAACTAATAGAGGGCGTTTCAATTATTCGGAATTATTTCCATACCATGAAACAAAACAACAACAACAACAACAACAAAAACCTATGGCCAAAACTGTAACCAACCATGAAACCAATAAAGCCATAGTTACAAATTGGCCTACCGTACCGAAAACCATTTCAATTGGCCACATTGTATTGAGGGTCAATAAATGAAAATGGTGCTGATGGCTAGCGTGGGTGCCCCTAACATGCTTAAATGCAGACATATTGCAAAAGAGTTGCATTGACTTGCTGAAAGTGGGGCCATAGCATTGCACCCACCGACTGACACCGACTGACTGACTGAGTGCAGCAGGTAAGAAAAACAATGGCCAGCCAATAAGCCATTTCTCAATGGGGGACTAAATGCTGGTGGTGTATTGTAAGGCTTATGGCTAATATTGGCTGGTGGTTGTTACAAAAAACAAACAAACAACAACAAAATTTACAATAACAAAAATATTGGCAACAAATATTGAATTAAGGTAAACAAGAAATAAACACTTAGACCCATCACCTGTATGGGGGAGATGACAACAATTTGATTAGCTAACTGGTTGAATGGCTAGCTGGTTAGTCAGTTAATCAAACTGACTGACTGACCGACCACATCAACCTCAACCAGTAAACGAAAATGTCAACAACGCCAACCAAAACGTCTGTCACAACAAATGCAAAATGCATAATTTTGAAATAAATATTGGCTTTATGGTGATTTTTGCTAATTACGTGGCAACGGAATGCCTTTACAATCATTTTCACTGTCTGCCAGACTGGCTAAACCAACATCTCTTGTTTGTTGTTGTTGTTGCCCGTTTGGTTATAAGGAAATTAACAAAATTGTTATATAATAGGCATATTTACGCAGAAGCACCTTCATTTTCGGCGCTCACCCAATTGGCAAATGCGTTCAAACACCACCTGCACCTGGACGAAAAAAAGAGCTCAAGAGCAATTTTGAAAACATGTTTCAGGGTTAAGTGCCCATGAAATCATTGCAAATCATCATTTTGAGCCAAGTTGTGGTTGTTTTGTGTAAATGAAAGAAAAAAACAAGTAACGCAATTAATTGACCATTTAAAAGTCAATTACAGCTATTTCAAGTGCAACGAATTAAATGAAGTCATGGTTTGGCTAGAGATTTTCACAAAATCTGCGGTGGGATTTTTAAATAAAAAAGTGTAGTACGAAAAACTTTTATTAGAAAATCAATAGCTTTCACACGAGAAGAACTGGTCTTCCAAGACTAAGTGGTAACCTATATACCCACATATAACTTCAGCTTCGTGGGACCTAGAATAAAATTGAAATGTAACTTATTTTCGAAATAAATAAATAAAAAATATGATGTCCAGTTGGCCTTCTGCGAGAAGACCTACTGTGGATAGACTGACCAGAAAACTAATCTTGTTCGAGAAGTGGTCGTCTATGAGAAGATGACCAATTGATAATCTGTAGGATGAAGACAAAGTACAAGTGTTGGGTATGTTGGGTTGGGTTTGTATCAGAAGGTCTTCTATAATAAGACAGACTGGTCTACTATGAGAAGACTGACTTCTATGAGAAGAAGGCCAAGTAGTCGTCCATGGGAAGAAAAAGTCTTCTACAAGATGACAACCAAGTAGTATTCTGTAAGAACACCGAGCGATCTTCTTAAGGAAGTCGCAGCTGTCCACTATAAGAACACCAAGCGGTCTTCTAAAAGAAGTCCAAGCGGTCTACTACAAGATGACCAAGTGGTCTTCCACAAAATGGCCAACAGGTCTTCTATGAGAAAACTAACTGGAGATCAATTTGTATCCTACGAGCAGCCCAAATAATTTTCTATGAGAAGAACAACTTCTCTTCTATGAGAAGTCCAACTGAACTATTTTGGAAAGACTGACTGGTCTTCCATTATTCTTAGTTGGGTTTGTATGAGAAGGTCTTCTATGATAAGACAGACTGGTGTACTATGAGAAGACTGACTTCTATGAGAAGAAGACCAAGTAGTCGTCCATGGGAAGAAAAAGTCTTTTACAAGATTACAACCAAGTAGTATTCTATAAGAACACCGAGCGATCTTCTTAAGGAAGTCCCAGCTGTCTACTATAAGAAGAGCAAGTGGTCTCCTTTAAGATAGCCAATTGCACATGGTGAGAACGAGAAGACTAACATGCCACTAATGAAAAGACCAAATGCTATTCAATGAGAAGTCTAACTGGTCTCTTATAAGAAGACCAAATTTACTGGTCTTATATGAGAAGTTCAACTCGTCTTTTATGAGAGGACAAAAAGGTCCTCAATGTAGCGACCAAATGGTCTTCAATGACCCTTGGGTTTGTATGAAAAAGTCTTCTATAATAAGACAGACTTGTATACTATGAAAAGACTGACTTCTATGAGAAGAAGGCCAAGTTGTCGTCCATGGGAAAAAAAGTCCTCTACAAGATGACAACCAAGTAGTATTCTGTAAGAACACCGAGCGATCTTCTTAAGGAAGTCCCAGCTGTCTACTATAAGAACACCAAGCGGTCTCCTACAAGATAGCCAATTGTCCATCGTGAGTACGAGAAGACTAAGATGCCTCTAATGAAAAGACCAAATGGTATTCGATGAGAGGACTAACTGGTCTTCTATGAGAAGACCAACTGATCTTCTATAAGAATATCAAATTGTCTTCAA
Source organism: Musca autumnalis (assembly GCF_047663935.1). Lineage (NCBI taxonomy): Eukaryota > Metazoa > Arthropoda > Insecta > Diptera > Muscidae > Musca > Musca autumnalis. The sequence continues at coordinate 86,944,587 of NW_027411644.1, forward strand.
TGAGAAGACCAGCAGGTCTTCTATTAGCTTAGACTAACTGGCCTTTTATAAGAAGACCAAATTTACTGGTCTTATATGAGAAGTTCAACTCGTCTCCTATGAGAAGACCAAAAGGTCCTCAATGTAACAACCTAATGGTTTTCTATGAGAAGGCCAAATGGTCTTCTATGAGAAGACCAACTGGTCCTCTATGAGAAGACCAACTGGTCTTCTATGAGAAGACCAATTTTAGCTTATGAGAAAACCATACACTCTTCTTTGAGAAGACCAACTGCTCTTCTGTTAGAATACCAACTGCCTTTCTCTGAGAAGACCAACTGTTCATCTTTAGGAAAACCAACTGCTCTTCGTTGGGAAGATCAGGTGGTCTTTCCTGAAAAGACCAAGGGTACTTCTCTGAGAAGACCAACTCCTCTTCTCTGGGAAGACCAACTGCTCTTCTCTGAGAAGACCAACTGCTCTTCTCTGAGAAGACCAACTGCTCTTCTCTGAGAAGACCAACTGCTATTCTCTGAGAAGACAAACTGCTCTACTCTGAGAGGACCAACTGCTCTTCTCTGAGAATACCAACTGCTCTTCTCTGAGAAGACCAATTGCTCTTATCTGAGAAGACCAACTGGTCTTCTATGAGAAGACCAACTGGTCTTCTATGAGAAGACCATCTGCTCTTCTTTGAGAAGGCCATCTTCTCTTCTTTGAGGAGACCAACTCTTCTTCTTTGAGAAGACCAACTGCTCTTATTGAGAAGACCAACTGTTACCTTATGAGAAAACCATCCATTCTTCTTTGAGAGGACCAACTCCTCTTCTGTTAGAATACCAACTGCTTTTCTGTGAGAAGACCAACTGCTTTTCTCTGAGAAGGCCAACTGTTCATCTTTAGGAAAACCAACTGCTCTTCGTTGGGAAGATCAGGTGGTCTTTCCTGAAAAGACCAAATGTACTTTTCTGAGAAGACCGACTCCTCTTCTCTGAGAACATTGTTCCACAACATCCCATACGGGACAAGGGAGACTTCTCTCATATCAATGAGTGCACCCCGATTCATATTTAGCTCAATGATATGGGACCTACTGTTTATCGCCGAGTCCAAACGGCGTGTCTTAAGACACCACTTGTGGAGAAGTTTTTTAAGGCTGAAATACTCAGGAAATATCGCCAACATTACTGAGGGGTATTTTCTCTGAGAAGACCATCTAATTTTCTTTGAGAAAACCAACTCCTCTTTTCTGGAAAGACCAACTCCTCTTCACTGAGAAGACCAACTGCTCTTCTCTGAGTAGACCAATGCTCTTCTCTGAGAAGACCAACTGCTCTTCTCTGAGACCAACAGCTCTTCTCTGAGAAGACCAACTGCTCTTCTCTGAGAAGACCAACAGCTCTTTTCTTATAAGACCAACTGGTCTTCTCTGAGAAGGCCAACTGCTCTTTTCTGAGAAGACCAACTGCTCCTTTCTGAGAAGACCAATTGCTGTTCTTCTTCGAGAAGTGTAATTGATCTTCTCTGAGAAGGTCAACTGCTCTTCTATAAGAAAATTTCCTTATTTTCTTCCCTGAGAAGACCGACTCCTCTTCTCTGAGAAGACCATCTAATTTTCTTTGAGAAAACCAACTCCTTTTTTCTGGAAAGACCAACTCCTCTTCACTGAGAAGACCAACTGCTCTTCTCTGAGAAGACCAACAGCTCTTTTCTTATAAGACCAACTGGTCTTCTCTGAGAAGACCAACTGCTCTTTTCTGAGAAGACCAATTGCTGTTCTTCTTCGAGAAGTGCAACTGATCTTCTCTGAGAAGGCCAACTGCTCTTCTATAAGAAAATCGCCTTATTTTCTTCCCTGAGAAGACCAAAGGATCTTCTCTGAGAAGACCAAAGGCTCTTCTCTGAGAAGACCAAAGGCTCTTCTCTGAGAAGACCAACAGCTCTTCTCTGAGAAGACCAACAGCTCTTCTCTGAGAAGACAAACTACTCTTCTACGAGAAGAACAACAACTCTTCTCTGAGAAGACCATCTCCTCTTCTTCTTTGAGAATACCAGCTGTTCTTCCCTGAGAAGCCCGACTGCTCTCCTAAGAGAAGGCCATATACTCATCTGTGAGGAGACCACACACTCCGCTCTGAGAATACCAACTGTGCTTCTATTATAAACCCAACTGTTCTTTGGGAATAACAACTGTTCTTTTCTGATCTCTGAGAAAACTCACTGCTCTTCATTGATTTGTTTACTTTGATTACTTTTCAAAATTATCTACACATTTTTTTCCAATAAACAGTTTTCCCATTTAAAAGTAATAAAAACATAAATCCCATACACCCTCACTCCGTCGTCTTTAACATGACATTAACCCTCCTCCCACCACCACAATTTAATAATATTTGAATTTGAAAAATGTGTCTACAATGTCACATTGATAGCCAATGATTGATTGATTGATAGTCAGATAGAGAGTTCAGAGATAGATGGATTGATTGAATGACTGAGTGAATGAATGAAATGATTTCTATAAAACGGCAAAAACATGGGAAATGGGGTGAGGAGAAAACTGGAGATTCATTAAAAAACGATAAAATTCTATGGGCAAAAACATAAAAATAAATTCAAATAAAGTGGAAGATGAAGCAGAAAAAAATTATAATAGTATAATTGGCATAGAAATGTTGCAGCTATTCAAATTGTTGATGAATATCTTTCGGATGTTAAGCTTTTAGAGAGAGAGAGAGAGAGAGAGAGAGAGAGAGAGAGTGAGAGAGGGGAAAAAATATATAAAAATGCTGCCAATTTGTTATTTAATTAGATTTTGGTGGGAGTGAGACAATGGCGAGACATTTTTTTCTGTTACGAATAAATTTACAATTGTAGTGTTTTTTCTTTTATTTTTCAATTGATATAATCAATCATAGCTGCTTATGATAAGTTTATTTGTGAAGGTTTACTGCAAATTGAGTTCATTTGGAGGGATTTAAATGTTTTTACATTGAATATAGTATTTAAAAAAAAATCAAATTACCTTTTTATATGCAATTTAGGGAATTTTTTGCAGGGTACTAAATCCAATCTGAAAGAATAAAATAAAAAGAATTTTTATAATATTAAAATATAAAATGAAGCATAAAACTAAAAAAGCACAATAAAATATAAAAGAATACAAATATAATTTTAATGCTAAAAATAATAAAACTAATAATAATAATAATAATAATAATAATAATAATAATAATAATAATAATAATAATAATAATAATAATAATAATAAAATAAAACATAAGAGATTAAAAAAAAATAAAAAAAAAATAAAATTTAACAATAAAAATAATAATAATAGCAATGACAATAATAATAACTATAGTAATAATAATGATAATAATATAAACTTATTTTTTTTTTTATTAAAAAAAAACAATGAAAAAAATATGAGTTGCCGACAGAGATATACCCTCAGCCTATGTGAATTGAAACTTTCATCTACGGACAAATCGAATGTATTTAGGGTTTTTTCAGAATTTTGGACATTTGAACTTGCCGATAGAAATGTGGTTTAAGACTAAAATTCAAAAGTGTTGCGGAGGAGGTACATGTACCCTAAGGAGAGGACCCATATAGGCCATATTAGAAGTTAAACTAAATTTGAACAAAATATTCGAAATTTTGGACCCAATTGGTAGCCCCGTTCATACCATTTTAGCGAAATTTTTTAAATACTGGGGGAAGTACCGGAAGTTGTGGACCGGTATTGCCCATCTTTGATGTGAAACAAAGTTTGAACAAAATATGACGAAGGCCAAATTTTGGACCAAATCGGTTGATCAGTTCATCAGTTCGAGGGTTACCGTGCTCTACATCCACTTCATATGGTGCCATAGGGGTTCTTTACACCTCTCGGTCTGTTTTCTCTAGAAGTATGGACTTGCCCCTGAGAAAGCTTTTACCATCGTAATGGAGGTAGCGAATACAAGTTGCTTCAACAAACATCGAAAAGATTCGAGAGCAGGTCTCAAGGTAAACTTATCCGTAATTTTGTGGGGGAGATACCCGAAGGAGTAGACAAATATAGTCCATATTCGAAACTGATCTATATCTTGTAGATATATTAGGATGTGTAAGGTATGAACTAAATCGGTCATTCCCTTCAAGAATTATCGTGCGCACAATTTTTCAGAATATTTTTGAACTTTTGTGGGGGAGGTACCTGAAGAAGTGGACCGATATGGCTTATCTTCGAACTTAAACTAAGTTTGGACAACAAATTATGAAGTCCAAATATTTGGACTTGCCCCTGATGAAACTCGTACCGTCGCATGGGGGCCAGTGCATACAATTTGTTACAACAAAAATCAAAGCGATTCGAGAGCAGATCCTAAACTGAACTTTTCCAAAATTCTGTGTGGGAGGTACCCGAAGGAGTGGACCGATTGAGTCCATAATAAAAGTTCATCTAAGTCTGATGGCAATTTCACGATGTGCAAAGTATGGACAAAATCGGTTACTTTCTTCAGGAGTTACCGTGCGCACAAATTTTCCCAACATTTTGTAACTTTTTGGAACTAGCCGTGTCCGTCTGTTGTAATAACATTACCGTCCGCAATAATTGAGATAGATAGCTAAACTTTTGCACCCGAGTATCTCTTTTCCATAGGCAGGTCAAGTTCGAAAATGGGCTATATAGGTCCGCGTTTTGGTATAGCCCCAATATAAAGTTACCACCCAATTGAAGGTATTTTGAGGATTTTATCTACATTTTTTGACCAAAATATCTGAGTTTTGACATTTCAGGTTCTTAACTAAACTAGAAACTTCTCCACAAAAAAGTTTCAAGATAGGTTCACCTTTTGGTATAGCCCCCATATAACGGTACCTCCAGATTTAAGGTATTTTGTGGATTTTGGCTACATTTTCCTCCCAAATTGCCTTCAATTTGCTACTTGGATTTTCAAGACATCAAAACAATTCCTCACCAAAAATTGTGAAGATAGGTCCACGTTTTAGTACCTCCCGATTTAAGGTATTTTGAGGCTTTTAGCTACATTTTCTGACCAAATCACCTGAAATTTGACATTTAAGGTTCACAATGACCAAAAAACTTATCCACTAAAAATTGCCAATATAGGTCCACGTTTTGGCACAGAGATACAATTCCACAAATTGGAAATGGGCGATAGCTGAGCATTTTTTTCTATATTTCTAGCTCAAAATATCTTCTTTAATATAAATGACTTTTGTTGAATCGCCCCACACCAAAGCTGGGATATTCGTCATTACAATTAAAATCTAAAAAAATGGAAAAATTATATGGATTAGCGACAACGGGGATGGTTTGACCACCTACTCCCACCTTCCTTGTGGCATTGTAAAGGTGTGATTTTGCCTCTATTCGAAATGGAGATATTCGCATAAGAGTGAAAAGTTGACTATTTCCTCACGGAAGTTTTGTGCCCATTCCGACTTCTGATTAATATCTGACCATCTCCAACATCAAAAGGCTTCTTCCTATCTGGTATTCCCATCTCCACCAATTTTGTGACGATCCAATCCCAATTGCAACATATCCAATTGCGTCATAATTTTATTCTTCGATGATCAAAAAGACTACTAAAAACTTTCGAGCTAGAGGTGTGTGTAGGGCCATATTGACATATTTCAGGGTCCATTGTATTGACTTAAAAAATGTAATGTTGCGGTAATGATGCTGTTGGGAGCGAGGTACCAATGTCAGTCACTCCCTTCGTTAGTCATTGCGCCCAACAGTCTTTTTGGTTGGTCAAAGTGGGATTTCTTATAGCATTTGGATCAATAATTAGAACCACAAGGAGTACCTTAGGTGAAAATTTCAAAATAAACTACACATAAGCGAAAAATTTGAACTATTGTGAAGGAGTTACTGGAAGGAGTAGTCCATAGAGTCCATCTTGGAACTTCATGTATGTTTGGAAGAAATTTTATGAGTTGCCAAGTTTCGGTAAAACGGCGGGATTTTTTTGAGCTGTTACGCCATTAGCTCAGGAACAACCTACTGCATACAAAATTCAAAGCAATACGAAAAATGTCATAAAACTGCGCATTTGCAAACATTTTAAACTTTATGTTGGAGGAAGCGGAATATGTGGATTGATGGCTATTCCTTTCGAGAGTTATTGTGAGCATAATTTTATCTATAATGTGAACTTTTGTGGAGGAGGTACCCTAAGGAGAGTACTGATATGGCAGATCAACGAACTTGATTTAAGTTCGAAAACAAAAACCAGTAAAAAAATCATTCCGCTTTGCCGACAGAGATATGCCCTAAGCCTGTGTGAATTGAAACTGTCATCTATGGACAATATCGAATACCAGCTAAGCCACCAAAATCCTTTTCCCCAATAAATAAGTAGTTAGAGGGTTTTCCGATTTTGTGGCCCTTTTTGAACTTGCCTGAAGGAATGGATCGACATAGTCCATTTTGGAAGTAGATCTTATTTTAGGAGTCATTTCATTTCGATAGATATCGCGTCCACCAGTCATTTCAGTTGGTCACCGTATAACTTAGAGCTTTTGGGCTTTTATCTCAGGAACCATGGTCTTGCCCACGAAAAACATAACAACGCTTTCAATAGGCCCACAAGGAGTAGCATCGATAAAAATTTCTAAAAGTTCCTCGAACAGAACTCAAACTGCACTAAATCGAAAATGTTGAACATTTGTGGGGGAGGAATGGATCATTTTTGAAGTTAAACTAAAGTTGAACAAAATATTGGGAGTTCCAAAATTTGGACCAAATCGGTTGGTCTGTTCAAGAGATATCACGTGTACCATTTTAGTGATTTTTTAACTTTTGGGGGGAGCTACAGGTTTGAGTGGACCAAAATGACCGAACTTTAAATTTGGAAAAATATATAACAAAGAGCTAATTTTCGACTGAATCGGATGATTGCGCGCTCCAGCTACTACACTACGAACGTTTTTTTTTTTTTTGCTGCTTTCGGGCCATTTTCTCAGGAAGTATAGACTTGCCCCTAAAAGAACTTGTACCATCGTAATGGGAACAACGAATACAAGTTGTTGCAAAAAATAAAAGCGATTCGAAAGCAGCTGCACTTTTCCGAAATGTATTCGTCCATATTCGAATCGGATCTATAGGCCTAGGTACATATGAAAGGAATAAAAAAGAAAACCGCAACCTACTTCGAAAATTGACTTGGCCTTCTTTATTCTTTTATCAGAAGCAAGCACGGCAAGGAGGCGAGGCTTGTTATGTATCTAGGCCTTAAGCCTCGTAGAAATATTACGATGTGCAAAGTATGGACCTAATCGGTCTCGAGAGTTATCATGCTCACCACTTTAGGGGAAAGTTTTGAACTTTGATAGGGGAGATACATGAAGGAGTGGAACGATATGGCCCATCTTCGAACTTAAACTAAGTTTGGACAAAAATCCGTTCGAGAGTTACCGTGCGCTCCAGCCAGACTGACGGACGGACATTGCCACATCGACTCCAAATTGTCTGCAACGGATTTCGGCTCAACATACATGGGGTCTTAAACCATTATTTTGATGAGGCACATACATGAAGGAGTGGAACGATATGGCCCATCTTCGAACTTAAACTAAGTTTGGACAAAAATCCGTTCGAGAGTTACCGTGCGCTCCAGCCAGACTGACGGACGGACATTGCCACATCGACTCCAAATTGTCTGCAACGGATTTCGGCTCAACATACATGGGGTCTTAAACCATTATTTTGATGAGGCACATTTTTGTCGAACATATGTACGAGGGCGGTTCGGAAACTTCTTAGCCTATCAATGAAAGAGAATAGTTAGTTTTTCAAAAATATTTTTATTTTTCAATATAATCTCCTGAAACTTCAATACACTTAGTCCAATGCTTTTCTAGCAATTCTATCCCTTGATTAAAATAGTTATCCTCAAGGTCTTCAAAATAGTGGTTTACAACTGTAATTGCATCTTCATTTGAGGTAAAACGCTTGCCAGCAAGGAATTTTTTTAGATTTGGGAACAAGTAAAAGTCACTGGGAGCTAAATCAGGAGAATAAGGTGGGTGGTCAAGCAACTCGTACTTTAATTCGTTGATTTTAGCCATTGTTAAAATACTCTTGTGCGCTGGTGCGTTGTCTTGATGAAAAATGATTTTTTTGTGTTGTAAGCCAGGACGTTTTTCTCGAATTTGTACATTTAATTGTTAAAAAAGGTTGCAATAGTACTCTGAATTTATTGTTTTACCCTTTTGCAGATAGTCAATCAATAAAATACCTTTGAAGTCCCAAAAAACCGTTGCCATAACCTTACCAGCCGATTGAATTGTTTTTGCCTTCTTTGGGGCACTTCCTCCAGCTTCAGTCCATTGTTTGGATTGTTCTTTTGTCTCTGGAGTATAGTGGTGGATCCATGTCTCATCAACAGTTATGAAACGACGATTAAAATCCATTTTATTTCGCTTAAAACGATCCAAACAAGCTTGAGAAATGTTCATTCTTATGCGTTTTTGATCGACTGTTAACAAATGCGGCACCCATCTTGCAGAAAGCTTTTTCATCTGTAGTTCTTCATGCAAAATTAAATGGACTCGATCATTTGAGATGCCCATGATTTTAGCAATTTCACGCACTTTTATTCGTCGATCATTTAATACCATATCATGCACTTTGGCTACAATTTCTGTTGTTGTTGCTGTTTTTGGACGTGGTTCATCTTCAATGCTTGTACGACTACGTTTAAATTCAGCAACCCAATTTTTTACTGTTGCATATGAAGGAGCACTTTCACCTAACACATTCACCATATCATTATGAATTTCTTGTTCCGATAAACCTTTTTTATGTAAATATTTAATGACAGCACGCATTTCTAATTTTTCCATTGTAAAAAAATTGGGGATGCGTCTTTTTTGAACACCTGTTTCTATATGAAGGAGTTGCCAGATCGAAACAAAATTTAACATGTGTTCATAACAGAGATGGAAGTTTCCAAAACACTTAACTTTTTTCTGTTTATACCGCGCTTTTTGTGCTAGGCTAAGAAGTTTCCGAACTGCCCTCGTAATGTATATACCCTCGTTAGCATAAAAGCTGAGGATATAAATATTACGAGATGCCATGTTTGGCCCAATCTTGGAAGACAAATTGGTCGATTTATAGAAGACACTCCGTCATCCTATAGAACACTACATGATCTGCATATATAAGATCACCTAGCCTTTTTTTCTACGAGAGAAAATCCACTTGTTCCCCTAATAGAAGTCCATTTGGTCTTTTCATGAAGTCCATCTGGTCCTCTAATAGACGACAAGGCCACTGTTTCCTCAAATAGAAAATTACCTGGTCCTTGTACTACGGCCGCCTGGTCTTCCCATAGCCGGTCAGTTGGTCTTCACATTGAAAGCCAGTTGGTTACCTCACTGAAGACCAGTTTGTCTTTCTCATGGAAGAACAGATGGTATTTTTATAAAAGAAACTCTATGTGTCTTCTCATAGAGGAGCGGTTAGTCATCTCATAGAAGAGCAGTCACTCTTCTCATAGAAGAGCAGTCACTCTTCTCATAGAAGAGCAGTTGCTCTTCTTTTAGAAGAGCAGTTGCTCTTCTCATAGAAGAGCAGTTGCTCTTTTCATAAAAAACAGTTGGTCTTCACATAGAAGAGCAGTTGCTCTTCTCATAGAAGAGCAAGCAGTCACTCTTCTCATAGAAGAACAGTTGCTCTTTTCATAGAAGAGCAGTTGCTTTTGTCATAGAAGAGCAGTTGCTCCTCTCATAGAAGAGCAGTTGATCTTCTCATAGAAGAGCAGTTGCTCTTCTCATAAAAAAACAGTTGGTCTTCGCATAGAAGAGCAATTGATCTTGTCAGAGAAGAGCAGTTGCACTTCTCATAGAAGAGCAGTCGCTCTTTTCATAGAAGAGCAACTGCTCTTCTATAAAAAGAGAAGGCAACTTCTCTTAGAAGAGCAGTTTCTCTTCTTATAGAAGCACAGTTGCTCTTCTCATAGAAGAACAGCAGTTGCTCTTCTTATAGAAGCACAGTTGATCTTCTCATATAAGAGCAGTTGCTCTTTTTTATAGAAGGGCGGTTGCTCTTTTTATAGAAGAGCAGTTGCTCTTCTATGAGAAGAGCAGTTGCACTTCTCATGGAAGACCAGTATGTCTTCCCATAGAACACCAGGTGGTCTTTTCATAGAACACCATTTGTCCTTCAGTTGGTCATCGTATAGAAGACGATTTGGTATTTTCATATAAGACCTATTGTCCTTCTCATAAAAGACTAGTTGGTCTTCTCATAGAACACCAGTTGATCTTATGATAGAAGACCAGTAGTCATTCTCAGAACAGATCTCACAAAAGGCCAATTAATTTTTTCATAGAAGGCCACTTTTATTGGAGGCCACTTATTCCGCTTGTACAACAAAATGCATCTTATGAAATTTGCGAAGTCTGGCAAAAGGCTTAAATACATATTAGAAGCTTCACTTTCACATGTAGATATAGTATGGCCTATGTTATGTGGTTAATCAGCGGTCTGCATATCAAATTCAAGTTCAAATAATTAAATCACCATTGTCGTTGTGTGTTCAATTATTTGTTCTAAGGTTACAATGTTTCAATATTGTTTTTTTTTCTTATAAACATCCATTTCAAATGTAAACATTTTTAAATGCAATATTTTATGAGAATTGATTAATTTTTAATACAAATTCAATACGTAATACAGCACCTGACGAACTCAACAAGCATCAGAATTTTCATAACAAACATATTTTATGAAAACCTAATAATCTTGGAATTGTTTTAAAAATATTGTAGTTTCACATTGTAGCAGTTGTGGTGGCCAGTTTACCACATGTAACAGAATCTGCAAGTGCATATGTATTGAATTTCAATAAAACATGAATTAAAAACCATTTTGACCTTAAGACGACATACACACACATACATATGTACATGCTTATGTGTTTTGATATAAACTGAATGGGTGTCTAAAATTGTTAATTTGATTTCACTTTTAATATAAGTACAAATATGTATGTATGTAAGTGTGTGTCTATGTTTTATAGAGAAATCAACAAAATATCGAAAAAAGAACTCTGTTTATATGCGACTGGCTCAAAAATGTTGCTGGCAAATTTAATTACGCGTAAATGAGCCAATGTTGTAACTGGTAGTTTGTTTGTTAGATTTTTTTGTTGTTGTTTTACTTAACAGAAACCTGATACTTTACTTTGCAAGTTTAAGATGGGAGACATGGAGAATTTAATGGCCAATGACTAGTAGATTTTATGTGCTTATTGTTTTTTAGTGTCGTTTTCTTAGCACATTGTTGTTAAATTCAATATTAGTTCCTCAATAATCGTTGTAATGTTATATAAGCAAAAATAATTTCATATTTTATTAAAACGTAGTAAGTGACTTTTTGTACTTAGTCATCGTAATGCCTAACATTTTATTTATGTTTTTATATTTAATTCTTTTAGAATAAACAAATTTTGAAAATTTGTTTAGTTCAAGACAATATAATCAGATTCTTCCTGAAGTTTGTATTTTCAGACCTTAAGGTGTCTAAAAGGTTTTTTCCTATCTTTTTGCCTTAAATTGTTTTTGCTACACAGAAACTGTTTTCTCTCAAATATAAAAAGTACCAATTTGTTGCAATACTTCCAGTTTTATCTCAAAAAATGTATTATATATATAGTTAAAATTGTATACTGATAGATGAAATTTTAATAAAAAAAAAAAAAAAAAAAAAAAAACCTTAAGGTCCATAAGCTCTTAAAAATCAAAGAGCCATCAACTCAAATAGATGGTAATGACAAACTTTGCACATTAAAGTATATCCAAACCTGCATTAAATTCGAAGGTGAGCCGTATCCGTAATTGCCTACTGCTAACCTTTATCAGTCTTATGGTTAATGAGTACACTTTAATACTTAGTCATATTTGTCTGTCAGGGTGGATGATTAACACGACAACAATAGAATAGAGAAGCCGATTTAGTCCAAACAGTGCAGGTATATCGTAATATTTCTTCCAAGCAGGGTTCAAGTCCGAAGATGAACAATATCAGTCCACTCCCTCGGGTACTTCCCCCAAAAAAATTAACAATATTTGATTTAGTGCAATTTAAGGTCTGTTCAATAATCGTTCTGAAATTTTTAAAGATTGCATTGTGGTCCTTGCTACACACTTTCTGACAGCCAAGCAAGTATAAAACAAGTGAAAAAGCCTTTGTTAATTGAAACTTTCATCTATTGACAATATTGAATTGAATCGACCTCCAGTCATTTCAGTTGGTCATCGTAACTTAGAGGTTATGGAAAAACATGTCAGGAAGCATGGACATGCCCACGAAAAACATAATATCGCTGTAAACAGTACCACAAGGAGTAACATCGGTATACATTTCCAAAGGATCTTTGAGCAGTCCCTAAACAGCACATAAACAAAAATGTTGAACTTTTGCGGAGGAGGTACCCTATGGAGTGGACCGATATTGTCCATGTTCCAACTGTATCTAAGATTCACAGAAATGTTACGATGTGCCATGATGTGAGGGCAGCGAATACAAGTTCTTACAAGAAAAATCAAAGGGATACGCGAAGAGGTCTTTAACTGCTCTTTTCCGAAATTTTGTTTGGGAGGTACATGAAGGAGTGGACAAAAATATTTTAAAACAAGTGAGAAAAGGCTATAGTCGGTACTGGGCCGACGATGTGATACGCTACACCACTACCACTGTGCATAATCTTTTCACTCGAAAACATTTCTTTTAGGGAGATACGAAAGTTTTCACCTATCTGGCGTTTATACCAAATGACTTAAGGCGGACTGGACCAAAATAATATTTAATTGCATGTTTGACTGCTTTCGACATCACCAACATCAAAAGGCTTCTATCTCTCCGAGAAAACTTCGTGATGATCCGATCCATCGGTGTCCAAAATAAATGAGAGAAAATTGATGGGAGAGTAATGTACCTTTGTTAAACAATGGCTGACATGCTCTCATTTGAATTCGTTGACATCCCTAATCCGATCAAAATTCCGACCTGTAGTGTGATTGCAGAAAAAGTGGAAAAAAGGGATGCATTACCGACTATTGCGATATCTCTATTATTTGACCACCTACGCTAACCTACTTTGCATAATTTTAAAGATGGGATTTTCTACTTTCTTAGTCAGGCTTTGCTTTTAGAAGGTCCCCAACCATAGGTGTGATATCCGTCATTATTATTAAAATCGCAAAAATGAAAAGTTGGGTTCTATTAGCAACTATTGCGAAATCTTCGTTGTGTGACCGTCTACGACAACCTACGTTACATCGCTTCATAGGTGATATTTTCCACTTTCATTGCCAAGTTTTGCTTTTTATATACCCCTTATAGACGCTGAGATATTTGCTTTGGAATAAAATGTAGACTTTTTCTCCAAATAACTTTTTTGCTCATTCCGACCCCTAAATTTTATCCGACTATCACCAAAATCAATAGGCTTGTGAGGTCCCCATTAACCCTCGTGACGTGAGTGGAAAAATGGGATGTATTACCGACTATTGCAATATCTCCGTTATTCGGTCACCTACGCCGACCTAGTTTGCATCATTGTAAAGATGGGATCTTATACTTTCATAGTAAGGCTTTGCTTTTGAAAAGTCCCTAACCATAGCTGTGATATTCGTCATTATAACTAAAATCGCAAGAATGAAAATTAGGGTTTTATTTGCGAATATTGTAATATCTCCGTTGTTTGATCACCTACGAGAACTTACTTTACATCATTAGAAAGGTGATATTTTCTACTTTTATTGTCAGGTCTTGCTTTTGGTATACCCCATATAGAAGCTGAGATATTCGCTTTGGAAAAAACGTTGTCTTTTTAACCACATAAGTTTTTTGCCCATTCCGACCCCTGAATATTATCCGACCATCACCAAAATCAATAGGCTTCTTCCCCTCTGGGACCCTCATCAACACCCAAAATTTCGTGACGATCCGATCAAAATTGCGACCTGTAGCGTGATTACAAGGTTTAGATGGACAGACGGACAGACGGACGTACTGACGGACGGACACACATAGCGAGATCGACTCAGCTCGTCGAGACATTTATTTTGGTATATGTATATAAGTAGGGTCTACGACCATTATTTCGATGCGTTACAAACTTTTCGGGCAAAACCAACTTATAATACCCTCCCCACTTAGTGGTGTAGGGTATAAAAAATACACGAATTTTTAAAATATATTCTTTAAAAAATCCAAGATTTTTGGAAAGAAAATATTTAAAAAATCCACGTTGTTTGAAAATAAATATTCTTTAAAAAATCAATGTTTTTTGAAAATATATATATTTTGTAAAAAATCCATGCTTTTTGAAAAAACAATCCTTACAAAATCCAAGATTTTTAACAAAATCTTTTTAAAAATTCCAAGATTTTTGAAAAAAATATTTAAAAAAAAAACGGGTTTTAAAAAAAAAAAATTAAAAAAACGATTTTTTTTAAAAAAAAATCTTTTTAAAAAAAATCTTTTTAAAAAACAATTTTTTAAAGAATATTTTTTTCAAAAAGAGTAATTTTTTAAAGAACATTTTTTCAAAAATCGTGATTTAGAAAAATATTGAATTTTCAAATATTATTTTTTGGAAAAATCGTGAATTTTTTAAAGATTTTTTTTCACAAATATTGTATTTTTTTTAATCGTGCTTTTTAAAGAATATTTTTTAGAAAATCGTGGATTTTTTAAAAAATATTTTATTTCAAGAATCGTTGAGTTTTTAAAAATACTTCATTTAACAAATGGTAAATTATTTTTTTTAAATCATAGAGTTTTTAAAAATTAATTGTTTTTGAAAAAATTGTGGATCTTTTATATCCTTTTTTTAAATCGTGGATTTTTAAATGCATTTTTTTATTTTTATCAAAAGAAAGAATCTAGGATTTTTTAGGTTTTTTTTTTTTTTGTTTTTTTTTTTTTTTTTTGAAAACCGTTGATTTTTGTTAAAGAAATTTTTCAAAAAACGTGGATTTTTTAAATTAAGTTTTATCAAAAATTGCTGGGTTTTTTTATAATAATTGTTCCACAAACATCCCAGATGGGACAAGGGAGACTTCTCTCATATCAGTGAGTGCACGCCGATTCATATTGGCTCAACGATATGGGACCTACTTTTTATTGCCGAGTCCGAACGGCGTGTCTTACGACACCACTTGTAGAGAAGTTTTTCATGGCTTAAATACTCAGGAAATGTCGCCAGCATTACTGAGGGGGAATTTTGCCACCGTTGAAATTTTGATGTTGCTTGGCCTGGGATTCGAACCGCAGACCTTCTGAGTGCAAGGCGGACGTGCTAACCATTGCACCACGGTGGCCCCCACTGGGTTTTTTTACAATATTTTTTTCAAAAATCATGGATTTTTTAACATTTTTTTTAAAATACCAAAATCTTATATGCTTAAAAGATTTTTTTCAAAAATCCTAAATTTTTTAAAGATTTGTTTTCCAAAATCCCAAATTTTTTAAAGATTTTTTTTCAAAATCCTAAATTTTTTAAAGAATATTTTTTTAATAAATATGGTTTTTTTAATATTTGTTTCTTTTCAAATTTGTTAAATAATACATTTGCAACAACTGTGGATTTTTTTTAAAAATATATTTTTTTCAAATAGTTTAAATAATATTATTTTTAATAAAGGACATTTTCTTAAGCATTGTGGATTTTTAACTTTTCTAATAATTTTTCAAAAATCGTGAATTTTTACAGAATATTTTTCAAAAATAGTGCATTTTTAAAGAATATTTTTAGGGAATTTTGTGAAAATATTTTATTTTTTTTTTTAATTAAAAAAAGTTACACATTTGGTTTTTATTTTTTTTTATAAATTGTACCTTTTTAAAACCCCCTTTTTCATTTCATATTACCAGGATTTTTAAAAATCCACGATTTTAAAAAAATCTTCTTTAACAAGTAAAAAAGTATCAGTCGGCATTGCCGACAGAGATATACCCTCAGCCTGTATATATTGAAACAATTTTTTCCCAAAAAACGTATGTATTTAGGGGGTTTTTAAAAATGTTGGGAATTTCAACCAACAAAAAAATGTTCATTAGGATTAGAGATCAAAAGTTTTGCGGAGGAGATACTAAAAGGAATGGATCTACATTAACCATTTTGGAAGTGGATCTCCAGCCACTACATATGGTGCTATAGGGCATTTTTACACCCTTCGGGATGTTTGTCCAAGAAGTATGGACTTGCCCTGAAAAAACGTTTACCATCGTAATTGTTTAGGTGATAGCTCAGAAAGGCCGCAGAGAATAATTGTTGTTTGTGGAGATGAGCAATGGTGATACAAACCCGAGTGTTACCGATAAATAAAAGGAGATGAAATAAAACACAAAGGTTTTTAGTTGGTATAATAATAATGGTGTGTAGGGTGATTTATTAGGCGAAAAGTGCTGATGACTTTACCTGGTGTGGGTGAGACGCGTTACAATTCGCGTGTATAAACAAGGATGTTTAGGTGAGAAACCGACTTATAAAAATGTACATACGTCTGTACAGGTGAAGAGATGACTTATAAGTGTTGTGTGTATAAAAACCGAGAGTGAATCAAGGCTGTGGCAATAACTGCTTATTGGAAAGTTCTCACTACGATCCGAACTGAGCGAATACAGTTCCAGGGAGAAATTGCAGAGAAATTCCACTACCAAGAGAGTACTCTCTACGATCCGCGCTGAGCGAACATAGTCTCTGAGAAGATTTGTAGGGCAATGATTGGAAATATCACCCTACGGTCCGCCGTAAGCGAACATAGTTTCTCAGAGGGTTTGTAGAGAACACTTAAGGAAGGGAGGCCTCTCTGCGATCCGAACAAGGCGAATAAAGGCTCCCTGGAGATTTGTAGTGAAAATACCAATAGAGTGTTTCTAACTTAAACATTAGCCGCCAGCCTTGAAACACATAGGGGTGTTTCAACATAAAATGGGTGAACTTAAAGTAACTTACAACAAGGAATCCAAGTATGTAAATTCAGTTAGGTGAGCTTTTCCGATTTCAAATTATCGATTATTTTTTTTTTAATTCTGGACTGTAATAAAGCGATAGCCCTTACGTAGCTAATAAAAATGGCGAAGGTGAAAATAAATCTTATGTTAGCGAGGAGAAACTGATAGGAAAGACGGAGTGAAACCGATAGGAAATACATCCTGGTGAGAATAATAAAGTATTCACGGTGTTTGGTTGTCTGGTGGTGCAGTCGTTTGAACGTAATTAATTCGAATGATGGGGAGAAGAGGACATTGGACCAGTTAGGATCCATCCGAATACCGTATTTTGTGCAAAAAGTGAACCGAGTATATTTGGGTGAATTCCGTCTAAAAGGATTTTTGGGTATAAATCAGCTCCAATCAATAGTTCTACGGGTCTACTATCAAAAACGTGTGGATCAGCTAACCGAATGTTTGGTAAACGATGTGTTATATCGGGATCTATTGAGAAAGATGGAAGATCATCCGATATCCGAGGGAGAATCAATGCTTCTGTTTGAAGTACTAACGAAGAATTGATTCTTGAACTGATTTTCAGAGAACAACTCTTCTGAGTATTAGCTGATACCGTTCCCGTTACTCCTGAAATACGAGCTAGAGCAGAGCAAGTAGGCAAATGTAACCGATTTTTAATGGTTTCAGAAATGAAAGAACCCTCAGATGCTGGATCAATCAGAGCTCTAACTGGATACTCTTTACCGTTATGGATTAGATTCACTATAGCAGTTCCCAGAAGAACACTACGATTCTGTGATGTATGGAAAACTTGTTGATTTGCTATAGTTGGATTGGCACCGGTGGAGGTGGAAGCTATATTGTCATTGTGGTGAAGTACAGAATGGCGAGAAGAAGAAGGTGTAGAATTCGATGAAGGAGTTGAGGGAGGTGAATTATTAGAACGGTGGAGGAGGGTGTGATGTCTTCCACGACACATATTGCAATTATGGGCGCTAGTACAAATTTTAATTGTATGACCCCGTGAAAGACAATTCCAACAACTGCCTTGTTTCTTCACCGTTGAAGATTTTTGGTCAAAAGGCAATTGTTTAAACTTTGGACAAGATCGCAAAGAATGAACTTCCGTAGGACATAGAAGACAAGTTATCGTGGCTGGTGATTTGAATTTTGTATAAACCGAATTGTTGGTGATTGGTGATTTAAATTCTTTGGAAGAAGACTTTTTATTGGTTTCAGGGCCTTTGATATCACGCAAACAGTCAAGAGTCTGAATTCTTTCAGAAATAAATGAATCCAAGTCTTCCCAAGAAGACAAAGCCGATTTGTCTCTAACACTCTGTTCCCATAGAGTGACAGTTATTCGCGGTAAACGCTGAATACAAATGAAGACTATGATAGGATCCCAATGTACTGTGGTGATATCATATACGGCCATAGCAGATAAACAACTATTTATTCCGCGCTGAAGGGTTTTTAATCCAGAACTACTTTCACGATCGATGTATGGAAGATCAAAAAGAAGTTTTAAGTGACTATTGACAATAACCCGTTTATTGTCAAACCGATTTTTGAGAGCTGTCCATGCTAAGACGAAGCTACGGTGAGTTAATGGGAACTTGGAAACAATTTCTTTAGCCTCGCCGTCTGTCTTTCTAATTAAATGACAGAGTCTCTCAATGTCACTAAGACGAGAATTATTTACATATATCGCGGTGAAAAGGTCTCGGAAAGTTGACCACGACAAAAAATCACCATGAAAGGTTTCTATATCGCAGGGAGGGAGTACTAGATTATGTACACTGTCCGGATTAGGTGAAAAGAAGGATTCTCGAGTTTGAAAACTGTTTTGAACTAATGAAGGGGCTGGATTATCCACCTGAGTACCGATTTCACGCGACGCCTGTGTCGAAGTGCTGAAGTTATTTGTTTTGTCGCCCTGAAATTCTTCTGCCGAGAGGTCCGAACCGTTTAATGAGATTTGAGGGGAGGATTGGTGAATTTTTGCTAATTTGCGGTTCATCGTCGATCTACATGATATATACGTCTGATGACACACTTCGTACTTACTATCTATGGAATCGATAATATGTTTTCCTGAGTCTACCGACGACATTAAATAATCGAGACAAGTATCGAACATTGTTTGGACTTTGGACCATAGCTTGTCAATTTCTGCGCTACGGAACTCCAATTCATACTCGTCTAACTGATCATCCCGCATTGATGTAAAGTGGCTATCGAATTTTATCAAAGCATCCGATGCTCTGATAAAGAGATCCAGAGGTGTGACAGGCATTATTGAGAATTTCTTGCTTTTTGCTCCGGAAAGTTATACAAATTACCTTGAATTTATTGGAATAATTCACAAAAGAACCAAAAATGTACAAAGAGTTGCAAAAATTCAATAGAATTTATTATTTTTGCACGAGGTGTAGGGTGAATCAATGACTAAAAGCCTAAAAACAAATTTATTTAGGTGAAAAGGAAACACAAATAAACCAAATGTCCGAAAATTTAAACAAATTCCCGAGAATCCGTTCAAGAAATTGCAAAAAAAGACAATAGTTTTCCAAAAAACTGCAACAAATCAATTGAATTTATTGTTTTAGCAGCGAGGTGTAGGGTGAATCAATGACTGAATGTCCAAAATCAATTAATTTTTGTGAAATGGGAAAACACAAATGGCCAAAATATCGAAAACCAAATAATTTGGGAATTTTCCTTGTGAAAAATGAAAATTTTAAATTCCAAAGGGACCGAATGTAGGGTGCACTATTTCAGAACAACCAAAAAAGCAAAAAACCGCAACCGAAAATTCAAATATGTTAATAAAAAAGGTGATTTTAGTATAAAAATATAAATTTATATTGAATATTTGAATAAATATATATGTTATATTTACTAAAAATATAAATATATAATGCCGATTGTAGGGTGTACGATGTCCAAAAAACCGTTTATACCGAATACCGATTATTTTTCGAAAATATGCAAATATTTATTTTTCCGAAAAAATATTAAAAAATAATTTATATAAAAAATAATTTTTTCACCTGCGACCCACTGTAACCGTAGTAATAACGAATGTGTACAACAAAACGAAATAAAACACAACTAGCGTCGCAGTAGACGTTTGCTGGTATGTACTAGTAGGTAAGCAGGTAGAGAGACCACAACGTATTGAATTGTTGTTGGTAGGTTTTTTCGTTTTATTAGGTGACGCTAAAAGAAATGCAAAAAGGCGGGTAATTTGTAATACGTTTGTTGTTGCAATTCTCACTAAAGGGCTCTCCCTTTGGAATAATTATTGACGTAGGGATAGTGAGAAAAAACCGAAATAAATAAAACAACAACACGTATTGGCGATCACTACAATTGTTGGTGAATAATTAAAAAACAGTATGCCGTATATTAGATTTATTAAATTCACAAAATAAAAGATATTTTGCTAATATTTCAAAGGGAATGCAACCGTCTTTTGGTGAGAATTTTTATGTAATGAATTAGTGTGTGGACTGTATTAAGATTTTAACTGTATTTGTTTGAAATCACCGACCGATAGGGTGAATTAAAGTCGATCAGTAACCGAAATATTTTTATGCGAAAAGAGATAAAAATTTAACACTCGCGATTTGCTCACTTATGGAAAACACTGAATTTACATACCTGGTATGTTTTTTGGTGGAATATGTGTTGTTGGTGATAATGTATGATGGTTTGATGATGAGGATGGTGGTGAGGGGTGATTGGGGAATCTCTTGTGTGCTGCAGTAGAGAACAAAAATCTGCGAATAGCACTAACAACACCGTGTAAATTATCCACTAATCCGTCTCGATTGGATGAAATGTGGGTGGACAACAACAAAATCCAAAGGAACTTATCCGGCTCGACTGGACCAAATGTTTAGGTGATAGCTCAGAAAGGCCGCAGAGAATAATTGTTGTTTGTGGAGATGAGCAATGGTGATACAAACCCGAGTGTTACCGATAAATAAAAGGAGATGAAATAAAACACAAAGGTTTTTAGTTGGTATAATAATAATGGTGTGTAGGGTGATTTATTAGGCGAAAAGTGCTGATGACTTTACCTGGTGTGGGTGAGACGCGTTACAATTCGCGTGTATAAACAAGGATGTTTAGGTGAGAAACCGACTTATAAAAATGTACATACGTCTGTACAGGTGAAGAGATGACTTATAAGTGTTGTGTGTATAAAAACCGAGAGTGAATCAAGGCTGTGGCAATAACTGCTTATTGGAAAGTTCTCACTACGATCCGAACTGAGCGAATACAGTTCCAGGGAGAAATTGCAGAGAAATTCCACTACCAAGAGAGTACTCTCTACGATCCGCGCTGAGCGAACATAGTCTCTGAGAAGATTTGTAGGGCAATGATTGGAAATATCACCCTACGGTCCGCCGTAAGCGAACATAGTTTCTCAGAGGGTTTGTAGAGAACACTTAAGGAAGGGAGGCCTCTCTGCGATCCGAACAAGGCGAATAAAGGCTCCCTGGAGATTTGTAGTGAAAATACCAATAGAGTGTTTCTAACTTAAACAGTAATTGAGGCAGCGAATGCAAGTTGCTTCAACAAAAATCAAAGTGATTCGATAGCAGGTCGTAAAGTGAACTTATTCGAAATTTTGTGTGGGAGGTACCGGATGGAGTGGACAAATATAGTACATATTTGAACCTGATCTATATCTAGTAGATATATTAGGATGTGTAAAGTATGGACCAATTCGGCCACTCCCTTCAAGAGTTACCGTATGAATAAATTTTCCGAACATTTTTGAACTTTTGTGGGGGAGGTACCTGAAGGAGTGGACCGATATGGTTTGTCTTCGAACTTAAACTATGTTTGGGCAAAATATTACGAAGACCAAATTTTGGACCGAATTGGCAGATACGTTCGAGATTTATCTTGAGCTAAAACCACCACACATGGTTACATGGGGTTTTTTGCAACTTTCAGGCTATTTTCTCAGGATGTATGGACTTGCCCCTAATGAAACTTGTACCGTCGTATGGAGGGCAGTGAATACAAGTTGCTAAAACAAAAATTAGAGCGATTCGAGAGATGGCCCTAAACTGAACTTTTCCGAAATTTTGTGTGGGAGGTACCCGAGGGAGTGGGCCGATATAGCCCATCTTCGAACTTAAACTAAGTTTGGCCAAAATATTACGAAAGCCAAAATTTGAACCGAATCGGTTTATCCGTTCGAGAGTTATCGTGCGCTCCAGCCAGACAGACAGACAGACAGACGGACGGACATTGCTCAATCGACTCCAAATTGTCTGAAACACATTTCGTCCAAACATACTTGGGGTCTAAAGCCATTATTTCGATGAGGCACATTTTGCCCGTATGAAAGTGTATATACCCTCGTTAGCATAAATGCTATCATAGCGTATACGTTGCATCCTTGCAAACTCCTATTTCTTAATTCAGGCATTTGTTAGAGAAGTTTTTATAAAGCTAAATATTATTTTGTATCATGGTTATGATCAAGTTTGTATAGTTATTATATTATCTTTCCAATATAAGGAAATCTTCTAATATTTACTGCCTCTTAAATAAAAAAACCTTCACAACCGACATACCTTGCAATTTAAGGTTACTGTAATTCCACATTTAGCAGTGAAAATGTTAGCAATTTTTTTTTGATGGCATTGTGTCTGAAGTTGCTACAACTTAAACCTGCTCGCAAATATTTATGCTAACAGAATCAGCGATCAATCTACTAAACGATTGACTCTCCGACTTGCTAGCTGGCTAAAAACACGACCTGTACTTGTTTGTACAGTTCAAATTACTACAAATCGTAAATTGTCCGACTTATGCTAACTAATAAAATCTAGTGGCAGAAATCCACTATATTTGTGACTAAACTAGTCACAGGGGCCGACTAAAATGTTTGTATGGTTGTTCAACAATTTGTGGTCGGAGGGGTGATGGGCTCGGTTGCATATTGTAATGTTATAAAGTCAAAATAATTACAAGGAAAACCACTGCAGAAGTGCAATAAGCAAGCAGTAACAAGCTGCATTGTTGTTGCCATCAATATTGTTACTTTTGTTGCTGTTATTGTTTTTATTCTCATCGCTACATCGAAATCGAAAGACAAGGTCAATGCATGATAGACTGGTGGCGGCATATTATGCGAGGTAGGCATTCAGCAGCAGCTTGTTTTGCTTGTAAATTCGTGTTTAGTTACAGTTGAAGGTGGTTATAAAGAACGCCAGTTATTTTTACACCTTCAAAGAGGAAGTTTTAACGGGAAATTTTGTAATATATATTTTTTGGTAATATTGTAATATATTTATTATAGCCATATCCAACTGTATGCCTTCTTCTTATGTTTTATTTTGTAATTTTATACACAGAATTCTGTAAATTATATTTACAAAAATTTCTGTATTTTTTGCTTATGAGGATCTCTCCGTAGTGGTCTTAACCATGTCCGATTAAAAAACTTGATTTGTTTCTTTACGGCAAACAAAATCACGTTTGATTTTATTTAAGTTTCTTGCTTTTGGCAAATTCTTATTTTTGGCGGATTTTTTGAAAACACTTGGCATTTGTTTGACAAGAGGGTCAGAAGGAGGTTTTATGTTGCGCAATGAAGGCCTTGAAATGACTTCTTTTTATTTTCAGAATTAAATGTTGATTAAAAACGTTCGCTGTTAGTTGTCAATGTTCAAACTGGTCTTATTGAATATGTGCGAAAATTGAATAAGAAGGCGGCGTGCTGTCCAAATTTTCCATGGATGTTCTTAAGTTCATTACTCCTGTTAGGTTGTTTTTATACAGTCACATGATGAGTGTATTTAGATGTCGGCAAAGAATATTTTTCTAGGATTAGTTGTCCAAGATTATTTTAAAACTTTTCTTTAAGGTAATACATTTTACACACCATAACAAATCAACGAATTAAAAAAAAAATATTTAACAAATTCACGATTTAAAAAAAAATCTTTAAAAAATTCCAACATTTTTAAAGAATCCACGATTTTTAAATACAAATACATTTTTGAAAAATCTTCTTAAAAATACATGCGATTAAAAAAAAAATCATTTTAAAAAAATATTATTTAAAAAATCCACGATTTTTGAAAAAATATTATTTAAAAAATCCACGATTTTTGAAAAAATATTATTTAAAAAATCCACGATTTTTGAAAAAATATTATTTAAAAAATCCACGATTTTTGAAAAAATATTATTTAAAAAATCCACGATTTTTGAAAAAATATTATTTAAAAAATCCACGATTTTTGAAAAAATATTATTTAAAAAATCCACGATTTTTGAAAAAATATTATTTAAAAAATCCACGATTTTTGAAAAAATATTATTTAAAAAATCCACGATTTTTGAAAAAATATTATTTAAAAAATCGACGATTTTTGAAAAAATATTATTTAAAAAATCGAAGATTTTTGAAAAAATATTATTTAAAAAATCGAAGATTTTTGAAAAAATATTATTTAAAAAATCCACGATTTTTGAAAAAATATTATTTAAAAAATCCACGATTTTTGAAAAAATATTATTTAAAAAATCCACGATTTTTGAAAAAATATTATTTAAAAAATCCACGATTTTTGAAAAAATATTATTTAAAAAATCGACGATTTTTGAAAAAATATTATTTAAAAAATCCACGATTTTTGAAAAAATATTATTTAAAAAATCCACGATTTTTGAAAAAATATTATTTAAAAAATCCACGATTTTTGAAAAAATATTATTTAAAAAATCCACGATTTTTGAAAAAAATATTATTTAAAAAATCCACGATTTTTGAAAAAATATTATTTAAAAAATCCACGATTTTTGAAAAATATTATTTAAAAAATCCACGATTTTTGAAAAAATGTTAATTAAAAAAGACACAGAAAAATATTAAAAAAAAAAAAATTTGAAAAAATATTTACAAAATCCGCGAATTTTGAAAGAAAAAAATATTTTAATTTATTTAAATGTTTATTATAATAACAAATTATAATAATTTTATAATTACAAAGCAATAGCGTTTGAAAAAATAATATTTTAAAAAAAATCCACGATTTTTGAAAAAATAATATTTTAAAAAAAATCCACGATTTTTGAAAAAATAATATTTAAAAAAATCCACGATTTTTGAAAAAATAATATTTAAAAAATTCCACGATTTTTGAAAAAAAAATATTATTTAAAAAATTCCACGATTTTTGAAAAAAAAAAAATATTATTTAAAAAACTCCACGATTTTTGAAAAAATATTATTTAAAAAATTCCACGATTTTTGAAAAAACATTATTTAGAGAATTCCACGATTTTGAAAAAAATATTATTTAAAAAATCCTACGATTTTTGAAAAAATATTATTTAAAAAATTCCACGATTTTTGGAAAAATATTATTTAAAAAATCCACGATTTAAAAAAAAAATATTTAAAAAAAATCCACGATAATTGAAAAATATTCTTTAAAAAAATCCGCGTCAAAAAAAATATTCTTTAAAAACTACATGATTTTTGAAAAACAAAAAAATATTCTTTAAAATTAAAAATAATATAAAAAATATTGTTTAAAAATAAATATTGACTAAAACGTATTTCTATATTTTTTTTTTCATTACTCTCTTATGTCATGTTGTTGCATCAACATTCTTGTACTTTATATCTAAATATTATCATCTCTGATGAGCGTTAAAATTTGCCTTATTTATTTCCTCTTCAATTTATCAAATTAAATACTAATCCCTTTTAATTAGATGCAATATTTGACAAATATTTCTCCGTATGAACATTATCAAGTGATATATTGTTAAAACAAGATAAACATCCAATTAACATAATTATATAATTGTTGTTATACAATATTTTACTGTTATAAATATACATATCTGAATATAGGTTTTCAATTTTCCAAATTCAAATTCAATCAATGAAAATGAATCATTTTCTAACTAAAAACATACAAATACAAAATATCAATTTACACAAAAGCAGCAGCAGCAACAACAACAGAAACGTCGAACATGGAGAAGATGGAAACGAAGCTTTTAAATATTATTTATTTTTAATTTAATTTCAAATAAAATAAAATTATCGAATATTTATGCAAACTGTAAATTAATTATTGTAGTGATGGCGCTGACGATGATGATGATGAGGCTGCTGAGGGTGTCAGACGAGCATTTCCATAGAAAATGTTTAGCAAATGAATGAACAAGTGAATGCTCATCTATCACTTTGAGTGCGTGCGTGTGTTTGTGTTTCTATGCGTTTGATATGCATCAAATACCGGTAACTATTTACATATTTATTTTCAATTGATGTTGCTAATTCAATTTTAATTTATTACATTCTATTGAAATGTTTTTACACTCGAGAGAAAAAATCAGACAGAAATTGGGATGAGAAATTATATAAAATTAGGAAGCCCTAAACATTAAACCTTTTAAAAATTTATTCAAAATTATAAGAATTTTGTTCAAAATAAATACAGCACTATATAAATTTGTTTGTCTCTAAATGGAGGAGGGTATTTGTATTCCATAAGACCGATATGCAATATAAAGAAAATTATATTAAAAATTATTATTTTTCCTAAATTGTATATAATTTTTTCTTCGGCTTCTTCCAATTTGTGACACTTATTTTAATTTCATAGAAAAATTCAATTTTTAACATTGCCAGAGTAAATAGCGTTTTTGAATGCACACATAAACATGGTGGCCAACACGCCATCTCTACCAATACTATTAACAGCATTACCAAACACAGTAAACATCAAGAACAACAACGACAACAACCACCAACAATAATGAGCAGCAACTCAAAACTAAACAAAAATCTATGTCAAATGCATACAAATTAATTTTAGCGATTTTAATGCACGATTGAATTTATTTACACATCGCTGGATGGATGGACGGACGAACGGACAGTCGAACAAATTTGTATCTCCTCACTCTCTCTTTTTTTGGATTAGACACATTAGAATTATATATTTAATGATATATAAATAAAAATATGTATGTTAAAAATCACACCAGAAACACCCAACTGCTGCTCAATACATTCAAAATAATATCATAAAAATGAATTAGTTTAATTTGAATTTTAGAAAAAAAGAAATTTACAGGACAATTGTCGTGGATTTCTTAAAAAAAATTTTTATTAGTCATAGATTTTTCAGAAAATATTTTCTCAATCAATGTGGATTTTTTAAAATATATTTTCTCAACCATAGCGGATTTTTCAAAAAATATTATTTTCAATAATCGTGGATTTTTTCAAAAATATTTTTCGATAATCGTGCTTTTTTCAAATTAGTTTTTCACTAATCGTGGATCTTTTAATTAAAAAAAATATTTTTTCAATCCACGTGGACTTTTTAAAACATTTTTTACTAATCGTGGATTTTATTAAAAACATTTTTGATTAATTGTGGATTTTTTAAAAATATTTTTTTAATCAACGTGGATTTTTTAAAAAACATTCCACTATCAACCTGGATTTTTTAAAAAACATTTTTTCCATCAACGTGGATTTTAAAAAAAAAAATATTTTTCAATCAATGTTGATTTTCTTAAAAAAATATTTTTCCATCAACGTGGATTTTAAAAAAAAAAAATATTTTTTTCAATAATCGTGGATTTTTTAAAAAATATTTTTTCAATCCTCATGGATTTTTTAAAAAAAATATTTGTTTAATAAACGTGGATTTTTTTAAAAATATTTTTTCAATAAAGAAATTTAATTGAAAAAATATTTTTAAAAAAATCCACGTTTATTAAACAAATATTTTTTTTAAAAAATCCATGAGGATTGAAAAAATATTTTTTAAAAAATCCACGATTATTGAAAAAAATATTTTTTTTTTTTAAAATCCACGTTGATGGAAAAATATTTTTTTAAGAAAATCAACATTGATTGAAAAATATTTTTTTTTTTAAAATCCACGTTGATGGAAAAAATGTTTTTTAAAAAATCCATATTATTTTTAAAAAAATCCACGTTTATTAAACAAATATTTTTTTTAAAAAATCCATGAGGATTGAAAAAATATTTTTTAAAAAATCCACGATTATTGAAAAAAATATTTTTTTTTTTTAAAATCCACGTTGATGGAAAAATATTTTTTTAAGAAAATCAACATTGATTGAAAAATATTTTTTTTTTTAAAATCCACGTTGATGGAAAAAATGTTTTTTAAAAAATCCAGGTTGATAGTGGAATGTTTTTTAAAAAATCCACGTTGATTAAAAAAATATTTTTAAAAAATCCACAATTAATCAAAAATGTTTTTAATAAAATCCACGATTAGTAAAAAATGTTTTAAAAAGTCCACGTGGATTGAAAAAATATTTTTTTTAATTAAAAGATCCACGATTAGTGAAAAACTAATTTGAAAAAAGCACGATTATCGAAAAATATTTTTGAAAAAATCCACGATTATTGAAAATAATATTTTTTGAAAAATCCGCTATGGTTGAGAAAATATATTTTAAAAAATCCACATTGATTGAGAAAATATTTTCTGAAAAATCTATGACTAATAAAAATTTTTTTTAAGAAATCCACGACAATTGTCCTGTAAATTTCTTTTTGTTGAAAAATATTTTTTTAATAATCGTGGATTTTTTTAAAAATAATTTTTCAATCAACGTGGATTTTTTAAAAATTATTCCACCATCATTAAAAAAAAACATCATCAATCAACGTTGATTTCTTTAAAATTTTTTTTTTTCAATAATCGTTAAAGAATATCGTGGATTTTTTAAAAAATATTTGTTCAATAATCGTGGATTTTTTAAAAAATATTTGTTCAATAATCGTGGATTTTTTAAAAAATATTTTTTCAATAATCGTGGATTTTTTAAAAAATATTTTTTCAATAATCTTGGATTTTTTAAAAAATATTTTTTCAATAATCGTGGATTTTTTAAAAAATATTTTTTCAATAATCGTGGATTTTTTAAAAAATATTTTTTCAATAATCGTGGATTTTTTAAAAAATATTTTTTCAATAATCGTGGATTTTTTAAAAAATATTTTTTCAATAATCGTGGATTTTTTAAAAAATATTTTTTCAATAATCGTGGATTTTTTAAAAAATATTTTTTCAATAATCGTGGATTTTTTAAGAAATATTTTTTCAATAATCGTGGATTTTTTAAAAAATATTTTTTCAATAATCGTGGATTTTTTAAAAAAATATTTTTTCAATAATCGTCGATTTTTTAAAAAATATTTTTTCAATAATCGTGGATTTTTTAAAAAATATTTTTTCAATAATCGTGGATTTTTTAAAAAATATTTTTTCAATAATCGTGGATTTTTTAAAAAATATTTTTTCAATAATCGTGGATTTTTTAAAAAATATTTTTTCAATAATCGTGGATTTTTTAAAAAATATTTTTTCAATAATCGTGGATTTTTTAAAAAATATTTTTTCAATAATCGTGGATTTTTTAAAAAATATTTTTTCAATAATCGTGGATTTTTTAAAAAATATTTTTTCAATAATCGTGGATTTTTTAAAAAATATTTTTTCAATAATCGTGGATTTTTTAAAAAATATTTTTTCAATAATCGTGGATTTTTTAAAAAATATTTTTTCAATAATCGTGGATTTTTTAAAAAATATTTTTTCACTAATCGTGGATTTTTTAAAAAATATTTTTTCAATAATCGTGGATTTTTTAAAAAATATTTTTTCAATAATCGTGGATTTTTTAAAAAATATTTTTTCAATAATCGTGGATTTTTTAAAAAATATTTTTTCAATAATCGTGGATTTTTTAAAAAATATTTTTTCAATAATCGTGGATTTTTTAAAAAATATTTTTTCAATAATCGTGGATTTTTTAAAAAATATTTTTTCAATAATCGTGGATTTTTTAAAAAATATTTTTTCAATAATCGTGGATTTTTTAAAAAATATTTTTTCAATAATCGTGGATTTTTTAAAAAATATTTTTTCAATAATCGTGGATTTTTTAAAAAATATTTTTTCAATAATCGTGGATTTTTTAAAAAATATTTTTTCAATAATCGTGGATTTTTTAAAAAATATTTTTTCAATAATCGTGGATTTTTTAAAAAATATTTTTTCAATAATCGTGGATTTTTTAAAAAATATTTTTTCAATAATCGTGGATTTTTTAAAAAATATTTTTTCAATAATCGTGGATTTTTTAAAAAATATTTTTTCAATAATCGTGGATTTTTTAAAAAATATTTTTTCAATAATCGTGGATTTTTTAAAAAATATTTTTTCAATAATAGTGGATTTTTTAAAAAAATATTTTTTCAATAATCGTGGATTTTTTAAAAAATATTTTTTCAATAATCGTGGATTTTTTAAAAAATATTTTTTCAATAATCGTGGATTTTTTAAAAAATATTTTTTCAATAATCGTGGATTTTTTAAAAAATATTTTTTCAATAATCGTGGATTTTTTAAAAAATATTTTTTCAATAATCGTGGATTTTTTAAAAAATATTTTTTCAATAATCGTGGATTTTTTAAAAAATATTTTTTCAATAATCGTGGATTTTTTAAAAAATATTTTTCAATAATCGTGGATTTTTTAAAAAATATTTTTTTAATAATCGTGGATTTTTTAAAAAATATTTTTTCAATAATCGTGGATTTTTTAAAAAATATTTTTTCAATAATCGTGGATTTTTTAAAAAATATTTTTTCAATAATCGTGGATTTTTTAAAAAATATTTTTTCAATAATCGTGGATTTTTTAAAAAATATTTTTTCAATAATCGTGGATTTTTTAAAAAATATTTTTTCAATAATCGTGGATTTTTTAAAAAATATTTTTTCAATAATCGTGGATTTTTTAAAAAATATTTTTTCAATAATCGTGGATTTTTTAAAAAATATTTTTTCAATAATCGTGGATTTTTTAAAAAATATTTTTTCAATAATCGTGGATTTTTTAAAAAATATTTTTTTCAATAATCGTGGATTTTTCAAAAATATTTTTCGATAATCGTGCTTGTTTGAAACTAGTCTTTCACTGAACGTGGATATTTTAATTAAAAAAAATATTTTTTTCAATCCACGTGGAATTTTTAAAAATATTTTTTTCAAAAACCGTGGATTTTTCAAAAACATTTTTTGAATAATTATGGATTTTTTAAAAATACTTTTTCAATCAACGTGGATTTTTTAAAAAATATTTTTCCAACAAAGTGGATTTTTTTAAACAAATTATTTTTCAATTAACGTTGATTTTTTTTAAATACTTTTTTTCAATAATCGTAGAGCTTTTAAAGAATATTATTTCAATAATCGTGGATTTTTTAAAAAATATTTTTTCAATAATCGTGGATTTTTTAAAAAATATTTTTTCAATAATCGTGGATTTTTTTAAAAACTATTTTTTCAATAATCGTGGATTTTTTAAAAAATATTTTTTCAATAAACGTGGATTTTTTAAAAAATATTTTTTCAATAATCGTGGATTTTTCAAAAAATATTTTTTCAATAATCGTGGATTTTTTAAAAAATATTTTTTCAATAATCGTGGATTTTTTAAAAAATATTTTTTCAATAATCGTGGATTTTTTAAAAAATATTTTTTTCAAAAATCGTAGATTTTTTAAAAAATATTTTTTTCAAAAATCGTAGATTCTTTAAAAAATATTTTTTTCAAAAATCGTGGATATTTTGAAAAATATCTTTTCAATAATCGTGGATTTTTTAAAAGATATTTTTTCAATAATCGTGGATTTTTTTTAAAAATATTTTTTCAATAATCGTGGATTTTTTAAAAAATATTTTTTCAATAATCGCGGATTTTTTAAAAAATATATTTCCAAATTCTTGGGTTCTTAAAAAAAATATTTTTTAAATAATCTTTGATTTGTAAAAAAATAGTTTTCAATAATCGTGGATTTTTTAAAATAATTTTTCAATAAAAAATATTTTTCAATAAAAATATTTTTTTCAATCAACTTTGATATTTTTTTTTAATTATTTTTTTCAATAATAGTAGTGTTGTAGTGGATTTTTTAAAAAATATTTTTTCAATAATAATTGTGTAGTAGTGGATTTTTTAAAAACATAGTTTTTAATAAACGTGGGTTTTTTCTAAATATTTTTTAATAAACGTGTTTTTTTTTAAATATTTTTTCAATAATCGTGGATTTGCTGAAAAATATTTTTTTAACTAGTGGATCTTTTTTAAAATTATTCTTTCAAAATCTTGGTATAAAAAAAATAATTCAATAATCGTGCATTCTAAAAAAAATCAATAATCTTGGATTTTTTAAAAAATATTATTTCAATAATCATGGATTTTTTAAAAATTATTTTTTTAATAAACATGGATTTTTTTAAAAATATTTTTTAATTAATCTTGGATTTGTAAAAAAATATCTTTTCAATAATCGAGGATTTTTTTAAAAAATTTTCGAATAATCCTGGATTTTTTTAAAAAATATTTTTTCAATAATCCTAGAGTGTTTAAAAAATATTTGGATTTTTTGGACAAATATTTTTTCAAAAATAGTGGATTTGTAAAAAAATATTTTTTTGTTTAATCTTGGATTTGTAAAAAATGTGTTTTCAATAATCCTGGATTTTTTAAACAATATTTTTTTTTTAATAATCTTGATTTTTTTTGAAAAATATTTGTTCAATAATCGTGGATTTTTTAAAAAATAATTTTTTAATAATAGTTTTTTTTTTCTAAAATAATTTTTTCAATAATCGTGGATTTAAAAAAATCAATAATCGTGCATTGGTAAAAAAATCAATAATGTAGGATATTTTAAAAAATATTTTTCAATAATCACGAATTTTTTAAAAAAATATTATTTCAATAATCACGAATTTTTTAAAAAAATATTATTTCAATAATCGTGAATTTTTTTCAACAATATTTTTACAATAATCTTGAATTTCTTTTAAATATTTTTTTAATAATCGTGGATTTTTTAAAAAATATTTTTCAATAATCGTGGATTTTTTCAGAAATATTTTTCAAAAATCGTGGATTTTTTAAAAAATATTTTTCAATAATCGTGGATTTTTTTCAGAAATATTTTTCAATAATCGTGGATTTTTTAAAAAATATTTTTCAATAATCGTGGATTTTATTCAAAAATATTTTTCAATAATCGTGGATTTTATTCAAAAATATTTTTCAATAATCGTGGATTTTATTCAAAAATATTTTTCAATAATCGTGGATTTTATTCAAAAATATTTTCAATAGTCATGAATTTGTACATCCCCTACAAAAAAACAAAATTTCCCATACTTGTAGTTTAAGTCCTTTCGATTTTGATTTCGTGAGCAACTTCATGTTTCCACGAGCTGTAAGAATCCTATCGGGTCGACCTAAAATGGCTGGCTGGCATGAAAAGTATCGAAGAGAATGTCTCAAAAAATTCCGAACCAATTTTCACAAATTGTTGTAGGATTCGCTTTTTAGTCACAACAATGAACTGCTAATTTTTTTTCGTCCATTGGACCTTAATTGCGGCCTTTAGAGACTTTTGGTGACAATGTTTTGGATCAAATGAAAACATAAGATGTAAGAACTCAAAAAAAAATTTTGGTCACTTTATCTTTCGGAGCATTTTTATACCCTCAGCAATTATGCTAGCTAACGAGGGTATATAAACTTTCATTCGGGCAAAATGTGCCTCATCTAAATAATTGTTTAAGACCCCTAGTATGTTTGGACGAAATCCGTTTCAGACAATTTGGAGTCGATTGAGCAATGTCCGCCCGTCTGACTGTCTGTTTATTTCCATTCAACAAAGACTAAAAGGCAAAGGGCAACCTAGTTCGAATTTGCCTCTGCCATTCTTTATTCTTTTACTTCAGCAAGAATTCCAAGCAGATTATTTTCCAATGCCTTTATACTCACGGGGTTGTCGATAACCTCCAATTAAATAGCTTCACATACCTGAAAATATAAAGAAGAAATATATTTTAATAAATTTATTTTAAAACCATGAGCGTAAAAGATTGGAAAGCATAATTACGCTCTTGTCTCACGATGACTTATATATTTCTTACTTTAGAATCTTATATGAGCATGCCAGAATGGAAAGGAAGAGGAGACTCATATCCAAAAGAAAGAGTCCATCTCAAAATCTTTTTTTAAAAATACAGAATCTTATCCCAACTCTACTAAGTCAGGACTTCAAGGCCGCAGCATAGTGCTGAATATATGTTCTCAATATTTCAGACTTGTAAAAATTTCTTAACGTTAGATCAGAAGCAATTCCCGTGTTAGATAATAAAAATAATAAAATTCTAGGATGTCTAAGGTCATACTAACTTATCCAATTTGTTTGCAATTAGTTTTCCTTTACCTTATATTGCCTATTAAAGTATTTATAAAGAGTTTCAAAATTACTTCACTTCAATCACTTATGACTTAAATATGCAATTTCATTCCTTAATGTTAAATCTACTCCAAACATGGAAAAAAACTTAATAATCCGACATTTTATTAACTGCCTATCTGTCTTTGTGGTCTGTATATTTGTGGTTTTCTTGATCTCATTTTGTGTTGTGTTCTAAGTTTTTACTTGTCTCTCACTCACTGTTGGATTACAAACAAACTCATTTAAGCTGTTTGTTTTTCGGATAATTCAGATTTCAAATTTCACAGCCATTCAATTAAACATAAATTTCAACTAATTACACATGTTTTGGGGCCAAGGATTCCTCCTCCACCTTCTTCTTCTGCTTCTCCTCCATTTGCTTGTAATGCGAACTAAAGTGTTTGTTTTTGTATGCGATGAGATTAATGACAGGCACATAGTGAAGTTATTTAGCTGTAGTAATAGCCATCTATAGATGAATGTATGTATGTTTGTGTGTGTGTTTGTTCATGTATTGTATTCATGTATCAATGTGTTACTGAGAATTTTATGCAAATCGATATATACGACAAAGTGTTCGCTGATGAGTAAAAGCCCGCACACATACACAAACACACACATGCAAATGCATACACCATTCATTCATCGGCTAGCCTAGTCACAAGAAGGAAGTAATTTTGCTAATTAGTTTTGAAGCAACAACGACAACAAAAAAAAAACAAGCGACATATTCAAATTACAGAGAAAATTACAAATAGTTTTACACACAAAAACACGCGCACATCCACACACACATTCGGAGACACAACATAGGAAAATTAATTAACATTAGATGTATTTTATTTAGACAATATTTTGGAAAATCTGCAAATATTAGTCGGAATTCGATTTTTTGTTTAAATTCGAATCCGAACGAAGTCCTCGGAATGGTCGATTTATAAGGCCTTTTAGGCGGCGAGCGTAGAAAGAAGTTCAAGTTTATTAAAAAATATTTTTCCAATCACCGTGAATTTAAACAAAAAAATAAATAAACGTTAATTTTTTAAAAAATGTTGTTTCAATCAACGTAGGTTTTTTAAAAAATATCAATCAACGTGGATTTTTTAAAAATATTGTTTCAATCAACATGCATTTTTCAAAGGATATTCTTGCAATCTACGTGGATTTTTTTTAAAAAAAATATTATTTCAATCAACGTGAATTAAAAAAAATATATTTTTTTTCAAGCAACGTGGATTTTTTAAGCATTGTTTTTCAATTAACTTGGATATTAAAACAATTTTTTTCAATCAACGTGGATTTTTTAAACAATATTTTTTTAATAAACGTGGATTTTTTAAACAATATTTTTCAAGCAACGTGGATTTTTTTAAAAAATGCTTTTCAATCAACGTAGATTTTTTAAACAATGTTTTTTCAATCAACGTGGATTTTTCAAACAATGTTTTTTAAATCAACGTGGATTTTTTAAACAATGTTTTTTCAATCAACGTGGATTTTTTTCAGTCAACGTTAATTTTTTAAAAAACGTTTTTTCAATCAACGAAAATCAATCAACGTGGATTTTTTAAAAATATTGTTTCAATCAACATGCATTTTTAAAAGGATATTCTTGCAATCTACGTGGATTTTTTTTAAAAAAAATATTATTTCAATCAACGTGAATTAAAAAAAAATATATATTTTTTTTCAATCAACGTGGATTTTTTAAACAATATTTTTTTAATAAACGTGGATTTTTTAAACAATATTTTTCAAGCAACGTGGATTTTTTAAACAATGCTTTTCAATCAACGTAGATTTTTTAAACAATGTTTTTTCAATCAACGTGGATTTTTCAAACAATGTTTTTTCAATCAACGTGGATTTTTTAAACAATGTTTTTTCAATCAACGTGGATTTTTCATACAATGTTTTTTAAATCAACGTGGATTTTTTAAACAATGTTTTTTCAATCAACGTGGATTTTTTAAACAATGTTTTTTCAATCAACGTGGATTTTTTTCAGTCAACGTGGATTTTTTAAACAATTTTTTTCAGTCAACGTGGATTTTTTAAACAATTTTTTTTCAATCAACGTGGATTTTTTAAACAATAATTTTTCAATCAACGTGGATTTTTAAACAATAATTTTTCAATCAACGTGGATTTTTTAAACAATATTTTTTCAATCAACGTGAATTTTTGTAAACATTAATTTTTCAATCAACGTGAATTTTTGTAAACATTAATTTTTCAATCAACGTGGATTTTTTAAAAAATATTTTTTCAATAATCGTAGATTTTTTAAACAATATTTTTCAATAATCGTGGATTTTTTAAAAAATATTTTTTTAATAATCGTAGATTTTTTAAACAATATTTTTCAATAATAATCTTGGATTTTTTAAACAATGGTTTTCAATAATCGTGAATTGTTTAACAATATTTTTCAATAATCGTGATTTTTTTAAATAATGTGTTTTCAATAATATTGGATTTTTTTCAATAATCGTAGATATTTTAAAAAATTTTTTAAATAATTGCGAATTTTTTTAAATATTTTTCAAAAATCTAGTATTTTATTACACATTTTTCCAATAATCGTGGGCTTTAAACAATATTTTCTAATAATCGTGGATTTTTAAAAAATATTTTAAACATTATTTTTTTTTTTAAATATGGTTTCAATAATCATTAATTGTTTAAACAATATTTTTCAATAATCGTGGATTTAAAAAAAATATTTTGTCAATAATAGTGGATTTTTAAAAAAATACGTTTTCAATAATCGTGGATTTTTCAAGCAATATTTTTCAATAATCGTGAATTTTTTAACAATATTTTTTTAAAAATCGTGGTTTTTTTAAAATAAAAATGTTTTCAATAATATTGATTTTTTTTTTCAATAATCGTGGATTTTTAATTTCGTTGATTTCTTTAAATATTTTTCCAATAATCGTGGATTTTTTAAAAATATTATAAACATTTTTTTTTAAATATGTTTTCAATAATAGTGGATATTTAAAAAAATTTTTTCGTGGATTTTTCAAACAATATTTTTCAATAATCGTGAATTTTTTAACAATATTTTTTTAAAAATCGTGATTTTTTAAAAAAAAAAAATGTTTTCAATAATATTGAATTTTTTTTTTTCAATAATCGTGGATTTTTAATTTCGTTGATTTCTTTAAATATTTTTTCAATAATCGTGGATTTTTTTAAACAATATTTTCAATAATCGTGATTTTTTTAAAAAAAAATATTTTTCGAATAATCGTGGTTTTTTAATTAATATTATTCAATAATCATGGGTATTTTAAACAAAATTTTTTAATAATCGTGGATGTTTTAACAATATTTTTCAATAATCGTGGATATTTTTTAATATTTTATTTTCAAAAATTGTAGATTTTTTCAAATATGTTTTTTTAATAATCGGGGAATTTTTAAATATTTTTTCAATAATCGTGGATTTTTTAAAAAATATTTTCAATATTCGTGGATTTTTTAACAATATATTTCAAGAATTGCTGTCAATAATAGTGAATTTTTGAAAAAATACGTCTTCAATAATCGTGGATTTTTTAACAATATTTTTTAATAATCGTGAATTTTTAAGAAATATGTTTTCAATAATATTGGATTTTTTTCAATAATCATGGATTTAAATTTTGTAGAATTATTTAAATATTTTTTCAATAATCGTTGATTTCTTTAAATATTTTTCCAATAATCGTGGATTTTTAAAAAATATTATAAACATTATGTTTTTAAATATGTTTTCAATAATCGAGGATTTTGAAAAAATATATTCATTTTCAATAATAGTGGATTTTTGAAAAAATATTTTTTCAGTAATCTTGAATTTTTTAAACAATATTTTTCAATAATCGTGGATTTTTTAACAATATTTTTTCAATAATTGTAGATTTTTTTAATATTTTTTTTTTCAATAATTATAGATTTTTTTTAAATATTGTTTTCGAAAATTGTAGATTTTTTTAAATATTTTTTAATAATCGGGGATTTTTTAAAGATATTTTCAATAATCGTGGATTTTCAAACAAATATTTTTTTCAATAATCGTGGATTTTTAAAAAATATATTTTCAATAATCGTGGATTTTTAAAAAATATTTTTTCAATAATCGTGGATTTAAAAAAAAAATATTTTTTCAATAATCGTGGATTTAAAAAAAAATATTTTGTCAATAATAGTGGATTTTTGAAAAAATGCGTTTTCAATAATCGTGGATTTTTCCAACAATATTTTTCAATAATCGTGCATTTTTAACAATATTTTTTTAAAAATCGTGATTTTTTTAAGAAATATGTTTTCAATAATATTGGATTTTTTTTCAATAATCGTGGATTTTTAATTTTTTTTAAATAATTGTGGAATTATTTAAATATTTTTTCAATAATCGTTGATTTCTTTAAATAATTTTCCAATAATCGTGGATTTTTTAAAAATATTATAAACATTATTTTTTTTAAATATATTTTCAATAATAGTGGATTTTTAAAAAAGTATACATATATATTTTCAATAATAGTGGATTTTTGAAAAAATATTTTTTCAATAATCGTGGATTTTTTTAAACAATATTTTCAATAATCGTGATTTTTTTAAAAAAATATTTTTCGAATAATCGTGGTTTTTAATTAATATTATTCAATAATCATGGGTATTTTAAACAAAATTTTTCAATAATCGTGGATGTTTTAACAATATTTTTCAATAATCGTGGATATTTTTTAATATTTTATTTTCAAAAATTTTAGATTTTTTCAAATATGTTTTTTTAATAATCGGGGAATTTTTAAATATTTGTTCAATAATCGTGGATGTTTTAAAAAATATTTTCAATATTCGTGGATTTTTTAACAATATATTTCGAGAATTGCTGTCAATAATAGTGGATATATTTCAAGAATTGCTGTCAATAATAGTGGATTTTTGAAAAAATACGTCTTCAATAATCGTGGATTTTTTAACAATATTTTTTAATAATCGTGAATTTTTAAGAAATATGTTTTCAATAATATTGGATTTTTTCAATAATCATGGATTTAAATTTTGTGGAATTATTTAAATATTTTTTCAATAATCGTTGATTTCTTTAAATATTTTTCCAATAATCGTGGATTTTTAAAAAATATTATAAACATTATGTTTTTAAATATGTTTTCAATAATCGAGGATTTTGAAAAAATATATTCATTTTCAATAATAGTGGATTTTTGAAAAAATATTTTTTCAGTAATCTTGAATTTTTTAAACAATATTTTTCAATAATCGTGGATTTTTTAACAATATTTTTCAATAATCGTGGATTTTTTAACAATATTTTTCAATAATCATGGATTTTTTAACAATATTTTTCAATAATCATGGATTTTTTAACAACATTTTTCAACAATCATGGATTTTTTAAAATATTTTTTCAATAATTGCAGATTTTTTTCAATTTTTTTTTTTTAAATATCTTTTTACAATCGAGGGTTTTTAAAATATTTGTTCAATAATCGTGGATTTTTAAAAAATATTTTTTACTAATCGTGGATTTTTAAAAAATATTTTTTACTAATAGTGGATTTTTAAAAAATATTTTTTCAATAATCGTGGATTTTTTAAACAATTTTTTCAATACTCGTCGATTTTTTTAACAATATATTTAAAAATTGTGGATTTTTTTTAAATATTTTTTTCAATAATTGTGGATTTTTTTAAATGTTTATTTTTCAATAATTGAAGATTTTTAAAAAATATTTTTTAATGATAGTGGATTTTTAATAAAATTTTTTTCAATAATCTTGGATTTTTTAAAAAAATATTTTTTTAATAACCCTGGATTTCTTTAAAAATAGTTTTTCAAAAATCTTGGATATTAAAAAAATATTTTTTCAAGTAGCTGCGGATTTTTGTCTGAAAATATTTTTTTCAACCAACGTGTTTTTTTATTTTTTTTTTAAATAATTTTTCAACCTACTTGTATTTTTTTTGAAAAATTTTTTTTAGTCTACATTGATTTAAAAAAAAAATTCAATATTCGTAGATTTTTAAAAAAATATATTTTTTAACATTCGTAAATGTTTTTAAATAAAAATAAAAAAAATATTTTTGCAATATTCGTAGATTTTTAAAAATAATATTTAAAAAAGTATTGTTTTAAACAACAAATTGTTGAATTTTGGAATGAAAAATTACTTATCATATAAAACCACTCGTATACACCGTGTATGTATCAATAAGTTCTATTATGTATGTGTGTGTGGGTGTATGCGGCGACTGTCTGTCCCTCTTCCATAAAATCATGTCATTTGGTGTTAATTTACATATTACATTTCCCTTTTGGCTGGAGTCAAATTTCAAACATGTCTCACTAATTTGCATTTATTGGAAGGCAGCAGCAAAATGCAGAAAACAATGGCAACAACAAAAAAAGACCAATAAGGGAGAGATGGAATAGCAGTAGGTGCGGCAAGGCAAAAGGGCAGGAGGCTTATTAAAAACAAAAGAATCGAGAATCTTAAGATGTCAATTAACATTCAGCTAACAGAAACGGCAAACGTTGCAAAAATTTCTACACATTTTAATGGGATGTGTGAGGAAAAAGATTGGCCAAGGAGGTGAGGATACTTCGCCAAGTACCAATTGAAAATGCATACTTACATATTTGCAAGTGACAGCTAATCAGGGTATGCTTTTTTACAACACGCAAAACAATGCATAGACAGGGGGAGAAAATTCAAACTAATTTGAGAGGAATTTTAAATAGTTACAATGCACCAAAAGAAGAAAACACACACACACAACACCAACATCAAGTAAAATGACACCTATATAATAATATTATTATAGATGATAAATATTCGTACATATTTGGAAAAAATACTAACGAGAAACAGACAGACAGACAGTCGGACAGACAAACAAATAGAGTCTATTTAATGATAATGTCACTAAATAAATAAATATAAATTCAATGGAACATTTACATTTACAACTAAATTAAAATAAATAATTTTATGCACAACGGATGTTGTTGTTACGTACGTAGATACGTACGATTGTTTATGTGTTTGTTTGTCTATTTGTAGAACATGGGAGACAACAATGGGGATGGTAATGGATAATATATAAATATAGATAAACATCAATACAAATATTTTATTTTAATAACTATATATGTATATGCATTTGTATGTATGTAGGCGTGTATACATATGTTTACATTATATTTATTCATTTTTATTAAATTGTAAAAAAAATTGTATTCTTCAAATTAAGTATCACAAACAAATTGAAAAATAGAATAATTGCAAATGATATAACTACGTGTATGTATATGGACGTGTTATATAAACTATTGGCAATAGTTGTGTCATATGCAAAACGCACTTACATGTGTATATGGCAATGCAAAATCCATATATTTATATAATTTCTCAATTAGCAATGCAACACAACTTTTTTTGTGAATTTTAAAATTCAGATGTAACAGAAGAACAAACAAGTGACTAGGTTAAAAACTAGCGGGGACAAAAATTTTTTTCTAAAAAAAAAAACCTTTTTATATTGTAAAAAAAAATATTTTTCAATCAACATGGATTTTTACGAATATTTTTTCAATCAACGTTGACCAACGTTTATGGAAAAAATATTTTCTAAAAAATCCAAGGTTATTGTAAAACTATTTTCAATATTTTCCAATCAATAATACTTGCCAAAACTAGAGTGGACTAAAAAAATACAAAATATTTTCTAAAAACCCTTTATATTGAAAAAATAATTTTTCAATCAACATAGATATTTTAAGGATAATTTTCAATCAACGTTTACTAAAAAATATTTCACATCTTTGTGTTTATTTCAGCTTTAGTCCATATTTTGTTGTATTCAAGTATTTGAATAACAACAAAATGTTTTACAGTGGATATGAAATTGATTAGTTGCGGGCGGAGGGTCGGGAATACTATAGTTTCAGTTGTCACCAAACAACTTCATCAGTTCCCTTTTCCGCCGACTCTGTATCGATAAACAGGTCAATAAGCCCATCCAGCAAATTAAACAAAATGAGAAATTTGCTATATGGCCCTAAAACTGATTACCCTACAATTTGAGTCGAACTAAAGAATTTTATATCCACCACTGTTTTTATGTCGTCTTTGCATTGCAAAGAATACGAACATAGTGTGTTGCTTCAATAAGCGGGGGTAAAACAACGAGAAAGTTGTTGTTTTTGCATTACGCATTGATCAACAAGGCCGTGCTGATGCCTATTATTGTTGTTGGCGTTTTTTATTGTTGGACTGCAGAATTTTACATCTTTGTGTTTATTTCAGCTTTAGTCCATATTTTGTTGTATTCCTTTGTATTCCTAAAAAATCCAAGGATATTGAAAAAATATTTTCTAAAATATCCAAGTTTATTGATTGATATCCAAGTTTATTGAAAAAATATTTTCTAAAAATCCAAAATATTTTCTAAAAACCCTTTATATTGAAAAAATAATTATTCAATCAACATGGATTTTTGAAGGACACTTTTTCATTCAGCGATAAAAAAATATTAGTGAAAAAAATTTCTAAAAAATCCAAGGATATTGAACAAATATTTTGTAAAAAAATCCAAGGTTATTGAAAAAATATTTTCTAAAAAATCCACGTTGATTGACAAAATAGGTTTTAAAAAATCCACCCTAATTGAACAAATATTTTCCAAAAATCCACGATTATTGAAAACATATTTTCTAAAAAGTCCACTTTGATTGAAAAAATATTCTTTAAAAAGTCCACGTTGATTGAAACAATAATCTTGAAAAGGTCCACGTTGATTGAAAAAATATTCTTTAAAAAGTCCACGTTGATTGAAAAAAATATTCTTCAAAAAGTCCACGTTGATTGAAAAAATAAAAAATCCAAGTTTATTGAAAAAATATTTTATAAAAAATCCAAGGTTATTAAACAAATATTTTCTAAAAATCCAAGGCTATTCAAAAACTATTTTCTAAAAAATCAAGGTTTATTGAACAAATATTTTCTAAAAATCCTTGCTTAATGAAAAAATATTTTCTAAAAAAATCCAAGGTTATTGAAAAAATATTTTCTAAAAAATCCAAGGTTATTGAAAAATATTTTCTAAAAAAAATCCAAGGTTATTGAAAAAATATTTTCTAAAAAATCCAAGTTTATTGAAAATTTTTTTTAATAAATTCAAGGCTATTCAAAAAATATTCTCAAAAAAATCCAAGGTTATTAAAACAATTTTTTCTAAAAAATCCACGTTTATTGACGTCAATCAACCTTGATCAACGTTTACTAAAAAAATATTTCCTAAAAAGTCCAAGGTTATTGAAATAATATTTCAAAAAAATCCAATGATATTGAAAAAATGTTTTCTAAAAAAATCCAAGGTTATTGAAAAAATATTTTCTAAAAAATCCAAGGTTATTGAAAAAATGTTTTCTAAAAAATCCAAGGTTATTGAAAAAATGTTTTCAAAAAAATCCACGTTTATTGAAAAAAGTATTTTCTAAAATATCCACGTTTATTGAAAAATATTTTCTAAAAAACCAACGTTTATTGAAAAAAATTTCCAAAAAATTCACGTTTATTAAAAAATGTTTTGTAAAAAAACCACGTATATTGGGAAAAATATTTTCTACATATCTACGATTATTG
Source organism: Musca autumnalis (assembly GCF_047663935.1). NCBI lineage: Eukaryota > Metazoa > Arthropoda > Insecta > Diptera > Muscidae > Musca > Musca autumnalis. The sequence continues at coordinate 86,988,595 of NW_027411644.1, forward strand.
AAAAAATATTTTTTAAAAAATCCACGATTGTTGAAAAAATATTTTTTAAAAAATCCACGATTATTGAAAATTTTTTTTTAAAAAATTCACGTTTATTGAAGAAATATTTTTTAAAAAATCCACGTTTATTGAAAAAATATTTTCTAAGAAATCGTCGTTTATTGAAAACATATTTTCTAAAAAATCCACGTTTATTGAAAAAATATTTTTTAAAAAATCCACGTTTATTGAAAAAATATTTTTTAAAAAATCCACGTTTATTGAAAAAATATTTTTTAAAAAATCCACGTTTATTGAAAAAATATTTTTTTAAAAAATCCACGTTTATTGAAAAAATATTTTTTAAAAAATCCACGTTTATTGAAAAAATATTTTTTTAAAAAATCCACGTTTATTGAAAAAATATTTTTTAAAAAATCCACGTTTATTGAAAAAATATTTTTTAAAAAATCCACGTTTATTGAAATAATATTTTTTAAAAAATCCACGTTTATTGAAAAAATATTTTTTAAAAAATCCACGTTTATTGAAAAAATATTTTTTAAAAAATCCACGTTTATTGAAAAAATATTTTTTAAAAAATCCACGTTTATTGAAAAAATATTTTTTAAAAAATCCACGTTTATTGAAAAAATATTTTTTAAAAAATCCACGTTTATTGAAAAAATATTTTTTAAAAAATCCACGTTTATTGAAAAAATATTTTTTAAAAAATCCACGTTTATTGAAAAAATATTTTTTAAAAAATCCACGTTTATTGAAAAAATATTTTTTAAAAAATCCACGTTTATTGAAAAAAAATTTTTTTAAAAAATCCACGTTTATTGAAAAAAAATTTTTTAAAAAATCCACGTTTATTGAAAAAAAATTTTTTAAAAAATCCACGTTTATTGAAAAAATATTTTTTAAAAAATCCACGTTTATTGAAAAAATATTTTTTAAAAAATCCACGTTTATTGAAAAAATATTTTTTAAAAAATCCACGTCTATTGAAAAAATATTTTTTAAAAAATCCACGTTTATTGAAAAAATATTTTTTAAAAAAATCCACGTTTATTGAAAAAATATTTTTTAAAAAATCCACGTTTATTGAAAAATATTTTCCAAAAAATTGACGTTTATTAAAAAATAATTTTCCAAAAAATCCACGTTTATTAAAAAAATATTTCTAAAAAATACGCGTTGATTGAAATAATGCTCTTCGAAAAATCCACGTTGATTGAACAAATTTTTTTTTTAAATCCACATTTATTGAAAAAATTATTTTTCAATCAACATGGATTTTTAAGGATACTTTTCCATTCAACGTTTATTGAAAAAATATTTTCTAAAAAATCCAAGGTTATTGAAAAAATATTTTCTAAAAAAACCCAAAGTTATTGGAAAAATATTTTCTAAAAAATCCAAGTTTATTGCAAAAATTTGTTTTAATAAATCCAAAAAATATTTTCTAAAAAATCCAAGGATATTCAAAAAATATTTCTTAAAAAATCCAAGGTTATTAAAAAAATATCTTCTAAAAAATCCACGTATATTGACGTCAATCAACGTTGATCAACGTTTACTAAAAAAAAAATATTTCCTAAAAAATCAACGTTTATTGAAAAAAATATTTTCTAAAATATCCATGTTTATTGAAAAGTATTCTCATAAATATCCACTTTTATTGAAAAAATATTTTCTAAAAAATCCACAATATTTTCTAAAAACCCTTATTTTCTAAAAAAATCCAAGGTTATTGAGAAAATATTTTCTAAAAAATCCAAGGTTATTGAAAAAATATTTTCTAAAAAATCCAAGGATTTTGAAAAAATATTTTCGAAAAAAAATCCAAGGTTATTGAAAAAATATTTTCTAAAAAGTCCAATGTTATTGAAACAAATGTTTTCTAAAAAATCCAATGTTATTGAAAAACAAGTAAGAACGGTTAAGTTCGGCCGGGCCGAACTTCTTATACCCTCCACCACAAGTTGTATTGAAGTAAAATGGAATAATTAGTTTCCTTTCGTGTATGAAGAAGACTTAATACTAAATTTCCGCAATTTCGGTAAAACAATGTGAGGCACCATTCTATGGGGCTATTTCAAAACGTCGATCTATACCGACTAATTTCTGACCGAAAGTTTTTAGGCTCAAAGAAGACTAAATACCAAATTTCGTATATTTCGGTAAAAGAATGTGGCTAAAACTTAAAAAACACCGAAAATCAAGAAGTACGCTTCTATGGGGATATACATAGGAAAACGTGGACCTATACTGTTAACACTCTTCTGGAATATTTTATAACTCTTGGAAGACGAAATAACGAATTTCAGCCATTTCGGTTGGATATTGACGTCACAATCTTCAGTATTACGAAAATCGGGAGGTACCGTTTTTTGAGGGCTATACCGAAACGTGGACCTATACCGACGAATTTTAGTCAGAAATGGGGCAATATGAAAGCGTGGACCTGTACAGACATATTTCTGGCGAACAGTTTTGTATCACGTTGAAGACTAAATACCAAATTTCAGCCATTTTGGTGGAATATTGAAGACACAACCTTCAAAACACGAAAAATCGGGAGGTACCTTTCCATGGTGCCTACATGATGGCGTGGAGCTACACCGCCAAATTTAAGGTGGAAGTTTGAGTACCCCCAACGAAGTCTAAATATAAAATTTCAGCCATTTCGGTGGAATATTGAGGCCACAACGTTCAAAATACCGAAAATCGGGAGGAACCGTTCTATGGGGGCTATATGAAGGTGTGGACCGATACCGACAAAATTCTGGAGGAAAGTTTTATACCCCTAAAGAAGACTACGTACCAAATTTCAGCCATTTTGGTAGGATAATGAAGCTAAAACCTTAAAAATACCGAAAAATACCTCCCACGAAAATTGGGAGGTATATCAAAACGTGGACCGATATATCCCATTTTCAATACCAACCATCCTGCAAGTAATAAAAACTTCTGTACCAAATTTTGACTTTGATTTCAACAGACAGACAGACGGACGGACATGGTCAAATCGACATAGAATTTTATGCTGATCAATAATAAATATATATACTTTATAGGGTCTCCGACGAATATTTTGATGTGTTACAAACGGAATGACAAATTTAATTATACCCTCTATATGGTGGAGGGTATAAAAATGTTTTTTTAAAAAATCCAATGTTATTGAAATAATGTTTGGTAAAAAATCCACGTTTATTGAAAAAAATATTTTCTAAATATCCACGCTTATTGAAAATATATTTCCTAAAAAATCCACGTTTATTGAAAAAATACTTTCTAAAAAAATGCATGTTTATTTAAAAAATAATGTCTAAAAAATCTACGTTTATATAAAAATTATTTTCTAAAAAATCCACGTTGTTTGAAATAAAATTCAAAAAAATCCACATTGATTGAAAAAATATTTCTTAAAACATCCACCCACGTTGACTGAAAAAAAACATCCACGTATATTAAAAAACACGTTTATTGAAAAAATAATATTTTTTTAAAAATCCAGGCTGATAAAAAATGTTTTTAAAAAATCCACGTTGATTGAAAAAAAATTATTTAAAAAATCCAAGTTGATTAAAAAAAAAATTATTTAAAAAATCGATTGAAAAAAATTGATTTAAAAAATCCACGTTCATTAAAACAAAATTATTTAAAAAGTCCATGTTGATTGAAAAAATATTTTTTAAAAAATCCACGTTTATTGCAAAAGATGTCTTAAAAAGTCCACGTTGATTGAAAAAATATTTTCTACAACATTCACGTTTATTAAAAAAATATTTTCTAAAAAACTACGTTTATTGAAGAAAGTTGTTCTAAAATAATTTTTTCCAGAATTTTTAAAAAATCCACATTGATTCAAAATACATTTTTTTTAAAAAGCCCACATTGATTTTATAATATATTCCATAAAAATCCACTTTGATTTTAAAATATATTCCTTAAAAAGTCCACGTTGATTGAACAAATATTTTCTAAAAAATCCACGTTGATTGAACAAATATTTTCTAAAAAAATCCACGTTGATTGAAAAAATATTAAAAAAAATCCACCTTGACCAAAAAAATATTTTTACAAAATCAAAGTTGATTGAAGTAAAATTTTTAAAAAATCCATGTTTATTAAAAAAAAATATTTTTAAAAAAAATCGACGCTGATCGAAAAAATATTTTTAAAAAATCCAAGTTGATTGATTTTTTTTTTATTATTCACGTTGATTGAAAAAAAAATATTTTTTAAAAAATCCACGTTGTTTGAAAAAAGTATTTTTAAAATTATCCACGTTGATTGAAAAAAAAATATTTTTTAAAAAATCCACGTTGTTTGAAAAAAGTATTTTTAAAATTATCCACGTTGATTGAAAAAAAAATATTATTAAAAAATCCACGTTGATTGAAAAAAAAAATAGTTTTTAAAAAATCCACGTTGATTGAAAAAAAATATTATTTAAAAAGTCCACGTTGATTGAAAAAATTCACGTTGATTGGAAAAATATTTTTTAAAATATCCACGTTGATGAAAAAATATATATTTTTTGTAAATCCACGTTAATTGAAAATTATTTTTTTTTTAATCCACGTTGATTGAAAAAATATATTTTTTAAACCATCAAAGGATATGGAAAAATTTGTTTTAAAACATCAACATTGATGAAAAAAATGTTGTTTTAAAAAATCCATGTTGATGAAATTTTTTTTTTTTAAATCCACGTCCAATGAAAAATTATAATTTGTTTTTAAATCCACGTTGATAGAAAAAATTCTGCTTTAAAAATCCACCTTGATTGAAAAAATATTTTTTTAAAAAATCCACGTTGATTAAAAAAATTTTTGAAAAATCCATTATTTTTGAATTATTTTTTAAATCCTGTCCTTTATTTCAAAATACTTGTAATATATATTGGACCAAATCAAAACCTCCAATAATAATTTCTAGCATTTCATAAGCATGACTACTAAATAAATGATATCCTCCTCATACCAAATTAAAGTTGTAGTTGTTGTAGTGGGGGGATTTTTGTTCTAACATTCCCAAAAAGTAATATTAATAGAATTTCCATTTACACAGCAACTCCTTTCTTGTGGTTTGGTTTGATATTCAGGCGTATCTGGGCCTATTTGATGGTGGTTATTTCGGATTATTAATTTATTCAATATGAAAGTTTCTCTATATACATATGTATGTATGTGTGTGTTATGGCCTTACCAACAGCTTTTATCCATGTAGTTTTGGGGCTTTCTGAAGGATTAATTCGAAATCAATTGAAAAGTCATATTTTAGCCACATGAGGTTCTGTTCTGTCTCTCTCTCTGTGTCCAAAGGGCTTTTATTGAAATTAATAATCACAAATAAAAGCATAATGTGTCTGTGTGTATGTGTCAACAATACATACATTCATACTTGTGATTGTTTGGCTATTTGTTATAAATAAACTCAATTCGTTCGATATGAAACATCGTAGAATTGTTATGTTCGAAACGTGGCTAATGTGTTGTTGCTGTTGCGGCTGTAACAAATTTTATTTGGGGATTTATTGTGACATCTGATGAAAGGCTGGGATTTTTTTGAGGATAACTAAACATAATATTTGGGGGAGGGAGAGGGCAGTTTGGAAGGGACAATAATTGTAATAGAGAATTGAATTTATATTAAGAGTAATACGATTAAATTGGGCACAAAAACATATTTTTGTCGTCTTCTATGTGGTCATAAAATTAAATGGAATTCAATTTATATTTTTGTTGTTAATGGTTTAAGAGCAATAAGGGGGATGAAAATGTATAACTGATTGGGTTGGTACTTCTTTGGAAATCTAAAAAATATTTTTTTTCAGACAATGTGGATTTTTTTAAAACAAACTCTTTTCAATTAACATGGATTTTTTTAAATTATTTTTTTTAATCAACTTGGATTTTTTTAATTTATTTTTTCAATCAACGTGGATTTTTTAAAAAATATTTTTTAAATTAACGCGGATTTTTTAAAGAATATTTTTTTAATTAACGTGGATTTTTTAAAAAATATTTTTTCAATTAACGTGGATTTTTTAAAAAATATTTTTTCAATTAACGTGGATTTTTTAAAAAATATTTTTTTAACGTGGATTTTTTAAAAAAAATTTTTTAGCGTTGATTTTTTAAAAAAATATTTTTTCAATTAACGTGGATTTTTTAAAAATATTTTTCAATTAACGTGGATTTTTTTAAAAATATTTTTTTTTCAATTAACGTGGATTTTTTAAAAAATATTTTTTTCTATTAACGTGGATTTTTTAAAAAATATTTTTTTCTATTAACGTGGATTTTTTAAAAAATATTTTTTTCAGTTAACAAGGATTTTCTAAAAAATATTTTTTTCAGTTAACAAGGATTTTTTAAAAAATATTTTTTTTAATTAACGTGAATTTTTTAAATTTTTTTTTTCAATTAACGTGGATTTTTAAAAAAAATATTTTTATAATTAACGTGGATTTTTTAAAAAAAAATTTTTCAATTAACGTGGATTTTTTAAAAAATATTTTTTCAATTAACGTAGATTTTTCAAAAATATTTTTTCAATTAACGCGGATTTTTTCAAAAATATTTTTTCAATTAACGTGGATTTTTTAAAAAATATTTTTTCAATTAACGTGGATTTTTTCAAAAATATCTTTTCAATTAACGCGGATTTTTTAAAAAATATTGTTTCAATTAACGTGGCTTTTTTAAAAAAATAGTTTTTTAGTTAACTTAAATAGTTTTTTTTTAAATAGTTTTTTAGTAAACGTGGATTTTTTAAAAAATATTTTTTCAATTAACGTGGATTCTACAAAAAAATAGTTTTTTCAATTAAGATATGAAATTTATTTATTTTTTTCTATTTAGCCAAGAATTTCAAAATCCTTTCAAAAAACCTGTAAAATTTATCTCGAACTCCTAAACAATTTTTTGAACTTGCACATACATACATATATCAATGGCTACACTCATCCTCCAATCGAAGGAAGAAAAACAATGTGTGACAATTTTTCGTTTAGCAAATTCCACACTTTCAGCAACAAATCACGGTTTTTATTTATGTCAATTTTCCAATTTTTTGCACTGCATTGCTTCTTCCTTTTCCGTTTTGGCACAAATCTTTACACGCCACACATCTTTTCATATTTCTGCCAACTGTTTTCGCATTTTTTGTTATGACCACAGCAGGCTTTTTTATCGCTGACAAAACACATGGCCCCCGCTTGGTGTTGGTGATGTCAATAACAAGTCCACAGGATAACTTACTAAAAACAAAAAGATTCGGGGGAAATGGTTGTCCGCAAAATATCAAAATCAACATAAATACAGTCAACGCCCCCCTCCACAGGCACCCACAAACACTTCACATATATTATGTTGAAATATACCTCCTCATCATAATATACAATGTGAATATGATTTATGGCCACACTATAAAACTTAACAAGGCAAATCGCTTATTCTTCTTCTTCCACTTACAACCCTCATCAAAAACAAAAGGAATCAAACCAACCATCATTGGAATGAATATCCATGAAAAACGCCGCCTCAACAACATTCCGAACATAATCAAAATCCTTAACATATAGGATTTATTTCATATTTTTGTAGGCATAAAGCTTACGTATTTGCCCTCGAAACACAAATCGAAATTTATTGAATATTATTATTTATAAGAGGATGGTTGTAATTTTCTTATGGTTGGCTTTTTGTTTGGAAGGGGTGAAATGCCTTTGTAGTGGCTGCTGTTTTTAGAGGGCAAATGTCTTGAGGTTTTGTATGGTCATGCTGGTGGCATTGTAGTGACGACTCTAGTTAGAAATGGCATTCCGTTTTATCCACACAATACTCTCAATTGATCCGATATCAAAGAGTGCACCGCAGGCACACAGTGATGACTGCATAATTGTTGAAAGAGTGAAGAGAAGAATGTGCTTAGTGATGGATATCTGCATCAAGAATGTGAAATTTGTAGGATATAGTACCAGAATGAATAGAATGTGCTTAAAAATCTAAAATATAATTTAATATATTTCGGAAGATTAGGTAAATTATGTAGGTTTTTCAAAAATGTATTCGAATTATATATGCTATTTTAGAAAAAGTGTCTAGGAACTTGGATAAACTATCTAAGCCATTTATTTCAGCAATGCAGGTAAAGTAAATAGGAACGTGGATAACGTATCTAGGAAAGTGGATAAACATGGATAAACTAAATAGACTTTGTTAGGAATATGGATAAATTATCTATGCTATTTTATTTATCTGTGAAATTTATGAAGGAGGATAAAGTATCCATATAATATCTGAAACTTGGATAAAATAACTAGGCTATTTTAGAAACATGAATAAAGTATCTAAGGTATTTTAGAAACGTGGATACATTATTTAGACTATTTTAAGAGCATGGATGAAGTATCTATACTATTTCAGAAACGTGGATAAAGTATCTTAGGTATTTGAGGAACGTGGACAAAGTATCTACACTATTTAACGAGCGTGGGCAAAAGAATGTATGCTATTTTAGAAGCGTGGATAAAGTATCTAAACTATTTCAGAAACGTGGATAAACGATATACGCTAATTTAGGAGCATGGATAAAGTATCTAAACTATTTCAGAAACTCGGATAAACGATCTACGCTAATCTAGGAGCATGGATAAAGTATCTAAGCTATTTCAGAAACGTGGATAAACTATCTACGCTAATTTAGGAGCGTGGATAAAGTATCTACGCAATTTCTGGAACGTGGATAAAGTTTCTATTCTATTCCAGAAGCGTGGATAATGTATCTATACAATTTCTGGAACGTGGAAAAAGTATCTATTTTCTTTTAAAAGCGTGGATAAAATATCTATAGAATTTCTGGAACGTGGATAATGTATCTATATTAGAAGCATGGTCAAAGTATTTTAGAAGCGTAAATAAAGTATCTAACCTATTTCAGGAACGTGTATAAAGTATCTTTTATATTTTAGAAATGGGGGTAAAGTATCTAGACTATTTAGGAACGTGAATAAAGTATATAAGGTATTTCAGGAACGTAGATAAATTATCAAGACTATTTTAGGAACGTGGATAAAGTATCTAGACTAGTTAAAGGGCGTGGATAAAGTATTTAGACTCTTAAAAGGAAGTGGATAAAGTATCTAGACTATTTAAAGGGCGTCGATAAAGTATCTAGACTTTTTAAAGGACGTGGATAAAATATCTACACTATTTAAAGGGCGTGGATAAAGTATCTAGACTTTTTAAAGGACGTGGATAAAGTTCCTAGACTATTTAAAGGACGTGGATAGAGTATCTAGACTATTTAAAGGACGTGGATAAAGTATCTAGACTATTTAAAGGACGTGGATACAGTATCTAGACTATTTAAAGGGCGTGTATAAAGTATCTAGACCATTTAAAGGGCGTGGACAAAGTATCTAGACTATTTAAAGGACGTGGATAAAGTATCTAGAATATTTAAAGGACGTGGATAAAGTATCTAGAATATTTAAAGGACATTGATAAAGTCTTTAGACTATTTAAAGGAAGTGGATAAAGTATCTAGACTATTTAATGGACGCGGATAAAGAATCTAGACTATTAAAAGGACGTGGATAAAGTATCCAGACTATTTAAATGACGTGGGTAAAGCATCTAGACTATTTAAAGCACGTGAATAAAGCATCAAGACTCCCTTGTCCCGTATGGGATGTTGTGGAATAATGTTTTGTTTTGATAAAGAATCGAGACTATTTAAAGCACGTGAATAAAGTATCAAGACTATTTAAAAGACGTGGATAAAGTATCTAGACTATTTAAAGGGCGTGGATAAAGTATCTAGACAATTTAAAGGACTATTTAAATGACGTTGATAAAGTATCTAGACTTTTTAAAGGACGTGGATAAAGTATCTAGACCATTTAAAGGACGTGGATAGAGTATCTATACTATTTAAAGGACGTGGATAAGGTATCTAGACTATTTAAATGGCGTGGATAAAGTATCTAGACTATTTAAAGGACGTGGATAAAGTATCTAGACTTGTTGAAGAACGTGGATAAAGTATCTATACTATTTAAAGGACGTGGATAAGGTATCTAGACTATTTAAATGGCGTGGATAAAGTATCTAGACTATTTAAAGGACGTGGATAAAGTATCTAGAATATTTAAAGGACGGGGATAAAGTATTTACACTATTTAAAGGACGTGGATAAAGTATCTAGACTACTTAAAGGACGTGGATAAAGTATCTAGACTATTTAAAGAACGTAGATAAAGTATCTAGACCATTTAAATGACGTGGATAAAGTATCTAGTCTATTTAAAACACGTGGATAAAGTATCTAGACTATTTAAAGGACGTGGATAAAGTATATAGACTATTTAAAGCACTTGGATAAAGTTTCAAGACAATTTAAAGGACGTGGACAAAATATCTAGACTATTCAAAGAACGTGGATAAAATATCTAGACTATTTAAAGGACGTGGATAAAATATCTACACAATTTAAAGGACGTGGATAAAATATTTAGACTATTTAAAGGACGTGGATAAAATTTCTAGACTATTTAAAGGATGGGGATAGAGTATCTAGACTATTTAAAGGACGTGGATAAAGTATCTAGACTATTTAAAGGACGTGGATAAAGTATCTAGACTATTTTAGGGATGGGGATAGAGTATCTAGACTATTTAAAGGTCGTGAATAAAGTATTTAGACTACTTAAAGGACGTGGATAAAGTATCTAGACTATTTAAAGGATGGGGATAAAGTATCTAGACTACTTAAAGGACGTAGATAAAGTATCTAGACTATTTAAAGGATGTGGATAAAGTATCTAGACTATTTAAAGGACGTGGATAAAGTATCTAGACTATTTAGAGGACGTAGATAAAGTGTCTAGACTATTTAAATGGGGTGGATAAAGTATCTAGACTATTTAAAACACGCGGATAAAGTATCTAGACTATTTAAAGGACGTGGATAAAGTATCTAGACTATTTAAAGGACGTGGATAAGGTACCTAGACTATTTAAAGGACGTAGATAAAGTATCTAGACTATTTAAAGACGTGAATAAAGTATTTAGACTATTTAAGGACGTGGATAAAGTATCTAGACTATTTAAAGGATAAGGATAAAGTATCTAGACCATTTAAAGGGTGTGGATAAAGTATCTAGACTATTTAAAGGGTGTGGATAAAGTATCTAGTCTATTTATAGGATGGGGATAAAGTATCTAGACTATTTATAGGACGTGGATAAACTATCTAGACTATTTAAAGGACGTGGATAAAGTATCTAGACTATTTAGAGGACGTAGATAAAGTGTCTAGACTATTTAAATGGGGTGGATAAAGTATCTAGACTATTTAAAACACGCGGATAAAGTATCTAGACTATTTAAAGGACGTGGATAAAGTATCTAGACTATTTAAAGGACGTGGATAAGGTACCTAGACTATTTAAAGGACGTAGATAAAGTATCTAGCCTATTTAAAGACGTGAATAAAGTATTTAGACTATTTAAGGACGTGGATAAAGTATCTAGACTATTTAAAGGATAAGGATAAAGTATCTAGACCATTTAAAGGGTGTGGATAAAGTATCTAGACTATTTAAAGGGTGTGGATAAAGTATCTAGTCTATTTATAGGATGGGGATAAAGTATCTAGACTATTTATAGGACGTGGATAAACTATCTAGATATCTAGATATTTTAGGGATGGGGATAGAGTATCTAGACTATTTAAAGGTCGTGAATAAAGTATTTAGACTACTTAAAGGACGTGGATAAAGTATCTAGACTATTTAAAGGATGGGGATAAAGTATCTAGACTACTTAAAGGACGTAGATAAAGTATCTAGACTATTTAAAGGATGTGGATAAAGTATCTAGACTATTTAAAGGACGTGGATAAAGTATCTAGACTATTTAGAGGACGTAGATAAAGTGTCTAGACTATTTAAATGGCGTGGATAAAGTATCTAGACTATTTAAAACACGCGGATAAAGTATCTAGACTATTTAAAGGACGTGGATAAAGTATCTAGACTATTTAAAGGACGTGGATAAGGTATCTAGATTATTTAAAGGACGTAGATAAAGTATCTAGACTATTTAAAGACGTGGATAAAGTATTTAGACTATTTAAAGGACGTGGATAAAGTATCTAGACTATTTAAAGGATAAGGATAAAGTATCTAGACCATTTAAAGGGTGTGGATAAAGTATCTAGACTATTTAAAGGGTGTGGATAAAGTATCTAGTCTATTTATAGGATGGGGATAAAGTATCTAGACTATTTATAGGACATGGATAAAGTATCTAGACGATTTAAAGGAAGTGGATAAAGAATTTAGACTATTTAAATGACATGGATAAAGTATCTAGACTATTTAAAGGACGTGGATAAAGAATTTAGACTATTTAAATGACATGGATAAAGTATCTAGACTATTTAAAGGGCGTGGATAAAATATCTAGACTATCTAAATGACGTGGATAAAGTTTCAAGACAATTTAAAGAACGTGGATAAAGTACCTAGACTATTTAAAGGACGAGGATAAAATATCTAGACTATTTAAAGGACGTGGATAAAGTATCTATACTATTTATAGGACATGGATAAAGTATCTAGACGATTTAAAGGAAGTGGATAAAGAATTTAGACTATTTAAATGACATGGATAAAGTATCTAGACTATTTAAAGGACGTGGATAAAGTATCAGGACTATTTAAAGGACGTGGATAACGAAAAGGACTTTATAAAGGAAGTGGATAATATTTCTATGCTATTTTAGAAACGTGGATAAAGTATGTAAGTTATGCCTGGAACTGTGCTACTTTAGAAATGTGAATAAAGTATCGAAGCTATTTCAGGAACGTGGATAAAGTATCTAGGCTATTTAAAGGAGAGGGATAATGTATCTAGGCTATTTAAAGGACGTGGATAATGTATATGGGATATTTAAAGGACGTGGATAAAGTATCTAGACTATTTAAAGGACGTGGATAAAGTATCTAGACTATTTAAAGGACGTGGATAAATACCTACACTATTTAAAGGACGTGAATAAAGTATCTAGACTATTTAAAGGACGCGGATAAGGTACATAGACTATTTAAAGGAAGTGGATAAAGTATCTAGAATATTTAAAGGACGTGAATAAAATATCTTGACTATTTAAAGGTCGCGGATAAAGTACCTAGACTATTTAATGGACGTGGATAAAGTATCTAGACTATCTGAAGGGCGTGGATAAAGTATCTAGACTATTTAAAGGACGAGGATAAATACCTACACTATTTAAAGGACGTGAATAAAGTATCTAGACTATTTAAAGGGCGTGGATAAAGTACATAGACTATTTAAAGGACGTGGATAAAGTATCTAGAATATTTAAAGGACGTGAATAAAATATCTTGACTATTTAAAGGTCGCGGATGAAGTACCTAGACTATTTAATGGACGTGGATAAAGTATCTAGACTATCTAAAGGATGGGGATTAAGCATTTAGACTATTTAAAAGATGGGGATAAAGTATCTAGACTATTTAAAGGACGTGGATAAAGTGTCTAGACTATTTGAAGGAATTGGATAACGTATTTAGACTATTTGAAGGATGGGGATAAAGTATCTAGACTATTTAAAGGATGAGGATAAAGTATCTAGACTTTTTAAAGGACGTGGACAAAGTATTTAGACTATTTAAAGGACGTGGATAAAGTATCTAGACTATTTAAAGGATGGGGATAAAGTATCTAGACTATTTAAAGGATGGGGATAAAGTAACTATACTATTTAAAGGGTGTGGATAAAGAATCTTGACTATTTAAAGAACGTGGATAAAGTATCTAGGTCTTTTGGATCATTTTAATATCGTTAATAAATGATAAAATAACGCAGATACACTCTCTAGACCATTGGGTTAACATGGATAATTTGCTCTGTCATTGAGATAACGTGAATATTGTTTGCATAACATTTTGCTAGCGAGGATAACGAATCTGGTCGTTTCGATAATGAGGATGAGGCATGTAAATTACTAAAGTATTACGGATAAAATATATAGACGTTTTGGATAACGTGGATTGGGTCCTATGCCATTTCGATGAGGCATCCGTTCGTTTCGATATCGCGGATAAAGTATTTCAACTATTAAAATGGCACAGATGAAATATTTGAACTTTTAAATTAACGCAGATAAAATATCTATGTATACCATATGGATAACGTGGTGCTATTAAGATAACGTGGATAAAGTGCCTGCTCGTTTTGATAACGCAGATAATGTATTTGAATCATTTAAATAACGCCGATAAAGTATTTAGACGATTTGGATTATGCGGATAAGGTAGCGGTGGAATTTCGACTATGTGGATAAGACTTCTGGAGCTTTCATTAAAGTGAATAGAGCATATGTATTATTAAAGTATTTGGATAACGTGGATAAGGTCCCGATAACATTTAGATAACGTATAAAACGGATCTGAATCATTAAATAAATTCGCATAAAATATCTAGACTACTTGGATAAAGTGAATTAGGACGTTATGTAATCGAGATAACGTGAATAAAGTATATCTGTTATTCCCATATCGTGGATAAGGTATTTAATCTTTAAATTAATGCGGATAATGCATTTTGACCTTTTGGATAATGTGGATAAGGGACCTATAATATGTATATAACTAGGATAATAAATTTGGGTCACTTGGATAACATTGAAAAACTATCTAAGTTACTTCAATAAGACGGAAAAGTTGCTAAGTCCAGTTGGAAAACATGGTAAATATTTGCCGGTTATATAAATTGCTCCAATAAGGTATTACCACCATTTGGATAAAATGGATAACCTCTCTGGGCTATTTAAAAAACGTAGATAATGTATCTATGGTAGTCAGATAACTCGGATAAGGTATATAGACTACTTGGATAATAGGTATAAAGTATTTCGGTTATCTTAATAAAGTGGGTAAGATACCTATGCCGTTTAACTAAGCTGAGTACCTTATTTAATATTTAGATGAAGTGGAATAAATACCTGGTCTATAGGTCATTCAAACCTGTGATAAAATATCCATATAAGGCGCACATCATGTCGCTATGCCTTACAATTTCTCCTTACCCACAAACATCAATCTTTAGAGTCAACTGCATAATATTTATATCCTTTTTATGGGCAGATTGTTAATGCTGGTTAAGCACAAAAAATTACATAAAGGATTTGTTTTTAAGGAATTAATATTGTTTTCATCTTCTTATAGAAAAATAGACCAAGGCACCCACACACACACATGAAACCACACATACATATGTATTTCACAAAATAATAGATGGTGCATACCAGTCAAATAATTGATTAAGAAGTATAGAAGGCAGTAGGAAAAAAAGCATTTTCTTTGGGGTTATGATTTGGCAAGGCTTTTTATCGGATATAAATCATTGTATTGCCCACTCCCCCACTACCACACACACACACACTTTCTACCCTTTTGAAGTAGTATTCACTTATGACACACTGACTAATGTGGGAATATTTAATGTATTGGTAAAGGGGGGCTAACCAGCCCTGTATGCATCGTGCATACATAAATGTTGGGGTGTGTGTGTATGTTCAGCGATTATAGTTCTATGTATGATTATTATGATGATGATGACGGGGTTGTGAGTATGATTTTATTGATTTCGATTTCAAGTTAAATTTTATGCGCTTCATTTAGCCTTGAGCGCTGAAAGGCTGTTGTTGTTAAAATCATAAATGTGTGTGTGTTTGTGTGTGTGTGCACAGCCAACAATGATGATAAATGTGAGTATGAATTACTCATACGCCTTGATGATTTCAATTATGGCTGCTCTATTGGTTTTGTTTCGTGAATATCCTTTTATATGCCTTCACATGCACACACACACACCAACACACACACATTTTTATTTTCCCTAGACACAAACGCCTAGTTTCTGCTGAGCTTTGTAATCCAGATTGAGTTTTTAGATATATCCACCACAAACAGGCTTAGATTGTTAAATCACAAACATACTCACTCACAAATACATACATATCAATGCCTTAATATAGTGTGTATGTATGTGAAAATCCTTTGTGTTGCAAACATCTCACAGTCTTGTTTTAATCATCTCCCTAGTTTCTTATCTATTGGCCATGTTTGGTCGAATGCGATATTGTTGTTTGTGTGGAAGTGTGTGTGTGATGTGTCTGTGAGATTTTCTGCCGAAAAGGCTTATCGATTTTTTTATTTGGAATTAAATGTATATCGTAATATGTTTATTAGATAGGAGAGATGGAATATAAATATTTTTATTTGAAAATTTTGCCTATTACGGCGAAGATCATTTTAATATTAATTTTAATTAATTTCTCATTGATGTCGAGCTTAATGAACGAATATTGTGCGAAATGAAAAGTTCGATGACGAAGAAACCACTCCACAGCTGATATGTTTGATGAGCTGCTCCAACAGCGAAACCAAGTCACATAAAGGTGGTTGTGTGGGTTCGAATCTTCGGCTTTACTTTTTCACTTGCATAAAATACTCAATCATTAGGTTCGACTCCAACGATAAAATACGTACACTATTTGAATATCACGGATAAAGTATCTAAGATTTTTGGATAAGATACCTATGCCATTTAGAGAATTTGGATAAAACATCTGGCCGTTTGTATAACGCGGATAATATACCTAGGGCAAATGGATAACGAGAATAAGGCACCTATGTGATTTTGTTAACATAGATAATGCATCTTGGTCATTTTGATATCGTTAATAAAATATTCGAACCATTAGGGTAACACGGATAAAGTATCTAAGCCATTTAGATAACGTGAATAAGGTTTCTATGCCATTGAGATAACGAGGATAAGGAATCTGGATGTTGCGTTAACCCGGATAAGACATGTGAATCATTAAAGAAACGCAGGTAAAGTATGTTGACCTCTTGGATAACGTGGATAATGTACCTATGGCATTTAGATAACATGGATAAGGTTCCTATGTCATTTAGATAAAATTGATAAGGTGTTTAAATCACTAAAATAACGCGGATAATGTATCTAAACCATATGGATAACGTAGAAAAGCTTTCTATGACATAGTGATAACGTGGATATAGCTGATAAGGCATATGCATAACTAAAGTAATGCGGATAAAGTTTATAGACCATTTGGATAACATGAATAAGGCATCGGGTCGTTTTAATAATGTGAATAATACATATGCATCATTAAAGTAATGCGGATAAAGTATCTCAATTTAGATGACGTATGTGTCATTTAGATGACGTAGAGAAGCCGTGGTATTTTTGATAACGTTGAAAACATATTTGAATCATTAAATTAACGCGAATAAAGTATCTAGACTGTTTGGATAACGTGGGAGTCTCTAGGTGCATGGATAAAGCATACATGGATAACAGGGATAAAGAATTTAGATTATTCAATTTAAATTATTCAATTATTCATGGATAAAGTATATAAAGTACTTGGATAACGTGGATGAAACATCCAGTGTACTTGGATAACGTGGATAAAAAATAATTAGTACTCGGATAACTGTAAAACTATCCAGAGTACTTAAATAACGTGGATAAAGTATTTAGAGAATTGAATAACATGAATAAAGTAACTAGAGTTCTTGGATAACTTGGATAAAGCATCCAGAGTACTAGCATAGCATGGATAAAGCATCTAGAGTACTTGGATAACGTGGATAAAGTATCTAAAGTAATAGGATAAAATTGATAAACTATCTAGAGTACTTGGATAACGTGGATAAATCATCCAGAGTACTTGGATAAGGTGGATAACGTATCTAGAGAATTGAATAACATGGATAAAGTATCTAGGGCATTCGGACAATGTGGATAAAGCATCCAGAGTACTTGCATAGCATGGATAAATCATCCAGAGTACTTGGATAACGTGGATAAAGTATTTAGAGTACTTGAATAACGTAGATAAATTGTCCAGAGTACTTATATAGCATGGATAAAGCATCCAGAGTACTTGGATAACGAGAATAAAGTACCTAGAGTACTTGAATAAAGCATCCAGAGTACTTTCAAAGCGTGGATAAAGCATCCAGAGTTATTGTATATGGTGTATAAAGCATCCAGTGGTTATATTACCTAGAGTACTTGGATAACGTGGATAAAGTATCCAGAGTACTTGGATAAAGTTGATAAAGTATCAATTGTACTTGGATTGCGTGGATAAATTATCCATTGTACTTGGATTGCGTGGATAAAGCATCCAAAGTATTTAGATAACGCGGATAAAGTATCCAGACTTCTTGGATAACGTGGATAAACTATCCAAAATTCTTGGCTAACGTGGATAAACTATATTGGGTATTTGGATAACGTGGATAAACTATCTAGAGTAATTGGATAAAGTGGATAAAGTGGATAAAGCATCCAGGGTGCTTGGATAACATGCATAAAGTATCTTGAGTACTTGGATAGCGTATATAAAGCATACAGAGTATTTGGATAACGCGGATAAAGTATCTAGAGTTCTTGGATAACGTGGATAAAGCATCTAGGGTACTTGGATAACATGGCTAAACTATCTAGAGTACTTGGATAACGTGGATAAACTATCTGGTGTACTTTAATATCGTGGATAAAGCATCCAGAGCTATTGTATAGCGTAAATAAAATATGTAGAGTGCTTCGATAACGTGGATAAACATCCAGAATACTTGGATAACGTGGATAAGGTATCCAGAATACTCGGATAACGTGGACAAAACATCCAGAGTTATTGTATGGGGTGTATAAAGCATCCAGAGTACATGGATAACGTGGATATAGTATCTAGAGTACTTGGATAACGTTGATAAACTATCTAGAGTAATTGGATAAAGTGGATAAAGCATCCAGGGTACTTGGATAACGTGGATAAAGTATCTTGAGTACTTGGATAGCGTATATAAAGCATCCAGGATACTTGGATAACGTGGATAAAGTATCTTGAGGATTTGGATAGCGTAGATAACGCATCCGGAGTATTTGGATAACGCGGACAAGGAATCTAGAGTTCTTTCCATTGTACTTGGATTGCGTGGATAAAGCATCCAAAGTATTTAGATAACGCGGATAAAGTATCCAGACTTCTTGGATAACGTGGATAAACTATCCAAAATTCTTGGCTAACGTGGATAAACTATATTGGGTATTTGGATAACGTGGATAAACTATCTAGAGTAATTGGATAAAGTGGATAAAGTGGATAAAGCATCCAGGGTGCTTGGATAACATGCATAAAGTATCTTGAGTACTTGGATAGCGTAGATAAAGCATACAGAGTATTTGGATAACGCGGATAAAGTATCTAGAGTTCTTGGATAACGTGCATAAAGCATCTAGGGTACTTGGATAACATGGCTAAACTATCTAGAGTACTTGGATAACGTGGATAAACTATCTAGAGTACTTGGATAACGTGGATAAACTATCTGGTGTACTTTAATATCGTGGATAAAGCATCCAGAGCTATTGTATAGCGTAAATAAAATATGTAGAGTGCTTCGATAACGTGGATAAACATCCAGAATACTTGGATAACGTGGATAAGGTATCCAGAATACTCGGATAACGTGGACAAAACATCCAGAGTTATTGTATGGGGTGTATAAAGCATCCAGAGTACATGGATAACGTGGATATAGTATCTAGAGTACTTGGATAACGTTGATAAACTATCTAGAGTAATTGGATAAAGTGGATAAAGCATCCAGGGTACTTGGATAACGTGGATAAAGTATCTTGAGTACTTGGATAGCGTATATAAAGCATCCAGGATACTTGGATAACGTGGATAAAGTATCTTGAGGATTTGGATAGCGTTGATAACGCATCCGGAGTATTTGGATAACGCGGATAAGGTATCTAGAGTTCTTGGATAACGTGGATAAAGTATCTAGGGTACTTGGATAACGTGGATAAAATATCTAGAATACTTGCATAACGTGGATAAAGTATCCAGAGTACTTGGATAACGCGGATAAAGCATTCGGAGTTATTTGTAGCATGAATAAAGCATCCAGAGTTATTGTATAGCGTGGATAAAGCAGTAGTACTTGCATAACATGAAGTAGAGTACTTGAATAACATGGCTAAACTATCTAGAGTACTTGGATAACGTGGATAAACTATCTACAGTACTTGGATAACGTGGATAAAGCATCCAGAGCTATTGTATAGCGTAAATAAAATATGTAGAGTGCTTGGATAACGTGGATAAACATCCAGAATACTTGTATAACGTGGATAAAGTTATCAGAGTACTCGGATAACGTGAATAAAACATCCGGAGTTATTGTATAGGGTGTATAAAGTATCCAGAGTACATGGATAATGTGGATATAGCATCTAGAGTACTTTGATAACGTGGATAAACTATCTAGAGTAATTGGATAAAGTGGATAAAGCATCCAGGGTACTTGGATAACGTGAGTAAAATATCTTGAGTACTTGGATAGCTTGGATAAAGCATCCAGGGTACTTGGATAGTGTGGATAAAATATCTTGAGTACTTGGATAGCGTAGATAAAGCATCCAGAGTATTTGGATAATGCGGATAAGATATATAGAGTTCTTGGATAACGTGGATAAAATATCTAGGTTACTTGGATAACGTGGATAAAGTATCTTGAGTACTTGGATAACGTGGATAAACTATCTAGTGTACTTTAATATCGTGGATTAAGCATCCAGAGTTATAAATAAAGTATGTATAGTGCTTGGATAACGGGGGTAAAACATCCAGAGTACTTGGATAACGTGGATAAAGTATCCAGAGTACTTGGATAACGTGGATAAAATATCCAAAATTCTTGGATTACGGGGATAAACTATCTAGAGTACTTTAATGTCGTGGATAAAGCATCTAGGGTTATTGTATAGCGGATAAAGTATACAGAGTTCTTGGATAACGTGGATAAACTATCCAAAATTCTTGGATAACGGGGATAACTATATAGGGTACTTGGATAACGTGGATAAAACATCCAGAGTACCTAGAAAAAGTGGATAAAGTATCCAGAGTTATTGTATAGCGTGGATAAAGCAGTAGTACTTGCATAACAGAAGTAGAGTACTTGAGTAACATGGATAAACTATCTAGAGTACTTGGATAACGCGGATAAACTATCTAGAGTACTTGGATAACATGGATAAACTAGTTGGATAACGTGAGTAAAGAATCTTGAGTACTTGGATAGCTTGGATAAAGCATCCAGGGTACTTGGATAACGTGAGTAAAGTATCTTGAGTACTCGGATAGCGTAGATAAAGCATCCAGAGTATTTGGATAACGCGGATAAGGTATCTAGAGTTCTTGGATAACGTGGATAAACAATCTAGGGTACTTGGATAACGCGGATAAAATATCTAGAGTACTTGGATAACGTGGATAAACTATCTAGAGTACTTTAGTATCGTGGATAAAGCATCCAGAGTTATTGTATAGCGTAAATAAAGTATGCGGAGTGCTTGGATAATGTGGACAACTATCCAAAGAACTTGGATAACGTGGATAAAGTATCCATAGTACTTGGATAAAGTGGATAAATCATTCGGAATTATGTGTAGCATGAATAAAGCATCCAGAGTCATTGTATAGCTTGGATAAAGCATGTGTAGTACTTGGTTCTAAGAGTACTTTATCCGCGTTGATAAAGCATCCAGAGTACTCGTATTGCTTGGATAAAGCATGAAGTAGAGTACTTGAAAAACATGGATAAAATATCTAGAGTATTTAAATAACGTGGATAAACTATCTAGAGTACTTGCATAGCATGGATAAAGCATCCATGGTATTTGGATAACGTGGATAAAGTATCTAAAGTAATTCGATAAAGTGGATAAAGTATCTAGAGTACTTGGATAACGTGGATAAAGTATCTAGAGAATTGAATAAAACGGATAAAGTAACTAGAGAACTTGGACAACGTGGGTAAAGCATCCAGAGTACTTGCATATCGTGGATAAGGCATCCAGAGTACTTGGATAACGTGGATAGAGTATTTAGAGTACTTGAATAACGTTGATAAACTATCTAGAGTACTTGGATAACGTCGATAAATTGTCCAGAGTACTTGGATAACGTGAATAAAGTATCTAGAGTACTTGAATAAAGCACCCAGAGTACTTGCATAGCGTGGATAAAGTATTCAGGGTTGAATACTGGGATAAAGTGGATAAAGCATTCAGGGTTGAATACTGGAATAACGTGGATAAAGCATCCAGAGTACTTGGATAAGGTTGATAAAGTATCCATTGTACTTGGATTGCGTGGATAAAGTATCCAGGTTACTTGGATAAGGCGGATAAAGTATCCAGAGTTCTTGGATAACATGGATAAACTACCCAAAATTCTTGGATAACGTAAATAAACTATCTAGGGTACTAACGTGGTTAAACTATCTAGAGTACTTTAATATCGTAGATAAAGCATCCAGAGTATCTAGAGTACTTGGAAAATGTGGATAAAGTATCTTGAGTACTTGGATAGCGTGGATAAAGCATTCAGGGTACTTGGATAACGTGGATAAAGTATTTGGAGTATTTGGATAGTGTGGATAAAGCATCCAGAGTATTTGGATAACGCGGATAAAGTATCCAGAGTTCTTGGATAACGTGGATAAACTATCTAGGGTACTTGGATAACGTGGATAAAATTTCTAGTTTCTGGATAAACTATCTAGAGTACTTTAATATCGTGGATAAACTATGAAGAGTTATTATATAGCGTAAATAAAGTATGTGGAGTGCTTGGATAATGTGGAAAAACCATACAAAGTGCTTGGATAACGTGGATAAAGTATCCAGAGTACTTGGATAACGTGGATAAAGCATTCGGAGTTATTTGTAGCATGAATAAAGCATCCAGAGTCATTGTATAGCGTGGATAAAGCATGTGGAGTACTTGGTACTTAGAGTACTTTATCCACGTTGATAAAGCATCCAGAGTACACGTACAGCGTGGATAAAGCAATAGTACTTGCAAGGCATGAAGTAGAGTACTTGAAAAACATGGATAAATTATCTAGAGTTCTTGGATAACGTGGAATTGAAATATTTCTATATTTTTATAGGATTTACATTTCCCATCCTTCTTAAATCTTTGATAATAAAGTTTTCTTTTGAATAACGACCCACCTCAATGTCACAACTAAAATAAATATTTTATTTGGCTTTGCGGCACTGCGTACAACAAGTCGTCTAACCAATGTTAATAAATATTGTTTGACTACTGAAATGTAAAAAAAACCGATACAAATATAACAAATTTAATTTATAAAATTTAATATAATCAAAATAAAAAATAAAGAAAAAAACAATATATAGAATAAACAATAATTGCCTGCAGACTATTGCAAAATCAATGATTGGCTAGAGCAACAGTGTGGAAAAACGAAGGCAAAAAAAAACTCTTTTGGAGAATTTATTTAAAATAGATGTTAAATGGAAGTTTATGGAACAAAATTAAATTGATGTGTGTTTTTGTGTAAATTTTGTGTTGTTTTTTTTTAATATGCTCATGCATAATTTTGTTTGTTTAGAGTTATCATCTCTTTCACAATATTGGCCTTTCTCCTCTTCTTCATATCTGTTTTTTGTTTTTGCCATAAATAAACGATTAAACACTAACCATGCCAACGGCAAAAATTTCTAGTTAATTTATTATAATTTTTTCGGTGTTGAAATGTATCCCCAAACGGTTTTTTTTGTGAAAATAGTTCGTTTAAAACTATGTAAAAAAACAATAACAACAATAAACTAAATTAGTTTAAAATAAATTCCACATCACGGTGTTATGTCACAGCTATGTGGCTATTTTGTTAATATGTCAAAATTTTGCTGACATTTGTTTTGACCTTGTCACAATTCTTTTACATTTTTGATTGACCGATGGCCAAAATATGTCACTGGAAGTGAGAAGTTATGAAAAAGTTGTATCAAAGATAGGAACCTACATTTCAGTCCCGTAGATCATTTGCAGAGTTTTCTCTAAAATATTAAAATAAATCAATATTTTGTGTGTCTCTCAAAGCATTTTCCAAGGAACTTTTCCATTCGTTAATAATTTCAAATGTGACATGGTAAAACCAAATAAGTTCGAAAATATATCTCAAAATCAAAAAAATGTCTGAAATCAGCAGACACTTCACGTGTTTTTATCAATTTTTATTTTACAAAAATAATTTTGTTTATTTATTTTTATCTGTTTTTGTTTTTATTTTAATTTGTTCAAATCTTGGAAAGTTGGCAAAAAAAATTCAATCAACCAGTTGTCTTGGTGTATGCATAAATTTGAATTTCAATGGTTATGCTGCGGCTTTTGTCCGTCTTTTAATGATTTCTTTGTTTTTTTTTTTCTTTGTATTCGTTTATCAGATAACACCGGCAATAAGCAGCGACGCACCATCGCCAGATGTTTAAAATTTAGTAATAATTTAAATGACTGTTATAGAAATGTACGTTTATATAATTATGTTGCCACTGCCTAGTAAAAGAAGAAGAAATAAAAACTATTTTTAACAAGCTAAGAATTAAATGTGTGAATGACAAAAACAAAAATGTGTGAATGAAAATCATCCATTTTTATGTTACCAATTTCTAAATTTTGTATGCAAATACTACTCACGGTGCGGCTAAACTAACATTAAATGGATAGTTTTTGCGGATTCTAAAGGTACAATGTTCGCAGATGAAAAAAATCAGAAACTAGTAAAGAAGTGAGACAAATGACTCGTCTTTGGAAATAAAAAGCTTCAATTTAAAAAAAAATCACAAATGCAAATTTGCATTGGTGTACGTACAAATAGGGGCTCCAAATGACGAAAATTGTCTAGCAACAACAACATATAAAATGCCTGATGATGTTAACTAGGGATAGGGAAAGCAATAATCGATTTTTCGATTTTAGTGTAAAACTAAAAGTGCGATTTTTCGGTCTGGCGATAATTTCAGTTGTCTTAAAACTCGACTTTTTCATAACTGCATAAAATCGAATATTCGTAAATTTCCGAGTTTTCTGCTGAAATGATAAAACCGCCAAAAGTGAAAAACCGCCAAGTCAACAATCACAAGATAATCGATTATGCGATTTTCCCTCCAGACAAAAGTCGACTACGACTTTTAGACTTTTAACTGCAAAAAGACTTTTAATCGATTAATTGAAAGTTGACTTACGTATCCCTAATGTTAACTTAACGAGTTAACGAAACGATAGTCGCATAGTGGTTTATGTGTATTGCTTCGCTAGATATCATTTTTCAATATAATCTCCTTAGGTCATATAGCTCGATTAATTAAATTAATTAAAAAATCTCACAAATAATGGTCTTCGCACTAAAAAGGCAAAAATTTAAAAATTAAAAAAAAATATAAAAATATTGTCCAAGGTATTTTTAAGTAAATCGGTCACATTTTTAGAGTTTATTATGTTTTCGGGATTTTGTTTCGAAACTGCCAGCCCTATCGAAATGGGACTAAAGAAAATGCACGGTGCTCTTGAAACAATTTTAAATGGAAGGTGCTTACACCTCGGAAGTTTTTGCGGATTCTGAAACTACAATGTTTATAGATGAGAAAAATCCAAAAACAAAAAAAATCGCCGGAGCGCTTTTTAAATAAATCGCGATTTAAGTTGACATTTTTAAGGGTTGTTTAGGTTTTCACGATTTTGCTTAGAAACCGCAAGTCCTATCAAAATGGGACTTAAGAAAATATTGTAGCTATGAAAATTCTCTAAAAGATTGACCTCTATGGTATTCTCGTCAGTTTTACCGTTTTTGAGATATAGAAGTTCAAATTGGGACAATTCAAATTCAATTCAATTCTGTATCGCCCCCTTATAAAACAATGTCATGAAGGGTGCGCCTTAACTAACTTTTGATGAAAACCGCTTACACAGGGGAATTTTGTGTGAATTCTGAAACAGCAATGTTCACAGATGAGAAATAAAATAAATAAATCGCGGTCAAAATTCACATTTTTAGGTGTATTTTAGGTTTTCACGATTTTGCTTGAGAACCGCAAGTCCAATCGAAATGGAGCTAAAGAAAATGTTGTAGCTGTGAAAATTTTCTACGGGATTGACGTTTATCATTTGTTCCCAGCCTGTACCATTTTTGAGATAAAGAAGCTCAGTTTAAATTTTTGTTTTTTTTTTGTTAGGGTTTCGCGATTTTGCTTGAATACGGTAAGTTTTATTGATATGGGACCTGAGAAAATCTTAAAGCTGTGAAAATTCTCTACAAGACTGGCTTAAGTAACTTATCCTAAGTTGTACCATTTTTTTAGATATATAAGTTTAAGTTGGGAATTTGCAGTCATGACATTGTATTATAAGGGGGCGATACAGAATTGAATTGAATTTGAATTGTCCCAATTTGAACTTCTATATCTCAAAAACGGTAAAACCGGCGAGAATACCTTAGAGGTCAATCTTGTAGAGAATTTTCATAGCTACAATATTTTGTTAAGACCCATTTTGATAGGACTTGCGGTTTCTAAGCAAAATCGTGAAAACCTAAACAACCCTTAAAAATGTCAACTTAAATCGCGATTTATTTAAAAAGCTCTCCGGCGATTTTTTTTTGTTTTTAGATTTTTCTCATCTATAAACATTGTAGTTTCAGAATCCGCAAAAACTTCCGAGGTGTAAGCACCTTCCATTTAAAATTGTTTCAAGAGCACTGTGAATTTTGTACCAGTGAAAATTCTCTTCAAACTTCAATTTACCTGAAATCGCACGGTACCCGTTATTGAGTTGTTTAATTACAACGTGCAGCAGTGTAATTTTATTTCGATTTTTATACCCTCAGCATTTATGCTAACGAGGGTATATACACTTTCATACGGGCAAAATGTGCCTCATCGAAATAATGGTTTTAGACCCCAAGTATGTTTGGACGAAATTTGTTTCAGACAATTTGGAGTCGATTGAGCAATGTCCGTCCGTCTGTCTGTCTGTCGGGCTGGCTGGAGCGCACGATAACTCTCGAACGGATGAACCGATTCGGTTTAAATTTTGGCTTTCGTAATATTTTGCCCAAACTTAGTTTAAGTTCGAAGATGGGCTATGACGGTCCACTCCTTCCGGTACCTCCCACACAAAAGTTACAAAATGTTCGGAAAATTTGTGCGCACGATAACTCTTGAAGGGAGTAACTGATTTGGTCCATACTTTGCACATCCTGAAATGTGTACCAGACTTAAATAAGGTTTCAATATGGACTCAATCGGTCAACTCCTTCGGGTACCTCCCCCACAAAAATTCGGAAAAGTTCAGTTTAGAACCTGCTCTCGAATCGCTTTGATTTTTGTTGTAACATCTTGTATTTACTGTCCCCCATACGACGATACAAATTTCATCATGGGCAAGTTCATACTTCCTGAGAAAATGTCCAAAAAGGTGCAAAAAACCCTATGACACCGTGTGTAGTGGTTGGAGCGCAAGATAAACCTCGAACGGATCCGCCAATTCGGTCCAAAATTTGGCCTTCGTAATATTTTGTCCAAACATAGTTTAAGTTCGAAGATAAACAATATGGGTCCACTCCTTCAGGTACCTCCCTCACAAAAGTTCAAAAATGTTCGGAAAAACTGTGCGCTCGATAACACCATATGGGTCCACTCCTTCAGGTACCTCCCTCACAAAAGTTCAAAAATGTTCGGACAATTTGTGCGCTCGATAACACTTGAAGGGAGTGACCGATGTAATCCATACTCTGCAAATCCTAATATATCTACCAGGTATAGACCAGGTTCGAATATGGACTATATTTGTCTACTCCTTCTGGCAACTCCCACACAAAATTTCCGATTAGTTCACTTTAAGACTTGCTCTCGAATCACTTTGATTTATATTGCGACGGTAAAAGTTTTTCAGGGCAAGTCCATATTTCTTGGGAAAACAGCCCGAAAGGTGTAAAAACCCCCTATGTCACCATATGTAGCGGCCACGATAACTCTCGCACTGTTCTACCGATTTGGTCCAACATTTGGTCTTCGTCATTTTTTTTATCGAAACTTAGATTCATGGGGCAATACCGGTCCACAACTTCCGGTACTTCTTCACAATATTTAAAAAATTTCACTAAAATGTGTAAATAAAGTGTGGTCCAAACATTGGATCTCCTAACATTTTGTTAACATTTAGTTTAACTTCTAAAATGGCCCATATCGGTCCTCCCTAAGGGGACCTCCCCCACAAAAGTTAAACATTTGTGTCTTTGTTCAGTTAATTCCTAATCCACATCTTTGTCGGCAAGTTCAAATGTTCAAAAAGGGCCACAAAGTTCTGAAGAGACCCTAAATACATTCGATATGTCCGTAGAGAAAGTTTCACTTCACATTGGCTGAGGTATATCTCTGTCGGCAAAGCCGACTCACACTTTTTTACTTGTTTCAATATAATCTCCTTAGGTCATATATGTAGATCGATTAATTAAATTAAAAAATCTCACAAATGCCATTATTTCGTCCTAAAAAGGCAAAAATTTAAAAATTAAAAAAAGCATAAAAATATTGCCGAAGGTATTTTAAATAAATCGCGGTTATAGGTCACATTTTTAGAGTTTTTTTATGTTTTCGGGATTTTGTTTCGAAACTGCCAGCCCTATCAAAATGGGACTAAAGAAAATATTGTAGCAGTGAAAATTCTCTTCAAACTTCTACCTGAACAGTGAATGTTGGAAAATTCCTGTTGGCGTGATAGTATTCGGTTAGTAGATCAAAACATCGAAAGGGTTTTGGGTTCTAAAACAAACCAAAAGCAATGGGTCGCTATACTTAGCAAAATTAAAGATAAAGGTTTGAACATTTGTAGAGACCATTGGAATACAAATGGGTCATTTATGTCCATTTTTATACCATCCACCATAATATGGTGATCAGAGTAAAATTCTAAGTCGATATAACCATGTCAGATGTTAGTTCGTCCGTCCGGCTCTTGAAATCAAGACAATTCTCGCAATTTTTAAGATAGAGCTTTGTAATTTAGTTTAGAAGTTTCTATTCTCCTAGGATGTTTGGTATTGCAAATGGGCTATATCAGTCTACGTTTTGGTATAGAGCCCATAGAACGGTACCACCCGATTTTCGGTATTTTTAAAGTTTTAGCCTCATTACACTGTGCTACAGTGAAAATTTACAGGGGTTCTGATGAATAAATTCGGTATTGTGGGAGTCCATGGAAGACGAAAATACATTTGGTTTCTTTGGGTCACTTCGTTTTTTGATTTTATAAAGGTAAATGTAGTAAAAAATGGGATTTCTTGGATTTTAAACTTTAAACGGACATAACTTATTTTTTCCACAATGGAAATTTACAGCTTATTTTTTATTTACAAGTTGAACAATTTTTAAAAATCGGGTAACAAATGGTTAAGTTTTCGTGATTTAAGTGTGTCAAAAACGCATTAAAAAAAGGAAAATGCTTTTCCTGGTGCTCTACGCTGCGTAGAAGACACCAAACTGCGTAATTATTTACTTTTATCAAGAAGGAAATTTAGTTAGTTTTACAAAATGGGGAAAACCAATAATGGCATTTTTTGTGTTTTAACTTTTTGGGTTTTCCTTTATAAAAGTTGGTACCTTGGTGCGTATGATTGTAGTTTGAATTTGTCTAGTTAACAGTTACGCTCAAGGTACCAGTCTTTTATAAAGGAAAAACCAAAAAGTTAAAACACTAAAGATGGCATAACTCACGCATTTTTCAACAGATTTCATTGGTTTTCCCCATTTTGTAAAGCTAACTAAATTTCCTCCTTGATAAAAGTAAATAATTACGCATTTTGGTGTCTTCTACGCAGCCGAGAGCACGAGGAAAAGCATTTTCCTGTGTTTTATTGCGTTTTTGTCACACTAAAATCACTACAAAAAACACTACAAAAATTATGGCTTGTTTGAAAGCCATGATTTACAACTTTTAAACAAAAAATAAGCTGCAAATTTCCAATGTGAAAAAAATAAGTTATGTCCGTTTTAAGTTAAAAATCCAAGAAACTTCGTTTTTCACTACATTTTCGGTTATAAAATCAAAAAACGAAGTTACCCAAAGAAGCTAAATGTATTTCCGACTTCCATGGACTCGCACAATACCGAATTTGTCCACTCTTGTAGCACAGTGTTATCACTCCAAAATGGCTGAAATTTGGTACTGAGTCTTCGTTGGGGGTATAAAACTTTCCCCCGATATAGGACCACGCCTTCATATAGCCCCCATAGAACGGTACCACCCGATTTTCAGTATTTTGAAGATTTTAGCCTCATTATCACACCTAAATGGCTGAAAATTAGTAACTAGTCTTCGTTGGGGGTACAAAAAGTTCCGTCAGAAATTTGTCGGTATAAGTCCACGCCTTCCTACAGCCCCCATAGAATGGTACCTCCCGATTTTCGGTATTTTGAAGGTTGCGGCCTCAATATTCCACCGAAATGGCTGAAATTTAGTATTTGGTCTTCATTTGTGGTATTAAACGTTCCATATGAAATTTGTCGGTATATGTCTTACGCCTTAGTATAAACCCCACAGAACGGTGCCTCCATATTTCCGGTATTTTGAAGGTTGTTACCTCAATATTCCAGCGAAATGGCTGATATTCAGTCTTCGTAGAGGGTATTCAGCTTTCCCTTCTAAATTTTTCGGTATAGGTGCACGCCTTCATATAGCCCCAAAGAACGGTATCTCCTGATTTTCGGTATTTTGAAAGTTGTGGCCATAATAACCCACCGAAATGGCTGAAATTTCGTATTTAGTCTTCGTTGGGGTTATAAAACGTTCCACCTTAAATTTGTAGGAATAGATCCACGTCTTCATATTGCCCCTATAGAACGGTACCTCCCGATTTTTGGTATTTTGAAGGTTGTGGCTTCAATACTCCACCGAAATGACTGAAATTTAGTATTTAGTCTTCGTTGGTCGTATAAAACGTTCCCCCAGAAATTTGTCCGTACAGGTCCACGCCTTCACAAAGCACCCATAGAACGGTACCTTCAGATATTCAGTATTTTGAAGGTTGTGGCCTCAACATCCCACCGAAATGGCCTGAAATTTGGTATTTAGTCGACGTTAAATATATTGGTATAGCTACTAATAATAAGGTTTTTTCCTCTAAAATACTTTTTGTTTTTGGAAATTTCAAATGTAGCGTTCAGAGCCAAACTCATAACTTTCAAAGGCAGCGCTAAGCGTTTGTCATGAAAGCACAACTAAATGGGAAAATCCTCATTGTTGTTGTAAAAACCAAAACAAAAATGCATTTGAAAGAAGAAAAGTTCGAGGACAGCGAAGCCGCTCCACATCCGATATGTTTGAAGAGCCTTTACCGAAGGCGAAACATGCATGTCAAATAGTGGTGGGTGTGTGGGTTCGAATCGTCGGCTTTCCTTTTTCACTTGCATTATAGATCATAAAGCTCGATTAAAAAATTAATACTAAAAAAATGATCGCCTAAAAAAAGGCAAAATTTTCAAAAAAAAAAAAAAAAAAAATTAAAGTGATTCGAGAGCAGGTCTTAAAGTGAACTTATTCGAAATTTTGTGTGGGAAGTATCCGAAGGGGTGGACAAATATAATCCATATTCGAATATTGATCTATATTTGGTAGATATATTAGTATGTGTAAAGTATAGACCAATTCGGTCACTTCCTTCTAGAGTTATCGTCCACACAATGTTTCCGAACATTCTTGAACTTTTGTGGGGGAGGTACCTGAAGGAGTGGACCGATATAACCCATCTTCAAACTTCGACTAACTTTGGACATAATACTACAAAAGCCAAATTTTGGACCGAATCCGATGATCCGTTCGAGAGTTATCGTGTGCTCCAGCCAGACGGACAGACATGGCTAAATCAACTCCAAATTTTCTGAAACGGATTTCGTTCAAACATACTTGGGGTCTAAAACCATTATTTCGAGGAGGCACATTTTGCCCTATGAAATTGTATATACCTCGTTAGCATAAGCGCCGAGGATATAAAAATGTTAGTGGGTGTAGGTCCACATTATTTGTGTAAAAAATGGCGCGATTTTGTGCAAAAATATTTTCACAATTTTAGAAAATACAAGGTTTTTATTATTTTTTAAAATATGCAAATACTTTTAAAACAGAAAAGCGCCGTAGGCGAAAGTATTTTTTAAAAAATCGCGCGATTTTTTACAAAAACATTTTCATAAATTTACTAAATTCAAAGTTTTTCTAAAAAATTGCAAATACTTTTATAAAACTGAAAAGCGCAACATGTGAAAATATTTTTGTAGAAAATCGCGCGATTTGTTTTCAAAAATATTATTGCCAGCGGCGCTTTTCGATTTTATAAAATTATTTGCGATTTTTTAGAAAAACTTTGTATTTTCTAAAATTGTGAAAATATTTTTGTAAAAATAGCTCGATTTCGGTTTTATAAAATTATTGGCAAATTTTCAGAAAAACTTTGTATTTTCTAAAATTTTGAAAATATTTTTGTAAAAAATCGCGCCAATTATGTCAAAAATATTTTCAGCTGCTGAACTTTTCGGTTTTATAAAAGTATTTGCAATTTTTTAGAAAAACCTTGTATTTAGTAAAACTGTGAATATATTTTTGTACAAAACCGCGCGATTTTGTCAAAAATATTTTCGCCTGAGGCGCTTTTCAGTTTTTTTTAAAAGTAGTTTAAGTTTTTAGAAAAAGTTTGTACATAGTAAAACTGTGAAAATATTTTTATAAAAAAATTGCGCGATTTTTCGCCTACGGCGCTTTTCGAATTTATAAAATTATTTGCAATTTTTTAGAAAAACTTTGTATTTAGTAAAGCTCTGAATATATTTTTGTACATAATCGCGCGATTTTTTCAAAAATATTTTCTCATACGGCGCTTTTCGGTTTTATAAAATTATTTGCAATTTTTTAGAAAAAACTTTGTATTTTCTAACATTGTGAAAATATTTTTGTACAAAATCGCGCGATTTTTCAAAAATATTATCGATTGCGGCGCTTTTCGGTTTTATAAAAGTATTAGCAATTCTTTAGAAAAAATGTGTATTTAGTAAAAAAAAAAAATTAGTAAAACAAAAAAATATTTTTGTAAAAAATCGCGCGATTTTGTCAAAAATATTTTCACCTGAGGCGCTTTTCGTTTTTTTTATAGTTGCAATTTTTAGAAAAAGTGTGTATATAGTTTGTATATAAAATTGTGAAAATATTTTTGTAAAAAATCGAGCGATTTTATCAAAAATATGTTCGCCTTTGGCGCTTTTCTGATTTATAAAAGTATTTGCAATTTTTTAGAAAAACTTTGTATTTAGTAAAACTGTGAAAATATTTTCGTAAAAAAATCGCGCGATTTTTTCAAAAATATTATCGCCAGCGTCGCTTTTCTATTTTATAAAAGTATTTGCAATTTTTTAGAACAAATTGTATATTATAAAATTGTGAAAAAATTTTTGTAAAAGATCACACGATTTTTTCAAAAATATTTTCGCCTACGGCGCTTTTCAGTTTTATAAAATTATTTGCAATTTTTTAGAAAAACTTTGTATTTTCTAACATATTATATTTTTGTACAAAATCGCGCGATTTTTCAAAAATATTTTGGCCGGTTTTAAAAAATATTTGCATATTTTTACAAAAACTTTGTGCTTTCTAAAAATGTTTAATATATATTTTTCCTCAGCTACTCTCCAAATCAATTCAAACTGACTTAGAAAGGAGAGTAGAAGTGGTTTCAATATGTTAAAATTATAAAAAAAAGTATAGTCACCAATTAGTTAATTATTACACGCTTCTGTATAAATATCATTGAATATCCTTTTTGCAAATACATATGACTACGAATGAGGATCAATTGAAAATTTATTCCAAGTTGACCTTAACCATATTTTAAATTTTTTATACTCTAATCTGCAAAATTTAGATTCTAAGTGGGTAGGATGGCTTCTTCAATACACATTAAATTATATGGCCAATATTTTTGTATCGATGTATGTGGGTGGCTATAAGTTAAAAATCATCTCTTTTGCCACTTCAAAACAATGATAAACCAAAAAAATATCTTCCCCTGTACCATGTTCGCACAAATATGGAACAGTTCAGGGCCAAGGTATTGAAATCCGTTTAAGGTAACACATACTTATGAGCTAATTGGTACGGGGCTACAAAGGCGATAAGGGGGACCAATACCAATACAAAATTTCCGAATTCCAAGTTCATTTAAGTTTTGAATTATTATTATTTTTTTACAAATATTTTGTTAAAATATCAAAAAAATTACCTTCAATTTTTGTTTCCTCGTTTTTTGTGAATGAAGCACCAAAAATGTTAATCCTTTGCAATTGGGTATTGAAATGTTGTTGTTGTCACAATTGTCACACAGAATTTGCTTGAATTTGTTTGTTTTGTTATTCGTTTTAGTTTAGTCGTAAGAATTTATACATTTAATTGATATTTATTTCAACACTATTTGTTGTTATTTTGGTATTTGAATTACACTATAATTGGATTATATTTGAATTCATTAAATGTGGACCACAATCTAAAATCTGTGCTGAGTCGTTAGGGTTTTTTTGTTTTGTTAAATAATTTTTTTTTTCTTGTGATTGATTGATTTCGTTCGAACTATTAATGCGATGGCCAAACTCTGAAACTGATGCCAAACTCTTGTCTTGATGATGTTGAAAATTGTTGTTGAATGAATCGATGGATGGATGGTATTAACAAATTGAGCAAATAGTCAACGGCGTCAACGGGAAAAAAGAAACAACTCGAAGTTTTATTTTTTTTTCGTCTTCTTCTTCCTTCTCTGTTATTGAATTACCAAATTTTCACAATAGGTTATGATAATGCCCGTTACGAAAACTAGCGTAGCAAAGACTCAAAACGCACACAACAAATATCTCTGAGGGAATTCTGGGTAACTTCGTTTCTATCGAACATTTATTTTCCCCGAAAATTCTTTTCGATTTTTTTTCCGATTTTATTTAATTTTCAAAATACCATACATGACATTAAAAATTTTCGTTTTCGTTTTTTTTTTTAATTTTTTTCTTTCAGTTATACCGAGTTTCTGTTTTGGTTAACGGACGTTCAGAACCTTCCTGTTGGGCTGTTGAAAGCAGACTCAACTCATAATGATCGTGCAAAAACATTGTAAGAGCGTAGGTTTTGAACAAACAACCAACATACGCACACACACATTCTCATAGATCGCGGCATAGTTGTAGTGTTTTTGTTAACGTCCAAGCTGCTACAACATTACGGGGCCAGCCGCGGCCAACAAGCTTTGATTAACCTGTTGTCGTCGTTGTCTGCCTTTGGCAGTGGCAACACACATTTAACGGTTACAGCGCAGCTGTTCTCACACTTACA
Organism: Musca autumnalis; assembly: GCF_047663935.1. Classification (NCBI taxonomy): domain Eukaryota; kingdom Metazoa; phylum Arthropoda; class Insecta; order Diptera; family Muscidae; genus Musca; species Musca autumnalis. Next base: position 87,023,979 of record NW_027411644.1, read on the forward strand.
CACCTTCACACTTGGGATGGGATGATGTTTGGGCCACATCACTTGCTGCGACGCAGTTGCTGCCGCCTTCGCTGCTAACCATTCGCTCACACGCACACACTCAAACATTTGATATGCGCACGTGCGCTGGCTTAGTTTTTGTTCGTAGCCAAGTTTAAAACATCAAGCCATCCACATCGCACCACCATCACCACTGTTCGATCGATACCCAAAAAAAGTGTCAATGGTAGTTTTGTTGTATTAATGAAATTGTGTTTACCTTTTGTGTCCGTCCACAAACAAAAACAATAAATGCGACCAACCTGCAACGAGGTAGACAAAATCAATGCAAGAAACAAAAAACAACAAAAACTACAACTGATTAAATGGGGTCACATCAAGTTCAAGTTCATTTACAATGGGAATGGTGTTACATGTTACGAAGAAAAAGAAGAAGAGAAGAAATGCATTTTAAAGCAGCAAAGAAATTAAGAAATCGAACAGAACAAGTAAAACCGGTTCTAATCAGTTTGGGGCTAAGTGGTAAAACCTCCCACAAGTCAATGTTGACGTTAACGTCAATTATGAAAAGGTTGTTAGAGGTTAAGGAGGGTCAACTTTTTAGTGCTCATTGTTGACATTTCGTATGTGCCTTATAACGGGTTACAAGTCAATTCCACCAAATTTTCTTGACCGCTACTAACATAATACTCCTACACAGCAATTAACCCTTTTTATACCCTCAGCTTTTATGCTATTGAGGCTATATACACTTTCATACGGGCAAAATGTGCCTCATCGAAATAATGGTTTTAGACCCCAAGTATGTTTAGACGAAATGTGTTTCAGACAATTTGGAGTTGATTTAGCCATGTCCGTCCGTCTGTCTGTCTGCTGGCTGTAGCGCACGACAACTCTCGAACAGATCAACCGATTCGGTCCAAAATCTGGCCTTCATAATATTTTGTCCAAACTTACATAGTTTAAGTTCGAAGATGGGTTATATCGGTCCACTCCTTCCGGTACCTCCACCACAAAAGTTCGGAAATGTTCGGAAAATTTCTGCGCACCATAACTCTTGAAGGAAGTAACCGATTTGCTCCATACTTTACACATCTTAATATATGTACCAGATATAGATCAGGTTCGAATATGGACTATATTTGTCCAGTTCATCCGGTACCTCCCACACAAAATTTCTGATAAGTCCACTTTAAGACCTGCTATCGAGTGACTTTGATTTTTGTTGAAGCAACTTACATTCGCTGCCTCAATTACGATGGTAAAAGTTTTTTTCAGGGACAAGTCCATACTTCTTGAGAAAACAGCCCGAAGGGTGTAAAAAACCCCTGTGGCACCCCCATGGTATATGTCGGTTCATTCCTTCAAGTATCTTCTCCGCAAAACTTTTGAACTTTAATCGTAATCAACATTTTTGTCGGTTCATACGCCCAAAATTTTGAAACCCCCTAAATACATGAGTTTTTTTGGGAAAAAAGTGTTTCAATTTACACAGGCTGAGGGTATATCTCTGTCGGCAAAGCAGACTGATCCTTTTTTACTTGTTGTTGTAGCAGTTTGTATTAGTTCCCCCATTACGACGGTTCAAGTATTTTCAGGGACAAGTTCATAGTTCCTGAGAAAATGGCCCGAAAGTAGTGGCTGAAGCGCACGGTAACTTTCGAAAGGATCAGCCGATTCGGTCAAAAGTTTGGCCTTAGTAATATTTTGTCCATACTTAGTTTAAGTTCGAAGGTGAGCCATATCGGGTACCTCCCCCACAAAAGTTTAAAAAATGTCACAAAAATGGTACGCGCTATATCTCTTGAACGGACAAGCCGATTTGGTCCTAATATTTTGTCCAAATGTAGTTTAACTTCGAAAATGTTCCATATCGGTCTTCTCTTTAGGGTACCTCCCCCACAAAAGTTTAACATTTTTGTTTAAGTGCAGTTTAAAGTCTGTTCGAAGATCCTGTGGAAATTCATACCGATGCTACTCTTTGTTGTCCTGGTTAGAGAAATATTATGTTTTTCGTGGGAAAGTACATGCTTCCTGGAAAGTCCAAAAGCTTTAAGTTATACGGTGACCAACTGAAATGGCTGGAGTGCGCGCCATCTATCGAAAAGAAATAACTCCCAAAGTAAAACCCACTTCCAAATTGCAATATGTCGATCCATAGCTTCAGGTACCTCCTCTGCAACACTTTTGAGTTTCAATCCAAATCCATTTTTTGTCGGCAAGTTCATATGTCCAAAAGGGCCACAAAATTTGAAAACCTCTTAAATACATAATTATTGGGGAGAAGGAGTTTGGCTGCGTAGCTTGTATTCGATGCTATACACGGTGCTCTTGAAGAAAATTTAAATGGAAGGTGCTTGCACCTGGGAAGTTTTTGCAGATTATGAAACTACAATGTTCCTAGATGAGAAAAATAAGAAAACAATCGCCGGAGCGCTTTTTAAATAAATCGCGATTCAAGTTGAAATTTTAAGGGGCTGTTTAGGTTTTTGCAATTTTGCTTAGATACCGCAAGTCCTATCAAAATGGGAATAAAGAAAAAGTTATAGCTATGAAAATTTTCTACAAGATTGATCTTTATGGTATTCTCGTCGGTTTTACCGTTATCGAGATATAGAAGTTCAAATTGGGACAATTAAAATTCAATTCAATTCTGTATCGCCCCCTTATAAAACAATGTCATGACTGCAAATTCCCAACTTAAATTTAAATATCTAAAAAATGGTACAACGTAGGAAAAGTCACATAAGGCAGTCTTGAAGAGAATTTCCACAGCTTTAAGATTTTCTCAGGTCCCATATCGATAAGACACATTCAAGCAAAATCGCGAAACTCTAACAAAACAAGTAAAAAAGTATCAGTCGGCTTTGCCGACAGAGATATATCCTCAGCCTATGCGAATTGAAACGTTCATCTATGGACAGATCGAATGTCTTTAGGGTATTTTCTGAATTTTGTGGCCCTTTGTGCACATTTGAACTTGCCTACAAAAATGTAGATTAGGATTATAGTCCAAAACTGTTGCGCTGGAGGTACTTAAAGGAATGGACCAACATAGTCCATTATGGAGGTGGATCTTATTTTGGGAATCATATCTTTTCGATAGTGAGTCATCGTATTACTTTTGGACCAGTATACTTGTCCACGGAAAACATAATATCGCTATAAACAGGACTACAACGAACAGCATTGGTATACATTTCCAAAGGATCTTTGAACAGATCCTTATCTGCCTTTAGACGCATATGTTGAACTTTTGTGGGGGAGGCACCCTAAGGAGAAACCCGATATAAGCCATTTTAGAAGTTAAACTAAATTTGGACAAAATATAAGGAGATCCAATTTTGGACCAACTTGGTTACCCCATTCAAGTAACAGCCACTACGTATGGTGCCATGGACTGTTTTCTCAAGATGAATGGACTTGGCCTTGAAAAAAATTTTACCGTTGTAATTGAGGCCGCGAATGTATGTTGCTTCAACAAAAATTAAAGTGATTCGAGAGCAGGTCTTAAAGTGAACTTATCCTCAATTTTGTGTGGGAGGTACCCGAAGGAGTGGACAAATATAGTCAATATTCGGCCTGATCCATATCCGGTAGATATATTAAGATGTGTACAGTATATACCAAATCTGTCACTCCCTTCAAGAGTTATGGTGCGCACAACTTTTCCGAACATTTTTGAACTTTTGTGGGGGAGGTACCTGAAGGATTGAGCCAATATGGCTTATCTTCGAACTTAAGATTGGACAAAATATTATGAAGGCAAAATTTTGGATCGAATCGGCAGATCCGTTCGAGAGTTATCTTGCGCTCCAACCACTACACACGGTGTCATAGGGGTTTTTTGAAACTTTCACGCTATTTTCTCAGGAAGTATGGCTTTGACCCTGATGAAACTTGTGCCACCGTATCTGGGGCCGTGAATAGAAGTTGCTACAACAAAAATCAAAACGATTCGAGAGCAGGTCCTAAACTGAACTTTTCCGAAATTTTGTGTGGGAGATACCCGAAGGAGTGGACCGATTGAGTCCAAATTGTCTGAAACACATTTCGTCCAAACATACATGGGGTCTAAAACCATTATTTCGATGAGGAACATTTTGCCCATATGAAAGTGTATACCCTCGTTAGCATAAATGCTGAGGGTATAAAAACCTAAAAATGTAACCTGAGCTTATTTATCTAAAAAATGGTACAACCTGGGAACAAAGCATAAAGGTCATTCCTCTAGAGAATTTTCACAGCTACAACATTTTTTTTAGCACCATTTCGATTTTTTTCTTTTTTTTTGGATTTTTCTCATCTATGAACATTGCTGTTTCAGAATTCACAAAAACTTTCCCTGTGTAAGCGGCTTTCATTAAAAGTTAGTTAAGGCGCACCCTTTATGACATTGTTTTATAAGTGGGCAGTGCATTGTCCCAATTTGAACTTCTATATTTCAATAATGGTAAAACCTACGAATATACCATAAAATCAATCTTGTAGAGAATTTTGATAGCTACAACATTTTCATTAGTCTCATTCTGATAGGACTTGCGGTTTCCAAGAAAAATTGTGAAAACATAAACAACTTGAATCGCGATTTTTATAAAAAGTGCTCCGGCGATTTTTTTTTTTTTTTTTTTTGATTTTTCTCATCTATGAACATTGTAGTTTTAGAATCTGCGAAAACTTCCCAGGTGCAAGCACCTTCCATTTAAATTTGTTTCAAAAGCACCGTGTATATTGTACATATGTAGATGAAAGTATCAATTCACACAGGCTGAGGGTATTTTTCTGTCGGTAAATCCTGATACTTTTTTACTTGTTTAGATAGAAGTTTGAAATTTGGAATAGAGTATATAATATTAGTCCTTGGACGTTAAGAATTGAAAATAACCTTATCAGACCACGTTCGGTATAGTCCCCATACAACAGATCCGCCGATATTTAGAAGTTTTTAACCAAATTCTCCAACAGAATTGAAGCAATAACTAAAACATCTTTCTAATGAATATTACCCATATACATACCCAGCAAAATAAAGTGGAAGTAGTGCAATGTAGACTAGTTCTTTCACGGCATGTTTTTATGCAGTTCAAACGGTGTCGTGAAAAAGGCACTCCATTCCTCACATTTTAACCGCATTTGGATGCAATCCAAAGAATCACATCCATTTGTCACATTTTAACAACATCCGGAGTCAGTTCAACGGAGTCGTGAAAAAGGCACTCCAATTCCTCACAATTTAACAGCACCCGCATGCAGTGCAAACGGAGTCGTGAAAAAGGCACTCCGTTCACTACGTTTTATTAGCAGTTGTTAGAAATCCCTACATGTACATAAATCAGTTTGTACATCTCTACAGATGTTAACATTTCCAAACATTTGTTAATACAAACTAAATAATATTTAATTTGTGAAAATTTTTCCGGTAACTCACGAGAAGAAAATTTCCCAATGGAGTGCTGTTGGAGTACATGTCGAAATCTTAACAGGTGATGGGAAGACAATATCAAACCCATTAAGCATATGAAGCAAAAGCACTTAAGCTTGGATTAAATGAAGAGCGGAGGAAACACACATGTTTGCGATTGAATTCAATAGAGAATTTTCAAAATTTATGTTAATTTAATAAAGTTATTAATATTTTTGTTTTACACAAATAATAAATACATTTTATTTTGTTATTCAAAACACGTGCTCTGGACTGCCTCCTATTCTACCCCAAAGGGTCAGTTAAAATGCAATGCCAAAGGGTGAGTTAAAATGCAGTGCCAAAGGTTCAGTTAAAATGCAATGCCAAAGGGTCAGTTAAAATGCGGTGCAATGGAGTGCCTCTTTCCGGTGTCACTCCCTTGTAAAAATCATGAGTGAAAATGCATAATTTGATGCTCTTCCAAATCACTTGTAACGGGTGTTTTTTTACAGGTTTGTTTTTCGAATAGAGATAAAACTGGCATTTTGTGGTCAAATCTGGCAACTCTAATGTCATTTATGTTCAGTTTGGTTTTGCCATTTCATCATGAACAGGTTGACAAAAGAACAACGCTTGCAAATCGTGCAAATTTATTTCGAAAATAATGGTTCAGTTCGCGAAGTTTACCGCAAGCTCCGTCCATTTTATGGTCGACATAATGGTCCATCGGAGAAATTAATTCGGTTAACCATGGATCGTTTTCGCACTACGTTTACTCTATATGATAATACGCATCCGCAGAGACGTCGAACAGTGCGCACCGAAGAAACAATTGCCGCTGTAGAGCAAAGTGTTGAAGAGGACCCGAATGAATCGATTCGCCACCGTGCACAGCAATTGGAGCTTTGTCCATATCATTTAACTGCCTCTTTGGAGGCAAACTTTTCGCTGGGTATGTATGTAGGTTTACGTTTTGGTGTATCCCAGAAATTTCAACCACATTAGTTACTATTTGGCATTTTGGGTTCTAATTCCCCCAGAGAGTTGCCAATATAGATCCACGTTTTCATGCAGAAAATTGCCAAAATACATCAACGTTTCAATACAGGGATTGTATTCGCGAGTATGTCGAATACAGTGTTTTAATGTGGTGGAGAATATAAACAGTTCGGCCCGAACATGACGCATTTTCATCTTCTTAAAAGTAAATATTCAGATATCACACTCTAACTTCAGTCGCATTAAACAAGTTTTGTATTAGTTTTGCCTTATTATGTTTTCAGTATTTTTACCACGAGGACTGATTCTGATAAGAAGATCTATCTCAATACCCTTTTACTGCTATTTAATTGAAATAAATACATCCAAAAAGAAGAAAAACTCGAATCCGCGAGTGCGAATATCTCCAATCAAAAATTGTCTACAGTTCCTTTTTTCAAAACAGGTTATATATCCAGCTATTGTAAGAAAATAATACGGTTCATAGACTGCGATTTCTATTCGCAGTACTGTTTGAGACTACGAAACACATATTTGGGCTTTACAAACACATGGTCGAAAAAATATCTCGGAAAAAATCTCGTCAAAATTTTAGCTAAGTCCTGACAAAATAGGTTAAGTCGAAAAAACTCCATCTGATACCCCAATGGTTTTTGTTCCGGCTTATTTATATCTTATTCGTACGAAAAGATGTTTATGGGTTCGATGACATTAACAACTTTTCAAGGATTATGCCCAAAGATTAATCACTTCTGTCGACATAGCGGAGTGAAACTTAAGTTACTTACTTAGAAAACTTATGTTTTCTGGAAAACAAGTAAACAAGTATCAGACGGGTTTGCCGACAGAGATATACACTCAGCCTGTGTGAGTTGATACTTGTTTCTATAGACAGATCGAATACGAGCTACATAACCAAAATGTTGTTCCTAAAAATTGTGTACTCAGAGAGTTTCAGAATTTCGTGGCCTTTTTAGACTTATAAACTTTCCGACAAACATATCATAAATCCGTTCGAGAGTTATCATGCTCTCGAGCCAGACAGACGGTCGAACTGGGCTGAATCGATTCCAAATTGGTTGAAGCGGATTTGGTCAAAACATACTAGTCTTTAACGGAGTTGCCCTGATAGAAGTAAAAATCAGGGCATAGAACCAAAATCTTTGCACTTTTCTTTGAAAATAGTTTTTAAAAACATTGTTAACAATGACTTGGCCATGTTTGCTTTTATAAAAATAAAAATTTCAACACCCTTTGTTGTCATTTAAGCCCAATCAATACTACTCCCTTCGACGAGTTTCAGTCCCAATTTACATTGGGCAAGTTTACTTGCGGCAAGTCCCTGTTTGTAGGAGAGACACGTAAGGGGAAGGGAAATAGAAAAAAATGCTCGTACCGGCAATTTTTAGGCAATTCCTTTTATATTTTTCGTATTTGACATTATTTTCATTGCTTTGAAAACAAAACATTCCGGAACAGAATTGCCTTTTATAAACGCAAGAGGCAAGTTTAAAAAGGATCGAGAAAAATTGCCGCAAGTAAACGCGCCTAATGTAAATCGGGACTCATAGAATCACTCACATTATTTTTTTGATGCGGGTTATTTCGAATTTTTGCATTCTTAGTTCTGATGAAAATCAGTATATCTGGCGTAAAATCGATATATTATTGTGGAAGAAGGCAACACACACCTGCATTTAAATAAATGAACTGTCGCTATCAAAACTCTTCGTTAGGAGTATAATTTTTGGGCTTGAATGGCAAAAAAAGGGGTGTTGAAATTGTTGTTTTTGTTAAAGCAAACATGGTCAAAATATTGTTAACAATATTTCTGAAAACTATTGTCAAAGAAAAGTGCATTTTTGTTCTATGCCCTGATTTTTACTTCTATCAGGGCAACGCCGTTAACGACTAGTATAATATAGGGCAAGCCTGGCTAATACAGGACCTTTCATATATCATTAGATTGTTTGTACGTACTCTGGACATAACCCTTAATAATTTTTCATAGTCGTTTTTTGGAAAATAACTTCAAAAACTAGAATTTTCTAGCTAAATTGCCTACAAAGGGACATGCCAAAATTACGTAAGGAACATGATTCTTTCTGTCGGAATCAATGACAAATCTACTGAAAACTATAGGGAACTAATTATTCCACCGTTCTGATTACCAAAATCTGTAAGCGACTTGATTCCGAAACAGTGAATTCTTATATTTACAATAATGTACGAATTTTTCCATTTCGACCGAAAATGTCCACAAAATTTTAAAGAAAATTGTCTCGAAACGTTGCATTTTCATACGATCTCGACTGTACGGCGATGGTTCAACACATTAGGTCATATTTATACCCTACTCTACTGTGTGCAGAGGGTATAATAAGTTAGATTTGGCCCAAAAGTTTGTAACATATGAAAATAATGGAGCTAGACCCACCCACGATTTAGCCCTGTCTGTTCCTCTGGTGTCCATCTAAACCGTGTAATCACTTTAGAGGTCGCGGTTTTAGTAATATCGATTCAAAATTTTTAAAATAACACCAATTCAGATTTCCTACAAAAAACATCTTTACAAAGGAGGCCATATTATGGTTATGGTCTCAGACTCTTGCAGAATTCCACGATATGACTTTACACCTCGAATGTAGGGCAGGTACGTAGTAGAGCTGGCAAACTATCGATAGTCTGACTATCGTTTTGATTAATGTCGTAAAACAAAGGTTACGGTTCTTAACACAAGTCTCTTTTTTTCCATAGACGGGCTAAATTCGAAGATGGGTCATATTGCCAAAGTTTTGATATAGTCCCATATAACGGTACCTCCCGATTTCAGGTATCTTGAGGATTTAAGCTACATTGTTTTGACTAAGCTATACATAAAATTGTGCAACAAAGTTCAAATTTGTTCAAAATGATGGGAAAAACTGAGTAGATTATGAAAGAAGAGCTAAAAATATGAGACACGTGTATCGGCGTTTTTAAAATTTACATCGGAAAATGACAATAGTAGGCGGGGCAAATTCTGCCCATTTCTAGTTTTTTCGAAATATTCGAGTTAAGATATCTTGGAATCCTTGCATTTTAGGTATATAGTGTCTTTGGAAACTTTACTGAGGAGGATATGGGGAATATTTGTTAATAATTTTGGTTCATGCGGTTCATCAAAGGGCTCTTTTTTGTCCTTTTTTCGAAAACCATCCAAAGAATTCTTTAAAATGTGATCATATCAAATCGAAATATTTTACAAAACCGTTTGTCATACAATTTTATTATACGTCTCAGAATACATCAAATTATGAATGAAAATCATCGATTTCTTTTTATTTTCCGTTCGCATATTTTGTTTTTGTTCATTTTCTTTTGTTTTCAATACATACATACATATACATATTATTTCACGCACTTTTACAAAAATGTCAAAAAATTTTTAACCCTACAGTCTGTGAAAAAATTATGAACAGCTGGAAGACAGCCGACAAATGTATGTATGTGTTAGTAAATCAGAGTTATATTTGAAGACAAACTGACTGGTGTAAACGCCGAACGAATTCAAATTCGTTCGAACTGCTGCCATACTTCTGTTTTTACAGTGTTTTATTTAACTTGCTTTGGTCCGTTTAGTTCAAATCTGGTAGCTCATTTTTAACACTGTTGCAGTTGACCAATCGAACTGAAACTTTGTACAATTTTCAGATTTAGATGACAATACATGGATATGGAATCAAAACCAATATTGGTCCATTTTATAGTGTTTTAACGGTGTTTTATTTAAATTGCATTTCAAATCTAGTAACTCAATTTTGACACAGTTGCAGCTGACCAATCGGACTAAAACTTTGCACACTTTTCAGAATTGGATGACAATACATTAATATGAAATTAAAACAAAGATTGGTCCATTTCACAGCGTTTTAACGTGTTTTATTTAAATTGCATTTCAAATCTGGTAACTCAATTTTGACACGGTTGCAATTGACCCATCGGACTAAAACTTTGCACACTTTTCAGAATTGGATGACAATACATTAATATGAAATTAAAACAAAGATTGGTCCATTTCACAGCGTTTTAACGTGTTTTATTTAAATTGCATTTCAAATCTGATAACTCAATTTTGACACAGTTGCAGTCGACCAATCGGACTAAAACTTTGCACACTTTTCAAATTTGGATGATAATACATGAATATGGGCCCAATTTCTCCTACAGCCCCCATATAGCGGTACCACCCGATTTCAGTTATTTTGAGGATTTTATCTTCATTTTTGCCCGAATTAGCTGTCATTTGGCATTTTTGATTTCCAATGATACACACATTTCCCCACCAAAAATTGTGAACATAGGTCCAGGTTTTGGTATAGCCCCCTTATAGCGGTACCATCCGATTTCAATTATTATGAGGATTTTATCTTTATTTTGAGGCCGAATTGGATGTAACTTGGCATTTGGAGTTCCCAATGGAACAGAAACTTCTCCACCAAAAATTGTTGACATAGGTTCAGGTTTTGGTATAGCCCCCATATAGTGGTACCACCCGACTTCAAGTGTTTTCTAAATGAAACACTGAAACTTAATTTTTTTAATTTATATTTTATTTGAAAAATATTTGATTCATTTTTGTTTCCAATCAAACAAATAACAGGAGCTTGGCAGTAATTCGAACCAATTTGAATTCAAATCGTCTTAGAGAAACATGCCACTAATTTGAAAATTGTATTAAAAATAAATTTATATCAAACGCTTTATTCACTTCAGGTTATCATATAATTATAATCTTTATAATTACAAATTAGGGTTTAAGGTTATAGCAACCCTTCTGTTACCATAAGCATTAATAATATTGTTTACAAATACGAACACTTATGTAATAAATTAATATATACGGTTACAACCTTAGAAGGTTCTAAAACTATTCCACAATCATTACACAACACTGATCTCATTATAAATATCGATTAAAGTTGTATGTTTTGTTTAAACTTTAAACATCAATAAGATCAACATTGAAATAATCAAAGTTTCCGGTATGAAGTGAATATCTAAAACCTATTGTAAATTCAGAAGGCATTTTGTTGTTGTAATAAAACTATAGTTATTATTAATACGTTTTATAATTTTCCATAAATTTGAACTTTAATATTATCATTAGATTATGTCCGATTAAGACTCATACATACATATGTGTTTGAACGTTTAAGTCGTAGTTATGAAACAAACTACTTACGTGGTTAGATGTTCTGTTTCGTTTAATAGGTGAAATTAAGTCTAATAACTAATAATCGTTATTATAATTACGACAAATTAAATATGCAGCGGTAACATGTCGTAAGTTAAAATCCAGAATTATACCTTCTCAAGCTAGGTCAACATTAGCGTTTATAATTACGAACGTTGCTCTATTATGTTTTTGTTGGTTTTAGCTACATTTTTTTGATCGAACCATCGAAATGTGTCAACATAGATCCATATTTAGCAATAGTCACCACTTTATTTTATTTTATTTTATTTAGCGTATGGATTTTTCGAAGATAGGTACAGAGTTTAGTACAAATTATATACACGGTGCGCCTTAACTAATTTTAAATGGAAGGTGGGAAGTTTTTGCAAACTCTGAAACTACAATGCTCATAGATGAGAAATATCAAGAAACAAAAAAAAATCGCCGGAGGGATTTTCAAATAAATCGCGATTTAAGTTCACATTTTTAGGGGTTCTTTAGGTTTTCACGATTTTGCTTGAAAACCGCGAGTCCTATTTAAATGGGCCTATAGAAAATGTTGTAGCTGTGAAAATTCTCCACAAGTTTGAGCTTTATGATATTTTGGTAGCTTTTACCGTTTTGAGATATAGGAGTTCAAATTGAGACAATGCACTGACTATATCGTCTCCTTATAAAACAATGTCATTACTGAAATTTCCCAAATTAAACTTATATATCTTGAAAATGGTACAACCTAGGAAAAAATAAATCACCCAATCTTGTAGAGAATTTTCACAGCTTCAACATTTTCTTTAGACCCATTTTGATATGACTTTCGGTTCCCAAGCAAAATCTTGAAGACTTAAGATAAAAACCTAAAAATTTGAACTAAACCTCTATATCTCAAAAATGGTAAAACCTACGAAAAAAACCTGAAGGCCAGTCTTGTAGAAAATTTTTCCAGCTACAACATTATATTTAGACTCATTTCGATACGACTTGCGGTTTCCAAGCAAAATCGTGAAAACCTAAAAAAACCCTACAATTGTGAATTTTGATCGCGATTTATTTAAAAATCTCTCCGCAAAATTTTCTGTTTATTTTATTTTTCTTATCTATGAACATTGCTGTTTCAGAATCCGCGAAATCTTCCTATGTGTAAGCGGTTTTCATCAAAAGTTAGTTAAGGCGCACTGAGCATGATATTGTTTTATAAGGAGGCGATACAGTCAGTGCATTGTCTCAATTTGAACTTCTATATCTCAAAAACGGTAAAAACTACCAAAATATCATAAAAGTCAATCTTGTGTAGAATTTTCACAGCTACAACATTTTCTTTAGGCATTTACATTTCTTTACATTTACATAGGACTCGCCGTTTCCAAGCAAAATCGTGAAAAGCTAAAGAACCCCTAAAAATGTGAACTTAAATCGCTATTTATTTGAAAATCCCTCCCCCTCCGGCGATTTTTTTTTTTTTGTTTCTTGATATTTCTCATCTATGAGCATTGAGTTTCAGAATCTGCAAAAACTTCCCAGGTGTAAGCACCTTCCATTTAAACTTGGCTAAGGCACACCGTGTATATTATTTATATTTTTAGTAGGTATATATATATTTAAAGATTTAATAAATTGAGCCAGGATATTGCTTCTGGTGTAAGGGATTGGATTTCCTCAATGCGTCCTGGGAATGAAAGGATAGGGCAGGTGTGGATAATGTGTTCTTTAGTCTGGGAAGGGGCACCACATTTACAGCTGGAGTCATCGGAAAGGCCAACCTTGTTAGAGACTCTTATGTTCTGGCTGTGGAAGTTCGTAAACGGTTTATGTTGCACCATGTTTTTCTGGGAAGGTTGAATTCTGTTGTCCGGTTATCAGGATTAAATAGAGGAATGCTGCGGCCGCAATCATTCCACCGCATCGACCATTCTTGTTGTATATTATAATTCTCGATATGGAGTTGCTTAGCTAACAGCAATGGTGGTTTTCTTGACTTGAGTATCTATGCGTAGTTTATCGATAAGTCTTGATTAAGAGGGATACTGGGGTTTGCCACGATTTTTTTATACTCTTGGAGCAGAGATTGTCTTCTTCTTAAAAGAGGGGGGTTGGATATTAGCTAACATTGGTAACCAATCTGTCGGTGTGGCCTTTAATGTTCCTGTTATGATTCTTATGGAGGTGTTCAATTGTGTGTCGATGCGTCTTACGTGAGGGCTATTCAGCCAGATCGGAGAACCATATTCGGCAGTCGGATACACCAGGGCTAGAGCATACATACGAAGGCAGCTGGCGGATGCTCCCCAAGTTGTTCCAGCGAGTTTCTGGATTAAATTGTTTCTTGTGTTCAGTTTTTGGAAACAGCAGACTTCTGTTTTTGAGAGGCTAGGTTTTAGTCTCCATTTGTGGCAGTAGGATGATATTAAAGATAAATCTGATTCCAGAACGTTCTCTTAAGATTTCGAAGTTCGTGTTTTGGGTTGCGATTGCCATATTGTCTGCATAATTGAATTTACGGGAAGCTGTTTCCGGAAGATCATGGATGTAAAGATTAAACAGGGTTGGGGCAAGGACCGAACCCTGGGGAAGGCCGTTATTGAGTTTTTTTGTTTTGCTGGAGCTGTTGTTTAAGTGGACGGTAAAAAGTCTGTCGCTGAGCATAACCTGTATAATGTGGATGAATTTGTCAATTTAGGAGACTCCAAGATTTGCGACTGGAGTGCTTGAAGTTCATACTGTTGACGGTGTTGACCCACACCGATTTTCTAGCTTCGTCAAAGCTTTTTATTAATTCATGCAACTTCTGGGCTTTGTGTGGAACGGAACTCTTCCAGAAGACGTTCACTTTCATCGTTGCAGCAAGGGATGAAATCTTTTCGGTAACCAAGGGAGATACACTTTTTTGCTGTTGCGATGATAAGTCCGGTGAGTCGATCGAAATTCATTGCAGTTGGAGGGATGAATCTGATGTCGCGATCTAGTTTCGACCAGTCGGTTTTCCTAAAGTTCAATCTTGGCTTTGGGTTGGACCATATGTCTGGTATTGTAACACCGATATTTATTATAGCTGGCCGGTGTTGACTTTGTGGGAAGTTGGTGAGTATATGTCTTGATGCATGGAGCGGTGTGCCGTTAACGCAGGATACAAAACATAAGTCAGGATTGTAATCGCGGTTCCATCTCGCCGAGTGAAAACTACCGCGATCTTTTGCGTCGAATAGCAGGTGCAAATCGTTCATTTCGGCCAATTGGGATAGTTGTTCAGCATTTTCGTCTTCGTTGACGTATCTCCAAAGGCTATGGTGGCTGTTAAAATCTCCACAATATATAGCTGGGTGGGGATAATTGGGAAGTACATTTTCAGGCCAAAATATAGCAGGAGGTTTGTATATATTAGTGATATGCAGACCTTGAATTCGTGTTGTGATTAGGGTTATATCACCTTCATCTGTACATTGGATAACCTCGGCGTCGCTAATGTTGTTATGGATTTACGTCGCGATACCGTATTTTGGGTGGTTGATGGCTGCTAAAAGTTTATAGCCGGGGATGTGGCCTCTGTTATCTAATATTTGCTGGGATGATGTGTGGGTTTCCTGTATTAGGACAACGTAAACTTTTTCATCTGCCAGTATGCGGGACAGATAGTCTGACTTAGCATTGCTGATGCCTTCAATGTTTATTTGGCATACTCGGATGGTCCTACTGCTTTATTTGTTTTTGCCATTTATTCAATATGTGTGCTTAGGTGGTTTCTGGTTTCTTCTAATCTTCTTTTTTGTTGCTCATGTATATATAATTTTCTTGGCTAGCTATCAATACGATATCAGGCATATGTTCAACTGAGAATCGGATAGTTTTTTTATTCATCAATTTGTTGGGTGTTATTCGACATTTCTTGTAAACTCTATGTATTTTTATACCCTACACCACACAGTGGTAAGGGGTATTATGTCTTTGTATGTAACATACAAAAGGAAACGAAATAGACCCATAGTTCCTTTTGGGGATATACATATAATCACTTTCTGAGTCGATTTATGCATGTCCGTCCGTCTGTCCATGTACTTTTGTTCGCAACGTACAGGTCGCATTTTTTGTCCGATTCAGCTGAAAATTGGGGAATACAACTTTTTTAGCCATAGGAAGAACGCTATTGCCTTTTGGTGAAAATCGGTTCAGATTTGGATATAGCTCCCATATATATTTTCGCCCGATTTCACGTATTTGCTGCACCAAACACGCTATATACGTCCAATTTTGATGAAATTTTGAATGTGTGACTGAATTCGGTCTACAAATAAATGTGCCAAATTATATCGAAATCGGTTCGGATTTGAATATAGCTCCCATATATATTTTCGACCGATTTCACGTATTTTCTGTACGACACAAGCTATATATGTCCGATTTCAATGAAATTTGGAATGTGTGACTGAATTCAGTCTAGAAATAAATGTGCCAAATTATATCGAAATCGGTTTAGATTTGGATATAGCTCCCGTATTTTCTTCTCCAAACACGCTATATAAGTCCGATTTCAATGATATATGGAATGTGTGACTGAATTCGGTCTGGAAATAAATGTTCCAAATTATATCAAAATCGGTTAAGATCTGGATATAGCTCCGGTTTATATTTTACATATTCACAGTGGTTTAGGGTATCATATAGTCGGCCCCGCCCGACTTTGATCCTTTCCTCACTGGTTTCTTCTTAAGCCAGGAGGTCCTTTTCGGTTGATATTGAATAAAACTTGATTCTTTGGCTTCCGATTCGCTGTAGTTCATTTAGCGTTACCCATGATGCGCCACGAGGATGCGAACTACGCACGATGGTCGAAAGCACTGATCTAGCGGCGCGAAATTAATAACTTGTGCAAACGTATTGAGATACGTCACTGAAATTTGGCACAAACTCAGCTTGTACCTGTTGGTAATAATGGGCCAAATATGAACAATATTGGCTGATGTTTTGGTATAGCCTCCATATGACGGTACCTTAAGATTGTTGGTATTTTGCGGATTTAAGCCACAATTTCGTAGCAAATTAGCTGTAATTTGGTACTTAGGGTTCCTAGTGGTCAAAAAATAATGCTCCCAAAAATTATGGACATAGGTGCACGTTTTGATATAGCCCCCATGTATACGTACCTCCCAATTTAAGGTATTTTGAATATCATGACCACATTTTTAAACCAACTTGGCTGTAATTTTGCATTCCGTGTTCTCACTGCGTATAAAATCTTCTTACAAAACATTTTCAACACAGATTTATGTTTCGATGTAGCCCTTTTATGGTACCCCGATTCGTTGAATTTTTACTTGTTATCCCATATTTAATAACATATTTAGCTATAATATGGTATTATAGTGTCACCGGGGGGTAGAAATCCTCCTTGCAAACATTTCTCAAGATAGGTCCATATTTTGATTTAGCTCCCATACAAATGCACAGCTAAATTTGTATGAATTTCATGCAAAATCCCTTTTTTAAAAGTGCAGTCATCAAAAGATTTGCAAATATTTGCAGCCCAAATGTGGTTATTCCGTATCCAGAGAGTCCAATTTCTTTCCCCAAAAAATAATCGAACCTAAGTTCAGCTAAGTTTACAAGATGCACTCTATAGAACAAGCGCGTACAACCCATAAAAACACAAAAAAAATTGAATTTTTTGAAAATTTATTGCTATATAACTAAGTACCTACAGACCGCAAACTAATTTTTATAATTTAAATCTCACCCTCTGCTATTAATTGAATATAAATCTTGTCCAGTTTCATTACGAATGCATTTAACATTTAAACAAATATGAAGTTAATTTTTTTGCAACAATTTTTTAAAATCTGATGCAACAAAAACTCTTACATTTGATAGTGAATAACAAAATCTTTGTCTGCGATGTGTCTGTAATGGAAACAATGGAAAATATGTCGCAATTTTATAGTTCGATTTTTTGACTTTTGCGCCGCTAGATCAGTGGTTTCGACCAGTGTGCTACGGTTGCATCCCAATTCGACATTTGAGGTCTACACCAAAAATTGTCAACATATGTCCATGTTGTGGTATATGGTATATCCCCGTATAACGATACCTCCGAGATATGAAGTACATTTTTGAGGATTTTAGCAACACTTTTGTCAGAACTACTTGTTATTTGTCATTTGAGGTTCCTTGTGGTCACAAATTTTCTCCAACCAAAATTGTGAACATGCATTGGTATAGCCCCCATATAGCGGTACTACCCGATTTTCGAAATTTTGGGGTTTTAGCTATATACAAATAATTTTTGTACATACTTTCGGCTTTTGTCGTGGCGCTGGAAAATTTGATAATTAAAATAAGTCTTCCACTAGAATTTGCAGCAGCCTAAGTAAATCAATATTTTATTACCATTATGACTTCTTATCATAAGTTGTAAATTATGATTCCATATTTCGTGAACACATCAAATAGAAGATAGCGTTTAAGATCCCGCATGCAGCGGTAGGTGCTATCACTAGTGTCGTGTGTGCATTACGTGTTGCATTACATTATGACTCTTTTTATGACACACGATGTTGGAAAATTCTTCATTGATCAACGGGTTTTTTGCTTTGGTCAATAATGAAGAGTTTAGAGAATCTGTCATATAATATATATCGTTCAATAATTGATGACTGGCTACGATAATCAACAGTATTTAAAACCTTGGGTGGGGTAGCCTGGTTCTCTGAAAAATCTAAAACAAAGTAGTATGGTCCCTTTTATTTTCTTTCTTTGACATTCAAGTTTATATCCTGTAATATCTTGCATAAATATGCACCAGTTGTAGAGAAGTTTTAAATAAAAATAATGAGAAAGTCGCCTAAATAACGCTGGAGGAATATAAGACGTAAATTTGGTAACTACGGAACTGGTTCCGCTCTGAAGATGGTCACAAACCATACTATTTCCTTAATTTGAATTTGTTTGCCTTATGTGTAAGGTTATTATATAGTAAAGGTCCATAATTAATGATTAAGACGTACAAATTATATGTTTTTTATATGTTTTTATATGTTTTTGTTATTACTCGGTAAAACGGACACCGCCGAAACATGTGGTGTCCGGATTATCGAGATTATACTGTATATATATATACTTAGCTGGCCCATTACAGAGCATTTGTTCCATAGACCGAACTGAGAAAAGATCTCCAATTCTCTCTGTTTCGTGCTTCGCTTTTTGGAATACCGCGCCTTGTCATCTCTTCATCCACTTGTTGCGCCATCTATTCTTTGGCCTGCCAATTCTGCGTGAACCGCCATGTGTCTCGAATTTATACGCCTTTTTAGCGTGTTCATCATCGCTCATTCTTATTATATGGCCTAGCTAACGCAATCGCTGCATCTTGATACGTTTAACTATATTGATGTCGTTTTATAGCAGATACAGCTCGTGGTTCATACGACGTCGATATTCACCGTCAACGCAGGTCGTTCCGTAGATCTTTGGAATAATTTTTCTCTCAACACGCCAAGCACTGCCTTATCTGCTTGCGCAAGTACCGAGGCTTCGGAAACATACATCAGCACGGGTAGTATCAGTGTTTTGTAATGTGTTATTTTATTTTGACGAGTTGTGGCTTTGTTTTAAAATGCTTACTTAACCCAAAGTAGCATCTGTTAGCCAGTACAATTCTTCTTTTTTATTTCACAACCGATGTCGTTTGTTGTGTTTACGGCGGTGCCTCAAAATTATAGGAACCAACTTCAACAGTTGGTCCGATCTCAATGGGCGCATTGCGCGTCGACACCATCAGCTTGGTCTTCTCGCCGTTCACCGCCAGACCCGCTTTAGCAGATTCTCCTTCGACCTTCATAAAGGTATCGGTTACTTCTTTTACTGATCGTCCCATGATGTCTATATCATCAGCATAAGCAAGTAACATGTGGCTATTGGTGGTAGATTGTGCCACATGTCTCCTTGTCTGAAACCTCTTTTGGTACAAAACTCTTCGGAGAGGTTCTTTCTTTGCCGGATGAGCTTTGCATGGATACCAAAATCAGACATGGTTTGGAATACCTTTGAACCTAGCGGACTGTCGAAGGCTTCTTTATAATCAACAAAAAGGTGATAGGTGTCGATCTGCATCTCTTGGGTCTTCTCCAGGATTTGCCGCAGGGTAAATATCTGGTCAATGGTGGACTTGCCAGGTCTAAAGCCGCATTGGTATGGCCCAATTATCTCGTTGACCATAGGCTTTAGTCGTTCGCACAATATCCCTGACACGATCTTGTAGGCAATCGGGAGTAGACTTATGCCCCTATAGTTAGAGCATACAGTCTTATCTCCTTTCTTATGGACGGGACACAGGATGCTCAGGTTCCAATCGCCGGGTACGCGTTCTTCCTGCCAGATGGAACAAACTAGCAGATGCATACACCTTATCAGCGTGTCGCCTCTGGTTTTAAACAGCTCGGCTGGTAGGCCATCAGCTCCTGCTGCCTTATTATTCTTCAGCCGGTTTATTGCTGTCTTTACCTCATTTTGGCCGGGTGGTATACATTCAATACCATCTTCTGGGATTGGATCTGTGGTATCTTCGTCGACTTCGCTACTATTGGATACCAACAGTTTGGAAAAATGCTCTTTCCATATCCTTAGCACAGATAGTGTGCCAGTTACCAGATTACCTTTCTGGTCTCTACAGGAGGATGTGCCTGTACCAAAGCCATCAGACTCTTTCGGACTTCAATCTGGTTCCTGTACACCTCGATTTTTTCACACTCGCGCTTTTCCATCTCTCTCTCTCTTTCCTGCGGAAAAGACGTTTCTCCCTTCTCCTTTTCTCCCTGTATCTCTCTCGTGCGCTACGCGTTGCTACGGATTGTAAAGTAGCCCTATATGCCGCATTTTTCTCTTCGGTGGCAGCACGACACTCCTGATCATACCATGGATTCCTTGGTGGAGGCTGTTTGCATGGAGTGGGCAATGTTTTGCCATTGCGCTGAAATGTTATCGGGATGAGGAGTGCTTTGATGAAGCAATTGGGCTAGTTGTGTGGAATATGCTGTGGCTATCTGTTGTGATTGCAGCTTACCGATGTCTAACTTTCTTGTTGTGTCTCTTCGTACTTTGTTTGCTACGTTTAAGCGGGTGCGTACCTTTGCTGCAACAAGGTAGTGGTCCGAATCAATATTTGCGCCTCGGAACGATCGTACATCCAACACGCTCGATGAATGTCTTCCATCTATCACAACGTGATCAATTTGATTTCTTGTTTTCTGATCTGGAGACAGCCAGGTGACCTTATGAATATCGAGATGATTAAATCCGGTACTGCTAACTACCATGTTTTTTGCAGGTGTAAAGTGTATCAGCCTCATACCATTGTCAGATGTTTCACTGTGGAGACTGAATTTCCAACTGTTGGGCCAACGATATTCTCCTTTCCAATTTTGGCATTAAAATCGCCTAGAATGATTCAATCCCATAGTCGTTGTTTTAATATTTTATTAAAACAACTTTAATTTATTAGTGGGAAACAATTGTTTGTTGAAAAACAAGAAACAAGGGAACTGATGAAGATCTGTGGCCAGATCTGAAACTATAGTCTTCTCTGCCTTACCCCTTGGTAAACATCGCCAATTTTTCCCACTAATAAATTAAAGTTGTTTTCATAAAATATTATAACAACGACTATGCGATTAAGCCTGACTATTTTGAAAAACAAAATAAAAGTCGTCATCCCAAATAAAAAACGCCAACCGTCCTATTTTATTTTATTTTATTTTACTTTATTTTATTTTATTTAT